>NC_062224.1:71537216-72137216 GCF_902686445.1 Sciurus carolinensis
AATTCTTCTAAATATTCAAGGAAGAAATAACAATTTACATAAACTCTTTTCAAGATTAGAAAAGACAGAATACTAACCAAATTATTTTAAGATGTCACAGTAACCTTGTTACCAAAATCCTGACAAGGACATTTTAAGAGAGGAAAATTAAAAAGCAATCTGTCTAATAAATATAGACATGAAAAATTTTAAATGTATTAGCAAATTCAATGCATTAATATATAAAAATGATATCACATAATCAAACTAAGTCTATTCTAGGAATAGAAAGCTGGGTTAATATTTTAAAAAATCAAATTGTATTAGTTCACTACAATAATAAATCACATGATCATCTCAGATATAAAAGAGGCATTCGATATTTTTAAAAATAATCCAGAAAAATAAAAAAGAACCATAAAACATCACACTTAATGGGAAAGAGTAAAAATATTTCACTTGAAAACATAAGATCAGAAAGGATGATATAAACATTTATGTAAAACATGATTTTGTACATAGAAAAAAATGTAAGAAATTATTATTAGTGATTTTAGCAAACTTATTGGACACAAAATTAAAGCTGAGAAAAAATGTTACAAAACAAAGTATATCATTTCTGTATATTTTAAACTGTAAATATATGAATCTAACCCTAAATAATATATAATTACATATGTAGCTATAAATATATATGTAATGCACCCACTATCTAGCTTTAACTGATATATTTTCTGCCACTTTCTACATACATACATATTTTCCATGATTAAAAATGGTATATGATTCTAAGTGAGAAAAATAAATAAATACCTAAATTTATCAAATATGGTCAAATGTCTTCTCAGAGGTATTTTTATATTCATAAATTTTTTAACACTTCCTGTTCATGTCCCAAAATTTCCCCATTTTCATTCCTGAAAAAAACTTAATGTTTAACTAAAAATCAAAACAAAACAAAACAAAAAAAACAAACTACCTTTAGAAACTTTATGTTACACATTTTTCAATTTGAGTTTTGTATATTATTTAATAGATGCCTCATAATAAAAACCATATGATTTAGTGAAAAACTTCATCTCTTTAACGTAAAAATAAGTATCCCAATGCAAAGAATCATAAAAAGTCAAAGAAAATTTAGTTCAAAAAATAAACAGTAGAGGCTGGGAAGCTAGCTCACTGGTACAGTGCTTGCTTAAAGCTTGGGAGAAGTTCTGGGCTTGATCCCCAGCCCGACTGCCCCCCTACAAAAAAAAAAGAACCCCCCAAAAAACAACAACAAAAAATAGTAATACACTTTCATATTTCTGGATATATATGCATGTCTATATGCATATAAAATATACATTTCTATATATCACATACATTTCTAAATATGCATGTCTATATATAAATATGTATAAAGCAGAGCTAAATTATTTTTAATATGGCTCTTAGCTCTGACATAGTATGATTACCAATAAATCTTCCAAATTCCTGAAGAGAATTTATGAAATTTTAGAATCTACCTATGATAGGAGAAAGTAGAGGTAATGTGTTAGTTGAGATAATACAATATATTAGTTAATAGGTGAGACTTCGGCAATTTGCAGGAAGCGAAATATCATTTCAACAAAGGGATAGAGATTCTCAAAAAAAGTCCACACATCGACTGACTGCTCCCTATCACCAGGACCCTCAGACCAACTGATTGCACCCCACCTCCAGGACCCCTGTCTAACCAACCACACCCCACCTCCAGGACCTCCACCCAACCATGCCCAACCCCAAGCTGCAGCTCCCCATTTGCCAACACATTTGGATGGCAGAGCAGCCATATGGGATAATACTGGAAGCCATAGTTCTGATCCTTAGGTTGGGCAAATCCCATCCTAAGATGCCTGCTGGAGACTTGAAGCTCATTGACAGGTAGCTCTCATACATCAGGCTACTGAAGACTGGGAGGTTTGGATACTATATGACTGTTACAGTGCAGATTTTCTTTTTTCTCCTTATTGAACAATTTTAATTTTTATTTCTTTACTTTTCTTGCTCTCTTTTCCTCTTGTTTACCTGTTCCCTCAGAGTCTCTTTCTCCCTTTTTGCATGCTAACAACCAATTTCTTTTGATTATACTCTCACTCTTTCTATTATCTAGAACTTCTATATATCCTTTTTCTTATCCCATTAACAGCTACATCCTACATCCTTCCACATCCTCTTTGTCCTCCATTAGAAACTGCAGACCTTATTACAAATCTGTTTGTTACACTGAAGATAATAATTGAACTCATTCTGTTTATTGTGACAATATTGCTCATGTCCTCATAGGGGCTACTTGGTCTAGGATTGCATACTGTCTGATTTGGGCACTGCTAATATTGATCTCCCCTTAAAGAAGAGGTTTTGGAAACCTATAGGGTCACTCTAAGCCAATAGGGGGGAATCTGCAATACCCCAGATCTGCCCTGCTAGAGGGGTAGATACATGAACAACATGAAAAAACAAGGGAAGAAAATGATCCAAACAAATCTAGATTCTATATTAATAGAATCCAATGACAGTATGGTAGAAGAATATCAGAAAAGGACTTCAGATTATACATGATTAAGATGATTGTGAAGCAAAGGATGAGATAAGAGAGCAAATGCAGGCAATGAACGATAATACCAATAAGCAGTTGAAAGAGCAATTTGCAGGAAGCGAAATATCATTTCAACAAAGGGATAGAGATTCTCAAAAAAAAAAAAAAAAAACAAATGGAAATCCTTGAAATGAAGGAAACAATAAACCAAATAAAAAACTCAATGGAAAGCATCACCAATAGACTAGACCACTTGGAAGACAGAACCTCAGACAGTGAGGACAAAATATTTAATCTTGAAAATAAAGTTGTCCAAACAGAGAAGATGGTAAATATCATGAACAGAACCTCCAAGAACTATGGGACATCATGAAAAGACCAAATTTAAGAATTATTGGGATTGAGGAAGGCATGGAGATACAAACCAAAGGAATGAACAACCTATTCAATGAAATAATATCAGAAATATCAGAAATCAAACCTGAAGAATGAAATGGAAAATCAATCACAAGAGGCTTACAGAACACCAAATGCACATAATCATAACAGATCCACACCAAGGCACATTGTAATGAAAATGCCTAACGTTCAAAATAAAGTTAGGATTTTGAAGGCTGCGAGAGAAAAGCATCAGATTGCATATAGGGGAAAACCAATACAGATAGCAGCAGACTTCTTAATCCAGACTCTAAAAACTAGAAGGGCCTGGAACAACATATTTCAAGCTCTTAAAGAACATGGTTGCCAACCAAGAATCCTATACTCAGCAAAACTAACCTTCAGATTTGAAAATAAAATAAAATTCTTCCATGATAAACAAAAGTTAAAAGAATTTACAAATAGAAAGGCTGCACTACAGAATATTCTCAACAAAATATTCCATGAGGAGGAAATGAAAAACAACAATGTAGGTCAGCAAAGGGAGGAGCTACCTTAAAGAAAAATCCACTCAAAGGAGAAATCAAGCCAAGTTAAAAACCTAAAATAAGCCCAAATGACTGGGAATTCAAATCATAACTCTGAATGTTAATGGCCTAAACTCATCAATCAAAAGACATAACCTGGCAGAATGGATCAAACAGAAAGACCCAACAATATGCTGCCTTCAAGAGATTCATCTCATAGAAAAAGACATTCACAGACTAAAGGTGAAAGGATGGGAAAAAACCTACCACACACATGGACTCAGTAAAAAAGCAAGGGTTTCAATCCTTATTTCAGATAAAGTGGACTTCAAGCCAAAGTTAGTCAGAAGGGATAAAGAAGGACATTTCATACTGCTTAAGGGAACCATAAATCAGGAAGACATAATGATAGTAAATATTTATGCCCCAAACAATGGTGCATCCCTGTACATCAAACAAATCCTTCTCAATTTCAGGAATCACATAGAGCACAACACAATAATTCTGGGTGACTTTAATGCACTGCTGTAACCACTAGATAGATCTTCCAAACAAAATCCACCCAAAGAAACCATAGAACTCAATAACACAATCAATAACCTAGACTTTATAGACATATATAAAATATTCCATCCATCAATGAGTGAATTCACTTTCTTGATCAGCAGCACATGGAACCTTCTCAAAAACAGACCATATGTTATGCCACAAAGCAACACTTAGGAAATGCAAAAAAAAATAGTGATACTGCCTTGTGTTTTATCAGATCATAATGGAATGAAATTAGGAATCAATGACAAAATAAAAAACAGAAATTACTCCAACACCTGGAGACTAAATATTATGGTATTGAATGAAACATGGATAACAGAAAACATCAGGGAGGAGATAAAAAAATTCTTAGAGGTCAATGAGAACGACGGGACAACATATCAAAATCTCTGGGACACTATGAAAGCAGTACTAAGAGGAAAATTCATTGCATGGAGAGCATTCAAGAAAAGAATGAAAAGTCAACAACTAAATGACCTAACATTACAGCTCAAAGCCCTAGAAAAAGAATAACAGAATAACAGCAAAAGTAGTAGAAGATAGGAAATAATTAAAATCAGAGCTGAAATCAATGAAATTGAAACAAAAGAAAAAATTCAAAAAATTAACAAAACAAAAAGTTGGTTCTTTGAAAAAGTAAACAAAATAGACAAACCCTTAGTCATACTAGCAAAGAGAAGAGGAGAGAAAACTCAAATTACTGAGATTCGTGATGAAAAAGGAAATATCACGACAGACACCACTGAGATACATAACAGAATGAGAAGCTACTCTGACAATATATATTCCAACAAAATAGAAAATACCGAAGACATTGACAAATTTCTAGAGACATATGTTCCTCCCAAACCGAACCAGGAGGACATACACAATTTAAACAGATCAATATCAAGCAATGAAATAGAAGAAGCCATCAAAAGCCTACCATCCAAGAAAAGCCCAGGACAAGACAGATTCTCAGCCGAGTTCTACAAAACCTTCAAAGAAGAACTCATTCCAATACTTCTCAAAGTATTCCAGGATATAGAAAAGGAGCGAACCCTACCAAACTAATTCTATGAAACTAATATCACCCTCATATCCAAACCAGGTAAAGACACATCAAGGAAAGAAAATTTTAGACCAATATCCTTGATGAATATAGATGCAAAGTTCTTAACAAAATACTGGCAAACCATATCCAAAAACATATTAAGAAAATCGTGCACCACGATCAAGTGGGGTTCATCCCTGGAATGCAAGGATGGTTTAACATCCATAAATCAATAAACCATCATGTCAATAGACTTAAGGATAAGAATCATATGGTTATTTCAATTGATGCAGAAAAAGCGTTTGACAAAATACAACACCCCTTCATGCTCAAAACACTAGAAAAAATAGGGATAGTAGGAACATACCTGAACATTGTAAAGGCTATTTATGCTAAGCCCACAGCCAACGTCATTCTTAATGGAAAAAAAACTGAAACCATTCCCTTTAAAAATGGGAACAAGACAGGGATGTCCTCTTTCACCACTTCTATTCAACATTGTCCTTGAAATACTAGCCAGAGCAATTAGACAGACTAAGGAAATTAAAGGGATACCAATAGGAAAAGAGGAACTTAAGCTGTCACTATTTGCTGATGACATGATTCTATATTTAGAGGATCAAAAAAAAAACTCCTCCAGAAAACTTCTAGACCTCATTGATGAATTCAGCAAAATAGCAGTTATAAAATCAACACGCATAAATCTAAAGCATTTTTATACACAAGCGATAAAACATCTGAAAGGGAAATGAGGAAAACAACTCCATTTGCAATAGCCTCAAGAAAAATAAAATACTTGGGAATCAATCTAACCAAAGAGGTAAAAAATCTCTACAATGAAAACTACAAAACATTGAAGAAAGAAATTGAGGAAGACCTTAGGAGACGGAAAGATCTCCATGTTCTTGGATAGGCAGAATTAATATTGCCAAAATGGCCATACTTCCAAAGGTGCTATACAGATTTAACGCAATTCCAATTAAAATCCCTATGACATTTCTCATGGAAACAGAAAAAGCCATCATGAAATTCATCTGGAAGAACAAAAGACCCAGAATAGCCAAAGCAATCTTGGGCAGGAAGAATGATGCAGGAGGTATCACTATACCAGATCTTAAACTCTACTATAGAGCAATAGTAACAAAAACAGTATGGTATTGGCACCAAAATAGACAGGTAGACCAATGGTACAGATAGAAGACATGGAGACATACCCACATAAGTACAGTAACCTCATACTAGGCAGGGGTGCCAAAAACTTACAATGGAGAAAAGACAGCCTCTTCAACAAATGGTGCTGGGAAAACTGGAAATCCATATGCAATAAAATGAAACTAAACCCCTATCTCTAACCCTGTACAAAACTCAACTCAAAATGGATCAAGGATCTAGGAATTAGACCTGAGACCCTTCATCAAACAGAAGAAAAAGTAGGCCTGAATCTCCATCATGTTGGCATAGGACCAGACTTCCTTAACAAAACTCCCATAGTGCAAGAAATAAAAGCAAGAATCAATAAATGGGATAGATTCAAACTAAAAAGTTTTTTCTCAGCACAGGAAACAATCAACAATGTGAAAAGAGAGCCTACAAAGTGGGAAAAATCTTTCCCACACACACTTAAGACAGAGCACTTATGTCCAAAGTCTATAAAGAACTTTAAAAACTTTACACCCAAAATACAAAGAACCCAATCAATAAATGGGCTAAGGAAATGGGCAGCACTTCACAGAAGAAGATATACGGGTGATCAACAAATATATGAAAAAATAATCAGAGAAATGCAAATTAAAACCACCCTAAGATTTCATCTAACTCCAATTAGAATGGCTATTATCAAGAACACAAGCAATAATAAGTGTTGGCATGGATGTGGGGAAAAAGGCACACTCATACATTGCTGGTGGAGTTGCAAGTTGGTGCAGCCACTCTGGAAAGCAGTACGGAGATTCCTTAGAAAACTTGGAATGGAACCACCATTTCACCCAGCTATCCCACTCCTTGGTCTATACCCAAAGGAATTAAAATCAGCATACTACAGTGATGCAGCTACATCAATGTTTATGCAGCTCAATTCATAATAGCTAGATTGTGGAACCAACCTAGATGCCCTTCAATTGATGAATGGATAAAGCAACTGTGGTATATTTACACAATGGAATATTACTCAGCCATAAAGAACAATAAAATTATGGCATTTGCTGGTAAATGGATGAAGTTGAAAAATATCATGCTTAGTGAAATAAGCCAAGCCCCAAAAACCAAAGGCCAAATGTTTTCTCTGATAAGTGCATGACAATATATAACGATGTGGGGTAGCAGGGGAAAGAGAAGAATGAAGGAACTTTGGAGGGTGTAGAGGAAAAGGGGTTGGGAGGGGGTGGGGATGGAAAAACAGTAGAATGAAACAGTATTACCCTATATATATGTATGATTACATGAATGTTGTGAATATACATTGTGTACAACCATAGAAATGAAAAGTTGTACCCCATTTGTGTACAATGAATAAAAATGTGTCTGTAAAAATAAAAAATATTTTAAAAAGTGATATTATATCTAAAACTCTTTCTAAATACATATTCATTTAATGAACACAATTGTAACTGAGATCATTCATCAATAAAGAGAAGAGTTGAAATGTACAGAAAATTTGTTGCCTTCAAAGGAAAGAGAACTAGCAAAAACATCTAAAAATCTTTTTCATATCATTTTAAAGGACATGTCTATATAAATAAAATTTAGTATGTTTTATTGAATTGTCTTACAAATTAAGACAGTATTCTGCACACAGAGTGCTCAGTAGTTGATGCTCTTAACTAACAAAAAAAATGAGATTTTAGTATACAGAAATTGTTATCATGTGTGCAAAATGACTGATTCCCTCTGAGATAAGACCAAATTTTTTAAGTAAATGTAGTTTTATGAATTGAACTTCAGGATTATGCAGCATCATTAAACTGAACCCAGAAAATAGGGAGAAAAGTCAATCTATATAACAGACACACACACACACATGCACACACACACACGCTCATGTACATACGCTTTCAATATTAGTGCTTCGAAATGTTTGGCTCAATAAAAAATGCAGACATCTTACAAATCTTATAAATGTAGAGCTAAAAACGTAACACCTATGTACTAATTTCATAGAAACTCTTGGTGGAATTTTAGTTATCTAACCACCAAGTATAATTTACCTATGTTGTGTTTTACATGCATTTGAAAAAAAAATAATGATATAGATGGATATGCTTTATTACTTCCTTTAGCAGGACTGTAACACTATATCAAATTTTATTTTGGTGGTCCTTTTATTAGCTTTCTACCACTTGATCAGCTGATATCACTAATAATAAATTTTTTTTAATAAACTGGAGTTTGCAAGTCCTGTCCTGAGACTGTAATATTTCAAAAAACAGTCTAAGCTTTAGGGAAAAAACCAATTACAGAAACAGCATTAAAAATGCCAAGCGCTGGGAAGAAGCAATTCTGGATCAGTTTAAAAAAGTGATTGATGAAACTCTAATCCAAGCTGAAGGAACAGTTTCACGACAAGCTGTGACCATTCCACACACTTCATTAGCTGCCATAATTAGCCTGGTGTTTCAATTTGTTAGAACTGGTGGGGACAATTTTCCTCAGAATGCAAACATCAAAAAACAGGGTCCCTCAGACTTCAGAAGAGGCTGATGAGAGGCTTTTCTAGTCTCTGTTAACTAAAAGATTAATTATTGCTGATGGGAGGCTGTGCTGTGATTGTCACTCTGTCTATGTGCATTACTTTTAGCATTAGAAGAAAGATATGGTTGACATTGCACTACTCAATCAAGCAGCTTCACATTAGAGCACAAAGTCGGTTTTAATATCCAGGGTGTTTTTGATTGATTTTTCTTCCTGTTTTCCGGGTCCATGAGTCACATCTATTTATTTATATTAGAATTTTTAAACTGTCTCTAAAATATTGAGAGGTTTTGTTAATGTACTTTGCCTCAAGTCATAGCTTCCTTCTTACTACACATTAGCAAAATAGTGATTTCATATATTTTTGTAATTACATAATGACATCTTTCAAATAATTTTATAAATCTGCTAAGACTACAAAGATTTAAACTAACCTAGAAAGCTACATTAATTGTACATATATTTAGAACTATTGCACTATAATCTTATCCCTGGATTAATGGCATGCACTCTGACTTTTCATAATACAAATTCATGAAATCTCATTAAAGGGGATGGGAAGAAGGGACTCGCCACTTAGTCTTCTGAGGATCCAAGTGTTTTGTTTCACTCTTCAGGCCACAGGTAAAATTTATTTCAAATTGATAGCATGTATTAGTGGACAACATCATTAAAATTACATAAAAACCTTAATTTTAATCCCCTGGATTTACTACTATTTAATTGCTTTCATTGTTACTTTAAAGGGAAAAAGTACACCCTATCTATCTCTTTTAAAAACTTATTTCTTTAATAGGCCTATCATAAATGAACTGGAAGAAGTAATTTAGTGAGATGTGGAGGAAATAGCCATAGCTGAAGAAATTGGCAGTGTTTTCAATTCTACTACAACACCTGAGTGGAAAAGTTTTAAAGTCAAGAAAAATAATATTAGAGAAAAATGCTTATCTGAGCTTCCAGAGGGAAATTTCCCAGATTCTGTTAAAATCAAGTTGCTTCTATCCCAATTAGGCAAATACATCACTTAACAGCAGCACTGTCCAATAGACACACAATGTAGGCCATAAATATACTTTTATTTATCTAGTAGCTACATAATGAGTAACCAGAAACAGATGAAATTAATTATATGTTAAGGAAGTGTTTTAACCCAAGTTATTTAAAACACCAGCATCGCATGTCCTTAATACAGAAATATTTAAGATATGCTAACCAAGTAGGTCTTCAAGATCCAACATACTTTATATTATAGCATATAATTCAGAGAAACCACATTTCAAGTGTTCGATACCTTCGTGGCTATCATATCAGACAACACAGATTTAGAGAATGTGAAGGCTTCTTTCCCAGAAAGCAGTTGCGACTATTTAGGGGACAGAACAATTTCAGAGTTCTGTGAAGTTACATATGCAACAAAGAGGACAATGAAGAGTAAAAAGTGCTTCTATTTTCACAAACGTACACATAGTTTATAAATACACCCCAAATCAGTGTGAAATGGAAGGCTTAATAAAACTACATTAAGATTTAATTTCACTCCAGTCAGAATGACAATGATCAAGAATACAAACGACAATCAATGCTGGCGAGGTTGTGGGGAGAAAGGAACATCTCCACATTATGGGTGAGATTGCAGACTAATACAACCACTCTGGAGAGCAGTTTGGAGATTCCTCAAAAAACTATGGATGGAACCACCATTTAACCCAGCTCCTACTCCTTGATATTTTCCCCAAAGATCTAAAATCAGCATATTACAGTGACACATCCATATTGATATTCATAGTAGCACAATTCACAATAGATAAATTATGGAATCAACCCAGATGCCTGTCAATGTGTGAAGGGATTAAAAAATTGTGTTTTATATATATATATATTTATATATATTTATATATATATTAATATATATATTTATATATATAAATATATATATTTATATATATATTATATTTATATATATATTTAATATATATATTTATATATATATTTATATATATATATAGTGGAGTTCTAATCAGTCATTGAAAAGAATGAAATTATGGCATTTGCCAGTAAATGGATGGAAATGGAAAACATCATGCTAAGTAAAATTAACCAAAGTCAGAAACTCAAAGGTCAAATAATGTTTTCTCTCATATGCGGAAGCTAGAGTAAAATAATGGAAAGAGGGAGGGAAGGATAAGATAACATAAAGAACAAATCAAATACAAATTAATAGATGAGGGAAAGGAAATCTAGTAGAGCAAAGGAAGGGGAAGAGGAGAGGATGTGAAAGAAAGGAAGGAGGAAATGGAGGGTGTGTGTCATGAACTGAAATCGATTTCCATGCATGTATGAGTTTGTCAGGATGAATCCACATACTATGTACAATCGTAAAGCTCCAATAATTTTTTTTTTAAAAAAAAGGAAAGAAATCAACAGACAAAGAGGGAAAGTGCAGATGACAGAGAATTGTGCACACTGCTGGGACTGAATGGAGCCACACACTGGGCCAGAAAGATAGTGCCAAATCCTAGGACAGAGATGTATGATTAAAACAAGACCATTTTCCTTAGCTGTAATCAGAGCTGAGATTCAGCCAGCATGCACCAGTACAGTTAAAAAGGATATTATCACATGAAAATGTTTTCCTTATTTGTTAGTAAATAACTGTTAACTCAGTTACCAACCCTAAATGCCCCTGTGTCCAGCAATTGAAGAGTTACTTTCTATTCCAGCAGGGAGCCCAGGTTTACTATCCATTCTGATTGTTTAGTGCTTGTGTAGTATATTTAGCAGATATTTTTCATATCACTCATGTCTATACATAATTAGCTGTTCATAATGACCACAGTTAATTATCTAGCAAATCTAGTTAATTTAGTCATATTGTTGTATGTTGATCTTTTCATCAAATTGTTTCTTCCTATGATCAGCAAAAAGACTGAGAAGTAAAAGGCCTAAATTGAGTAGCTCTGAACAGCCATATAGAAGTCACATAGAAACTAAACTCAATCAAGTCTGCCAAGCCATTTGTTATTCAAAAATATTATAGAGATTATCTCTGCTAGGATACTGAGCATGTGGAAGATTTTACTTCCACAATTCTCCATATCTACTTTTATCTTTAATTT
Source organism: Sciurus carolinensis (assembly GCF_902686445.1). Classification (NCBI taxonomy): domain Eukaryota; kingdom Metazoa; phylum Chordata; class Mammalia; order Rodentia; family Sciuridae; genus Sciurus; species Sciurus carolinensis. The sequence goes on from NC_062224.1 coordinate 71,549,052, forward strand.
AATTTTTAAATAGTGAAAGATATACCCCAAAATAGCTCTTAGAGTTGATCCATAATATTCAAAATTGTTGAATTATGCATCTTTTACACACACAGAATTTTTAAACTTGAATTACAAAATAGCAAAGAATAAATAACTTCCTGAGTGAAGATTTTGCCATTAAAAATGAGAAACAAATGCAACTTGAGCACTTCTGTCCTTTGTAAAAATATTTAAGAGAATGTGCTCTTTGTCACAAAAAGTGGTTTGATTTGAAAAGAGTAGAAATTACCCCAAACTGTTAATCACCCCATCTAAAGATCTTTGCTTGAAAACATATTACAATACAATCAAGAGAGGTCATCTATCACTGGGGAGTGGGGAACCTGTGGCATGAAAATAATTGTTAAAGTTACCTTGTGATTTAGAAGAATAAAATCAAACCAATATTTTTATTCAAGTGAAACAATAGCAGTTTTCTCATAAAAATTTGCTTTATAAATTTTCTTTTCTTGCAAAATGTGAATTTATTTCTACATTTAAAAAATAGACACTTTCTAGTTGTAACTTTAAAAAAACTATTATTTTATTTGTTCTGTGAAGGAAATTAGTTTCCAATAAAATAAAATTGGCTATATGTGAATTTTGGGAGAATTTTTATGTTTGTACTTTATTCTGGAGAGAAGGTCCATAGCTTCAATCAGATTCTCTAATTCACATATCCAAAAATGTATCAAACTATTAACTTGGTATTTTCATATTATTTTAAAAGAAAACAACAGTTTCCTATATTAAACTGAAAACTCACTGTGCCACTCCACAAATGAAACTTCTCACATCAATTAAGTACAAGAAATGAAGGAGGCAAAAAGATTTCTCACAAAGGGAAATAAAGTCAAATGGTTAAGTGGAAAAAAGTAGTGACTTGGTTTATTTAAGAACGAGTGAAGCTGTGAGTAGACAGGCTTGATGCAGGAGCTCAAGCCCACAAGCAGGCGACATACACTTGGAATTTATTGTTTGTCCTGAATCACTCTAACTCTACTCTCATAGAGGAAATACTATAGCACAAACCATTACTTTGATATGTAAGTTTCCATATGAGAGAGACAGTTTTCCAGTTATTTTCCCACGTCACCTTTCCTATACCTGGGTATGTGCTCCTACTTGTACAGGAAAGGACTAGTGAGCTCAAGGGGGCAAAGGCAGACAAACCTTATTTCAGCACAGCAGACATATTTCGGCGAAGGTATTCTGAAGGTAACTACTCTTCTGATTGCCAGGTTTAAAAAACAAGCATACTGTCATCCCCAATGAGATCATGACATACAATAAGAGTGATGAAAATGATTACCAAAAAATTAGAATGTGTTAAAGAATGTGTTATCAGAAGAACAGGTAAAATTTGAAAATGTCTGTCTTTGCTTTGGAATAATAGGCTTTCTTGAGGCAGTGTTATAAATACAGCAGAAAAAAGTTTTCTTCAAAGTGAACTTTATTTTTATGTTAGATGTGATCAAAAATCAATCCTTAAAGCTACCATTGATTATTTCAGTGCTACTAAGCCATAATTTTATATTAACACAGTGGCTACATTCTGCAATGATTTTCTTCATAGAACATCAAACCTGAAACTCTCCCACTCTCACAAATTCATGCAACTTCAAATCTTTTTTTATTATTAGCATTTCTATTATAGAACAGTAAGATGTAAATTAAATGGAAAATTTTATCTGTAGTGTTTTTGTATAAAAACAAAGTACATTAGTTATGAACATAACTTAATATACTTTATAATTTGTTTTCTGATATATTTTTAGAATTTTTACTATACCTTGAATTTTAGGTATCACTAACCATGAGCATGAAACTTACCTTATTGAACTAGGTATACATTTTATATGTAGAATTTTGTATTTCCTTAATTATGTTATTAGAACTACAAAGTATATTATTCCTTGCAGATTAGATTGCTTCCACCCTTTGAACATTATTTATATATTAGATATCAAAACTAAGATGACAGATGATTTCTGGATTCAATTAGCAAAACAATATGCAGTATCTCAAATATGGAGTTTAGCAAAGGTTCAGATTCAAACAGGTATAGTTTTAAATTCTAATTGTTTCTTTTTGAAAATAATATTTTAAGAAAATGTTAATTTTTTAAAATTGTTTCTAGGTTTTAACAATATGAATGAGGTTCTACTGAATATATGGAAAAATAAGATAGAAGCTATTTTCTTAATGTAGTACACGCATGACATAAAAATGAAGGAAAAATGATAAGATAAATGTTAATTGTTCTTTATTAATGCTATAAATGTCATACTATTATATGACTTTAGGATGGTAAGCTATAAAGAAATTTGGGCAGATATGCTTCCAGTTGTCTAATGGCAAATGGATTCTTTCAAAAACATATTCAGAAAGGATATATAATAAAATAATAATTTGTAAATGCACAAAAATAGATTTATTTACCATAAGAATATGTACTTTTTGGACTTGGATGTAATTTTTACATTAGGATTTGATCTTTCAAATAACAATTAAATTTGCTAGTCATGTATAATTTGGAGGTTGGTGGGTGGGTGGATAGAAGATCCTTTCCTAAGGAAGGATTAGGAGAAAACTAGTAACTGTCCTTGGTATTGAACCAAAGGATTGACTGAAGGGGTGGAAGAAATTTAGAAGAAAAGAGTTATCAGGGAGTGGGTTTTGTATTGGGCATGTTGAGTGTGAGCTGCTTCTGGGATAAGCAAAAAAAAAAAACAATTGAAAGAGTAATACAGCAACATTTTTTCCTTCTATTGCTGCTTACTGGCAAGTTACATGATTAAATGAAGAAGGTAGGGAAAGCAAGACATTTATAATACAACAGACAAATGACAATGCATTGCTAGTTAGACAGCATAATAAGTACCATCTAATTTTCTCTTTAGAATCCATTTATTCTTCAAAGCCCTGGATCATCATCAAGGGACCATATTTTCCAACTGAAGAATTACAAAAGAGGAAAATTAGATTTTATTAAATATTCCAATTGTTGTGAGCAAATCCTTTGCAAATAGTTCTTGGAGTAGATTTAATAAGAAAGTAAGGTCAACATTTTTATTCACATGACAACAATATAAAATACTTTCCCTAGTTTTGTACTTTTATAGTATTTCATAGCTATCCTGAAAGTCTGCATTTATCAAGTAATCACTTTCTGGTCATCTGGCAAAATATAGTTGTTAAAATTTTAACATGTAAGCAGATTTAAAATTTTCCCTAATAAAATAGTCCTAATCTTAAAATAGTCACTGAAAAATAACCTGTATATTAATTCAGAAATTATTAATCTTCCACATAAATAATTGAAATTACAAACTGCAGGATTCTTAAACTCAGCCTGTCAGTATGACTCTTAGTACCTTAGGATACAAGTGTTTAGGTAAAATAATTCCCTGAAGTAAATTTTTAAGACGAATATATTGCATTTGGGCAGATTTCAAAATACTCAGTTAAGGATATTAAAATAAATCAACAATAATTTTAACAATGGAACACTCTTTTCAAACAAATTCTCAAGCAAGATGCCCAGTATGTGACACAAATGAATGGAGTTTTGCTTGAGTTCGGTAGGTGCTCTGTATAGGACTTAGGATGCTGAGTGAACCTGAGTGCTCATATCGCATTACAAAAGTGATATAAAGTGAACAGGCAAGGCAAAGTTAAGAGAAATATTTGACGTATCTTTTTTTTTAGGGTCTGTGTCACTACTGGCTTCCTTTTTAATTTTTAAATAAAAAGCAAAAAAAAAAAAAAAAAAAGAAAAGAAAAGAAAACTGAACACAAACTTGTGGATTTACCAAAACTAATTTTCACAGACCTAATTTTTTATATTATGATATAAAATCAAATATAAGATACAAAAGAATATGAAATGCTATCTACAATTTCAAATCTGACTTGACAGTAAGCATTCACATATTTGCCTTAAGAAGTAATATGTTAGATATTTGACATATTTAAATTTTATGTTAAACATGAACTATACAGCATAGAAAATGAGCTTATATTAATAAAGGCAAATTCATATTTTAATCTTTTTCTAAATGTGTCATTCTAATATACATGCATACAAATGAAGTCAACAATGGATAAATTTTAAATGATATAGATAGCATATGAAATGATAAGGTTAAGTGATAAAATTTTACTAATATCCCTGTGCAGTGGTGCGCATCTGTAATCCCAGCAACCCAGAAGGCCAAGGCAGGAAGATTGCAAGTTCGAGGACTGCCTCAGCATTTTAATGAGGCTGTCTCAAAAAGGACTAGTTCAATCCCTATTATCCTCCAAATAAAGTATGCGGTCACTCCACCTATAGAAAATTATACTAATGGTAGCCAGCTGAGGAGGCACATGTCTGTAATCCCAGCAACTCAGGCTGAGGCAGGAGGATCACGAGTTCAAAGTCAGTCTCAGCAATTTATTGAGGCACTAAGCAACTCAGTGAGACCCTGTCTCTAAATAAAATACAAAAAATGGCTGGGGATGTGGCTCAGTGGTTAAGAGGCCCTGAGTTCAATCCCTGGTACGTACACACGCAGAAAAATTATACTAACAGGTAAAGAAATAAAAAGGTTCATGAATATAAGAACTAAAATGTACTATGTTTATCATGTCAGGTATCCTTCTAAATGACTTGTATGATTCTCTAAACCAGTCATCACAATAGCACTATGAAGAAGGTAAAATATTTTCTAATTACCTCAAATGAGGAAACTGAGTTAGAGAGTTTAAGTAACTTGCTTTATATTATGTGCCTAAATTGGAAAAATATAAAATTAAATCATTACCATATAAGAGTAAATTTTAACTCAATTTCTACCACCATGAACATAGCAAAAGAAACATAATTATTCAATTTTTAGAAGAATCTTTTAAGTTTATCCTAGGTTAAAAATCATTTCTCTTCTAAAACAATCCTATAAAATCAAAAAAGAAGTTGTTGCCTAGCAAACATTTGAGAGAGGAAAAAAGTTGACACTTTAATTTCTGGTATATAGCAAACCAGAGTGGGAAAGAAATTCCTCTTACCTAAATGTTCTGAATTAAAGATTGTAAGAGCATTAGCAATGTAGTTCAGTGGTAGAGTGATAGAGGGCTTGCTTAACACGAGTGAGGCCCTAGGTTTGATATCCAGCACCACCAAAGAAAAAAAGGAAAAATGTTGGGGACTGTGCCATGCTCACATCGGCAGTGAGGAGGTTAATTAACATAAGCACACTCAGGTGATTTATCACTGGCCGTATTCAGTTAAGTCCACGTGCACAAACGCATGCACAGGTGTTCCCCAGCGGCCTGCTTGGGCCTGCTCGTTTTAACCCTTGCTGTGATGGGGCAGCTGGCTCCTCGCCTGATCACAACTGGCGTGGCCCTGCCCTCCGCCTCCTGGAGGGAATATAAGCAGGCAGTGGGCGGGGCGGGAGAGTAAGAGCAGCAGCTAGCAGAAAGAAGCGAAGTAGAAGCCACTAGCAGAAAGGAAGAAGAAAAGGCAGCAAGCAGATAGAAGCAGCTCGCAGAGAGAAGCAGCAGGAAGCAGGGGAAGGCAGATCACAGAGCGGAGAATTGAGAACACACCTCTAGATCACAGATAGGTAGATCGCAATACGCGTGACACATCACTAAGAAGCACCTCAGATAGACTCACCCTTAGTTCACAGGATGCAGGACGCACCTTTAAGAAGAAGCAGCAGAACTAAGAAGAAATAGATCTCTGATAAGCGTAGAAGCCTCTCTTTCTCTAAAACTTTCTCTCTAAGCAAAGTTTTTCTGCCTGATAAGAAAGTTTCTCTTCCTCTAAACAATTCTCTTCCTCTAAGCAAAGTTTCTCTTCCTCTAAGCAAAGCCTATCTTTCTCTCAAAGTTTCTCTTCCTTTATAAATTAGTCAATATAGGAAAAATAGTTTCCAGGCCCCTCTGATAAATACCTGTGCAATTGTTGCCACGGGCGGCGACAGAAAAAGAAAACATATTTTAAAATCTTTAAAAATTTTTTTTCCTCAAGATTGTATCATAAACAAGAAAATGACATTTCTTGGAACTGAAAAGAAACCCTCCAGTGAGGGTGACAGTTAGCATTTTTGCCATGGTACTTACTCATGTATAGAGTTCTAGAATCTGGGTATAATCTGCCACATGCTCAAGAAGTAGACATCTAGAGCTGGAGCAGAGTGGGAGGTTAAGCCAGAAAATTCCGCATAAAACCAGGACTCCTAAAAAATAACATTCTCATTGGTTTAACTAGAAAAGGACTGTAATAGGAAGACTTTCAGTGTATGTACCTGTCTTATCCTTGGTTCTGGACTGAGTATAAAGAAGAAAAAATATTGTCCCTAAAATTTCCTAACCTATGATCTTATACTCAGAGAAGTCCAGATCTGGATATGTACTACCAGTGTAAAATTTTCAAGTCAAATTTAGTTTTCTGTGATCCCTGGTGGATAGTGCCAACATATCCTCAACAGGAAAACAAAACTTTCTCTGAAAAAACGCATTTTAAAGCAGGCTTCAAAGAATTCCCATACATAAAGTTTCAAGGAACAAAATGTTAAAATCAAAAGTATTAACACAAAAAATGGTAAAAAAAAAAAAAAAATTCTTCTATTCAACATCATCCTTGAAACTCTAACCAGAGCAATTAGACAGGAGAAAGAAATTAAAGGGATACAAATAGGAAAAGAAGAACTCAAACTATCACTATTTGTCAATGACATGATTCTATATTTAGAAAAGCCAAAAAATCTACCAGAAAACTCCCAATACTCATAAATGAATTCAGCAAAATATCAGGTTATAAAATTAATACCCATATATCAAATGTGTTCCTATACATCACTGATGAATCTACTGAAATTAGAAAGAGAAATTAGGAAAACTACCTCATTTACAATAGCCTCAAAGAAAATAAAGTACTTGGGAATCAATCTAACAAAAGAGGTAAAAGACCTCTACAGCGAAAACTACAGAAAACTAAAAAAGGAAATTGAAGAAGACCTTAGAAGTTGGAAAGACCTCCCATGCTCCTGGATAGGCAGAATTAATATTGTCAAAGCGACTGTACTACCAAAAGCATTAAACAGATTTAATGTGATTCAATTAAAATCCCAATGACATTCTTCATGGAACCGGAAAAAGCAATCATGAAATTCATTTGGAAAAATAAAAAGCCCAGAATAGCCAAAGCAATACTTAGCAAGAAAAGTGAAGCAGGAGGCCTCACAATATCAGACCTTAAACTATACTACAGAACCATAGTAACAAAAACAGCATGGTGTTGGCACCAGAACAAACCCGTAGACCAATGGTGCAAGATAGAAGATACAGAGACGAACCCACATAAATACAGTTATCGCATACTAGAAACAGAAGTCAAAAACATTCACTGGAGAAAAGATAGCCTAGTCAATAAATGATGCTGGGAAAACTGGAAATCCATATTAACAAAATGAAATTAAATCCCTATCTTTCACCCTGCAAGAAACTCGTCTCAAAGTGGATCAAAGACTTAGGCACTAGAACAGAAACCCTGTGCTTAATAGAAGAAAATGTAGGCCCAAATCTTCACCATGGTGGCTTAGGATCTGACTTCCTTAACAAGATTTCTAAAGCGCAAGAAGTAAAGTCAAGAATCAATAAAGGGGCAGATTCAAACTAAAAAGCTTCTTCTTACCAAAGGAAACAATCAATAACATGAAGAGAGAGCCTACAGAATGGGAGAAAATATTTACCACACGCACCTCAGAGCATTAATCTCCAGGATATACAAAGAACTAAAAAAACTTAACACCAAAAAACCAAATAACCCAATCAATAAATGGGTTAAGGAACTGAATGGACACTTCACAGAAGAAATACTATCAATCAACAAATATAAGAAAAAAATGTTCAACATCTTCAGCAATTAGAGAAATGCAAATCAAAACTACTCTAAGATTTCATCTCACCCCAGTCAGAATGGCAATTATCAAGAATACAAACAACAAACAACAACAAATGTTGGCGAAGATAGACATTGCTTGTGGGAATGCAAATTGGTGCAACCATTATGGAAAGCAGTATGGAGATTCCTCAGAAAACTTGGAATGGAACCACACCATTTGACCCAGTTATTTCACTTCTTGGTTTATACCCAAAGGAATTAAAATCAGCATATTACAGTGATATAGCCACATCAATGTTTATAGCAGCTCAATTCACAATAGTTAAACTAAGGAACCAATATAGGTGACCCTCAACAGATGAGTGGATACATGTGATAGAATATTACTCAACTAAAAAAAGAATGAAATTATGGCATTTGTTGGTAAATGGATGGAGCTGGAGAATATCATGCTAAGCAAAATAAACCAAACCCCCAAAACCAAAAGCCAAATATTTTCTTTGATAAGCAGATGCTAATTCACAATGTGGGGGGGACCTAGGGAATAACAGAGTTACTTTAGATTAGGTAGAGGGACTGAAGTGAGAGGAGGGGGTATGGGGATAGGAAAGATACTAGAATCAATCAGACCTTATTACCCTATGTGCATATATGATTACATGACCTGCGTAATTTCTATATCATGTCCAACCAGAAAAGTGATAAATTATGCTCCATATATATGATATATCAAAGTGCATTCTACTGTTATGTATAACCAATTAAACCAAATAAACATTTTTTAAATTTAAAAATAACAAAAAGACAATAAATGAAAAACCAATCATGAATGAGAGTTGACTAAATCAAATTTTAGAATCAGACAAGTCTTAGGGATTTTTAAAAATAAATATTTTTATATTTAAAGAAAAAAGAAAGTATGAAAACCATACAAGATAATTATCAAAATTATCCAGACTGACTTGAGAAAGAATGAAATAGAACCTTCACATATAAAAACAATAATTAAAAACAAAAACAAAAACCCCAAGAGAACAACAGAGTACACCCAACTGAAAAGAAATGGAAAATCACTCTATGAAAAGTAATCAAAGTCAAGCAGGAAAACACAAAGTAATAAAAATTATGAAATAATGGTTATAATATTAGTAATTATTATATATATATATATATATAAAAATTTAGAATTCCAGGAAATACACAGAAGAGGTGGATAGGGCATTATTTGAAGACAGAGTGACGGAAATTTTTCTGATTTTGTGAAAGACACTATAGATTAAGGAACCTGAGGAATTCTAAGCATGAAATATATGAAGAAATCTATACTTAAACAAACATTCATAAAGTACATAATTGGAAAAGTGATAAGAAAATGACAAGCTCATAAAAAGAAGCATGGATAAACAATAAACATATAATTTACAAACTAGTGAGATGCCAGTAAATATCTTAAAATGTTTTTAGCATAAGTTATCAAAACAATGTAAGTTTTTAATGTTTCCATTTTCACCTATAAAATTAATGATGATATAACAATATTCAGTGCTAATGAGAAAGTAGGAAAATGAAAACTCACACAAACTGCTGGAAATATAAATTAATTTTCCAATAATTATTCCCAAAGGTTTCTCAACAATGGCACGACTGATACTTAAAGCAGATGATTCTTTATTGTGAGGGGCTAACCTGTGTTTTATAAGAATGCCTGGTTACCACCTATTAGATTCCTGCAGCGTCCTCTACACTGCTGTGACAATTAAAAGTACACTGGCAAAATCACCCCGTGAACAGAAGCACTTCTTTAACCTGCTGTTCCCATCGCTAGGAAATTATTTCTAAGGAAATACGTATCTGGGTACAGATGGAGCTACGGAAGTGTTTACCTCAGTATTCCAAATGTGAAAATGTGGAAAGATAACTTTCAAAGACAAAAAACAATGGCAAGTCCACAGCACAACATAATTTATTCATGGTAATGTCTTCCATCATATATCTCCCTACACCTAGAGCTCTTTTTCCATTCACAGCCCTACTCATACCAGTTATTAACTATACCTCAATATTTCCTTTTTTATTTTTCACTACCTCCTTTGTCCTTGATACCTAGCCTGTTGGGCCCGATCCACAGAAGGTGCTCAATGAGCATGTGTTGAATGGTTGAAGACAACTGACACTAAATATGATCTTCAAGGAGGTTTAGCTGATCCCAAGAAAATGGAAGTTGCCTAAATCCAAATCTCTCTATACATCAGCCCCCACTCACTCTCTTACCCCAATCACCCATAATAACAAGCACCTCCCATCAAAAGCACTTAATAATATCAAGCATCCACTCCACCACCAAAATCACATACTAATATCAAGGAGCACAAGAGAAACCATATGCAATAATTCCTTCGGTATTACAAGGAGACAGAGAACACACATTACTTGTACTTAAAGAAATAAATATCAAATTTCCTCAGAGTGAATGTGTATATACCCCCACTGGTGCAAACCTGAGTGTGTGGAAAACAAGGTGAAAGAAGGATTACTGAATGCACTGAAAGAGCCCAGGGGCATAGACGTCACAGACAAAGCATGAACAGAATCATCTCCAGAAAGAGAAAGTGCAAAACTGAAATGTCAAAATGCTGAACACAGTCCTGGGACTTGATTGCTTGTGGCATCAGCTATAAAAAAGAGAGGAGATTACTTCTAGGAAAAGAGGAGATGGATACCCCTCTGGAGCCACAGTATCAGGAAAGGAAGTACGAGTGGAAAAATAGGGATCCTGTAGAAACAAAACCAGAAGACATCAATTCTCTCCTTTACAACATCATTTCACTAAAATACTGAACTTACTATACTGGCAGAAATGTGTGCACTTAACCTAGGAATGCTTTCCATAAAATATAAAAGAACAAGAAAAATAAAAAATTCATGAAAGAGGTTAAATAAATAAATAAGATATGAATTCAACTCCAAATTGAATTAAATATCCTCTAGTACAGATTTAGGAAATATTTTTATATGAAATCCTTATAATCATATATGCAAAAAGAACTTAAATTAATCAAAAATAAATAAATAAAATAATGTTCAGAAAAACTTACTTGAACCCAGGAAAGAAATCAAGGACAAAGACAAAAATCACATCAGATATGAAGATTAAATTATATTTGGCCCAAGGGAAATAGATTTGAATGAAAATTTAATAATGTTCACTAAAGAAAAGAAGAAAAACAACAAAGAAAAGGAAAAAGATAAATAAGTAAAAGGGTCAAAGAGAAAGTATTTAACACTGAAGATGGGCAAAGAAAATCCAACCTTCAATATAATTACAGTTCCTGAGATGACACAATACTAAAAAAAGAATATTTAAAACTATAATCTAAGAAAAATTTTAACAGTAATAGAAAAGCCTAAATCTAGATGTTGAAAGATACCACTGTGTACCTGGGGAAATTAAATCAAAATTATAAACTGAAAGTCATATCCTAATATAACTATTAATTTTTAAAGAAAAAATAGTCAAGGATCTCCAGGCAAGTTATTATGTCTGAAAATGGCAAGTGAATAAAACAGGCTACACAAGAATATATCAAGTACAATTTCACTTTCTATATGTATCTGTGTGGTAAATAATATGCATCAAAGTTAGCAATAGGACTACAAGAGTAAATATAAGTGGTTTTATTTTTTAAGTGTTTCCTGATAAATTTTCTAAACCTGTGATGAATTATTACTGTAATCCAGTCATATAAAATGCAATTTTAACACAAAATTCAGTTAAATTGCTTGTTATTCCACTTCTTTGATGGGAACAAAGCACAGAGATTGCACCAGAAATGCTGAAATTCAGGGGACAATCGGCATGGAGAGAGAAATGGAGACTAAAGTCCAGTAACATGAAGAGCCTCAAAAGTTGAAGATGAATGATTGTGTATTTCTGCAGACTATGCATGTGTGATTCTTGGTCATTAATCTATGGATAGAGAGCTAGATGAGGCCAATGGCAGGGTAGAAGACTGTACATAGAATAAAGATAACAGACTCAAGTAATATGACTCATTTAAATGTAAATTCTGCAATCACATAATTCAAATTATGCTGGGATTTCAGGGTCACGTGGTTGAGAGAGAGGGAATTTAATTTTAAGAAATTGGCAAATGCAATTCTGGAAACTGGCAGATTTAAAATCTGTAGGGCAAACTCACAGGCTGAAAATACAGGGAGGGGATGATGTTTCAGTCTTGAGGCAGAATTTCTTCTGTGGGAAACCTGTTTTTCCCTCAAGGCTTTCAACTGATTAGATGAAGACCACCCACATTATGGAAGGGAACCTACTTGCAGTCAATGGACTGTAGATGTTAACCTCGTCTGTAAAATACCTGCACAGCATACTTAGATTAGTATTTGATGAAATAATGATATGATAACCTAGTAAAACTGACACATAAAACTAACGATCAATCTTCTGACTCAGAAACTTTCTTTCAGAAATTAGGTGAGGCAAAAACATATGTGTCAGAATGTTCATCTCAGTGGCAACACCGAAACATTGGTGCTAAGCAGTTTATTAGGAGCCTTCCTATAAGGACACACTCACATTCCTTTTACTTCTCCACATGGAACCTCCAGCATAGCCAGAGCGATAGTCAGCTAAGTGCAGTTAATGCTAACTACTCTATTCACAAAATGCATGGAGTGCTTCCAAGGTTCTTTAGATCAAAGCGAGTCTCTTTCTACAGCAACAAGTCTATTTCCTAGTCATATTTCTAGTCATTTAGGGCCCTGTGAATCTGGTAAACTTGTTCTTTTGCCAAGTTAAATCAAGACAAGGACAGCACAGAAAGAAATTGAAGCAATGATCCTATACATGTAGATGAGAGCACTAAGGTACAGAGACCAAAATCCCCACAGAGGACTGGACCTAGTTACTAACAACACAAGAAAGCAAACTGAGGACCTCACGTTTAAAAACAATAAGGTCAAGAGTTTAATAGCAGAGAAGTGAAGAAATGACATATTCTTTGATCTTCATCAGATGAAGAATTTAATTCTTGCTACTCTAGAAAATCAATAATGTGGGGAAAACTCTCACATGTTGAATTTTTAGAGACTTAAAACCTTCAAGGGAAACTTTTTAATAAAGTTTACGAATCACATTCGTCTAAAAATCTCAGATGGAAAATTTTACAGGTAAGCTATAAACCTCTCATTGTCAAACCAAGCTTTTGTCCTCCACCACAGCATCCAGCTGCACATCTAGGGCAAGCATTTCACCTGGGGTGATGTAAATTTTACAGAGCTCGAAAGGAAACATGTAGCAGAATCTCTTTAGAGCTATACAGTTATTAATAATCTGATTGAGAATCTCTCAATTTTAGACTTTATTGTAATTATAAAGTTTTAAAAAGTGGCTTACCATGCTTATTTACAAATTTTTTTTCCATTATGTTTGTTCATCGCTCAAATAAAATACATTGAAATGCAAATCGAGTCCTTAGATTAATGATCATAAATTAATGAGGTCAGCCCTAATTTTTTGAAAATCTTGGATACATCACTGCACATTTTATTTTTATTCACAAGTTAAAATTCAAACCAGAAACTCTGTTGAAGTCATTATTAGCACTGTAATTGAAAATTACCGAACAATGTAACAAATTGATCAGAAATAAAACAGTGATTAAAAAGCAAAGATTGCCATAAATTTATATACTTTACATCTTTAAACTGACTATAGGTTAAATATTATTTTAACAAATAATGTGATGCAATATTAGTTCTGCCCTAGTATCTAAAATGCATAATAGAGTATACATATACATATACATGCATAAATATCTCTAGCTTCATAATAAAAATTTATATAAATTTATATTTTCTGGAAGCCTACCAACCTTAAGAAGACTAAACAAGGGTAGTCAGTGGGAGAAATAAGAATTTCAGTCCCTTTTTTACTGAGTGAGAGGGAGTGCAGAAAGAGAGGGAGAAAGAGAAACACTTAACAGAATATTTGATTATTGAAGGCCGTCCTCATAAGCAAACTATTTTCCCTCAATTACACTTAATTATTTAATTGTTTACATTTACTAATGAAATGAAACAACACAAAACAAACAAATGTAAGGGGTTGTTTTTCAGCAAATGTATAATCATCAATCAGCACATACAGAAAGATTCTTAAAATTATATGAAGCTGGTCTGTTTAAACAGAAAGGCATATTTTATCCCAATCAATGCATAAAAGTAAAATTATCCATAACTGAGGCATGTTTCTCTGCTGTACAGTTCAGCTGTAATGATCCCCACACACTGCACTTGCACATCAATTATGATAATCATAATCACGGTCGTTAAGCTGAATGTTCATTATTATCAGGATGCTGGTGACAGCAGATTCAATCACCGGGTGCAATGGGCAAGCAGTCACAGTCCCACCCAAGTTTCTGCAGACAACGATGTGCCACATTAAATCTATGATGTGTTCCACATCCCACTCCATTCCAAAAGCCGTAGACAGTAAAGGTCAACTTTATGTTCTGTGCAATATGCTTAGGTTCTCTAAATTAATTCTTTGGAGTACTGGATATTTTTATGGTTTGTAGCTTATAAAATCCTGTTTAGGACCAAAAATGCTTGTGAAAATAAGGAAAAAGGCCTGCTCTACTGTTATAATTCACCTATAATAAGGCATGTGAGGAAAGGAGCTATCAACATGAACCATCTTAAAAGAGTCTCTTCCTGAATTTTGCAAACAAGGAAAAACATGAAATGGTTCCATTAAAATCAGATGTTGAAAATGCATATGGAAACTCATTCCAATTCAGATAAAGGCCTATGACTATCATTTCTGCTTCAGTAAATATGAACATATGTGAATGTTTTGACAACCAAAAGAATGTTTTTAGTACACTGAATTTTTACTGTCCAACTCTTTTAGACCTACCCAAATAGATTAAATTAATAGTGACTGACTTATAGGCTCTCCTTATTTAATTTCACGTCTATTTTAAATACTGAATTTATAAATACAAAGTATTTACCCAAACTTAAAAGTTTCACCATTGAAAAACCCAAACTTAGAGTCTAAATTTAATTTGGGACAATTTATAAGTAGATCAGAGAAATATGATTAAATTATATAATATGTATGTTATTTTATTATTTATTTCCACTTTTTGGAAAAATTATGTACATGCTATTTTTCATTATTGATTTTTATACATTCAGAAAGAAAATAGTATTATCTGTTCTCAGTGGGTTGACTTAGTGATTTCTTTGTACAGTGCTTTTCAGATCAATATCATTAAAAATAAAACAAAAAATTAAATGATACTAAATATATTAATTGACATAATATGAATATGATTAGAGAAAGAATATTGAATATTTTATCTTCTGGCAACGGACATCCTTCAACACAATTAGTTAACAAATAATTTGAAAAGTATAACTTCCATGTTTAATGATGATAAAAGAGAAAGTAAATTATTCATACAGGCAATCTTAAAGCTTAATGGAAAGGTGGAGAATAAGACCCAAATATACCTACTTGAGCTATTTCTTAGCTGAAATCAACCCTACTGAATTCAGCTAAACTTATGTACATTTAAATGTGTGAGTACTCTATCTTCATATAATTCAGTGTCAGTCCTTTCTTCAACATTTCAAAATTAACAGCTCTAGTTTCCCTAAGACTATCTTTAATCCACTAATAATAAGCTTTACCATTTAACTTTCAAGATCAAAAATAAAGTTTTATAAAAGTAAGTAAAAATAAGCCTACTTTTGGCAACCTATTGGCTGCAAGTCTCACTCAAGTCACCTAAGAGCAAATCAAAACAAAATATTTTAAGTAATTCTATGATTTTACGTATAACCAACAAATGGACTATTTCTGTATTATGTGAAGATTACCTTTAGTCACATAGAGGGCTAATTTGTTTATTTAATATGGTTATTTGAAGAGATAAGATGGAAGATGGGATGTAATAAGAAAGAGATAGAGGAAAGGAGGAAGGACGAAGGAAGGTAAGGAGGGAGGCAGGAATGTAAACTTGAATTTACTATTTTATATATAGTTTTGCTTAGTTAGGCCAATGATTTATTAAGATTTAAAGAGTTCCTGCACTTTACTTAATTTTCAAGGCATATAGAAGAACAATTATTTAGGATTAATTTTGGTATACAGAAATAACCCAATGATTCCTCCAAAATAAACTATTTGTCCTTTTAGTGCATATCTAAAAGCTTCATTAATTTGCTTCTTCCATATAATATATTGTTGGAATACATAAACAAAATATAAAGTGAATCTATTGCAGAAAAAAGGAAGTACTGTTTTATTTAAGGAAACAAATTCTGTACAAGAACATTTCTTACTTTAAGTAGTTTAATGTTCTAGATAAGTCATTTATATTTTAAGGGAAGGTCCACTTCCTTGAATTAAATAGATTGGTGGGGGAGACATAAAAGCAAAAATGTTTATTTCAAATAGAAAATGAGATACAGATCACTTTATTCACATTCAAAACATGAAATTAAATAGTTAAAATAGAACCATACTGAAGAGTAGTAGTCATAGTGGCCATCCATGTCCTGTTCCTGTGGTTTAGATGATATTTAAATTAGAGAGTAGATACTGGTATGTTTTAAACCTCTTGGAACTATTGGGATGGAAGGAATTACTTGGCATGCAAGAGAACATGGTGGGGTGGGGCAGAGATGGAATGCTATGGACCGAATTGTGTATCCTTGAAATTTATATGTTGAAGCCCTAACCCCCAATGTGACTATATTGGAAATAGTGCCTTTCAGGAGGGGGCTAAAGTAAAGTCATGATGGTAGGATCATGATCTGATGAGATTTAAACACTTATAAGGAGAGACATAGAAAGCCTCTTTCTCTCTGACTGTAAAGAAGAGGTCACATGAACACACAGGGAGATGACAGTTGCCTTTAATCCAGAAAAGAAGTCTCACCAGAAGTTAACTACATTGGTACTCTGATCCCAGACTTTCAACCTCCAGATTTGTAAGAAAATAAATATCTATTAATAAGTCATACAACCTATGGTATTTCTTTATTGCAGCCTGGCCACAAATATACCTGTTATAGATGTGCATATCATAAATGTGTTTGCATACAGACATATATGTATATATATATATACAAAATACTAATACTTAATACTTATAGGTATTAGTATAATCAAAATAAAAGAAAAAATATATATCTCACAACTTTCTCCTATCTGTATGCCTACACACAGAGATTGAGAGCAATAAATAAGTACTTGGTGCTATGCCCCAGAATTAACTCCTTTCTGTTACTTCACATTCAAGCCCTGACCCTGGTCATTTGCCAAAGTCAATATTCCATGTCACTGATCATAGGGCATATGACCATAAAACATATAAGAACACAATAGTGAAAAATAATTTAAATATCTTGTGACTTAAGTCAGCTGTACTATCTTTACATAACACAGTTATAAATAATTTTGTAACCATACAGGTCTTAATTGTAATGAAAGTATTTGTACCTTAGGTAATGTAAATTTTTACTCAATTTTTTAATGTTTTGTTAACTCACCTTGTCACAGATCCATTTTTTAGGATTTTCACTTCGGAATTGTTTTTCTCCATAAGAATCAGAGCCATACTTGCTTGATGAATGAATTGATGGGGTATACTTTTCTTTTTTATGGTAAGAAGAAAATGGAAAAAACCTGAAAGAATATTGAGGAACATTCTTAAATTGATTTCTATAGACATTTGATTTAAAACAGAATAGTATAGTAAAAATAATTCATAGTTTGAGATCAGAATACCTGGATTCCATTTCAACCTCTGCCTTTGACTATCAGTGTTACTAACTTTCATGAAGCAAAACTTTCCTCATGGAATTTTTAAAGTTTCAAATATAGACAATGTTAAGTAAAGAATTTATCAATAAAGTTGCCAAATTCCTCAAAATCTATCATGTAAATAAAAACACTCTTAATATTAAAATGGGATGCTCCCCTTCAAAAAAAGAAATAGCCAGTACAGACAATTCTCATTGAAATAAGTTTTCTTAAAAACTTAAATCACCACCAAAATGGAGACATTTTTGGTAAGGGTGATGAATAATGGGACTTTTGAGTCAACTAGACATATTCATATATTAGCTGTATCTTTGCTAGCTCTGTACCCTTACTGTTACTTGACCTCTGTGAATCTTTACTTCCATACAGGGTTGATATGAGGGATGAAAAACTTACATAAAACATTAAACATGGAAGCTGTAAAGAACAAGAGTCCAATAAATAATGGTGGTGCTAAAAGTAGAAGTAAAATGTATGTCAATCCTTATTTTTATTATCATTATTATTACCTTTAGGAATTAGTATAATCAAAATAAAAGAAAAATCAAGCTTTTAAAACCCTACAAACTCTCACAGAACATCTATGATTGTGATATGTTTTTTTTTTTGTGTGTGTGTGTGTGTGTGTAACCTGGTCAATTGTGTAAATCCCTCCCAGAACCCACTGACATAAAAGGAATTTTAAAATTCTGATAAGGCAGAAGATAAGAAATAATAGGTGAAAATAACAGCAAAATTTTGGCAGGTGGCAAGAAGATTGCAAATTCCTAAATGGTAGAGAAGAGTTAAAACTGAAAGCTAAGTACCAAAGGAAGGAGAGAAAGGCAATGTGTCCTACAGATCCTCAGAAAAGCGTGGGAACAGAAGCTAAGTTACTGCAGAAGTGAGAGTGAGGGAAAGAGATGAAAAGTTTATATCCGGAATAAACTCCCAGGTCCTTGTCCCTGTCCGCGTATCAATAAGAAGAGCCAATTCCTACGTGAGTTTACAAAAAGAACTCAGGTCTCAGGCAAAGCAGATACAGTAGAAAGTCAATGGCAGGCACAGATGGAATTACACGATTTTAACTACCCACCGCCATCTCTTGCATGAACTGGCAGCTGCACTAACGTGCTTCAGGGGACTGACTGTATCAAAAGATACAGAGAACTCCCAGACACATCAGTTGAAGTCTCAGCATACAAGGACGTCTTAATTAAAAGGTCATATCACAGTGCAATAAAGCCTCTGAGTCAAAAAACCACTCTCCTACAGTTCCTGGCTTAATTTTTAGTCTCCTTTAAATATGAATTTAAGAATGGATTAGTGATTGGAAAAATCAACATGAAAGGAAGACAAGAATCTAAACATGAGGAAACGAGGAAACGAAGGAGACATGGTACCAATGAAATTAGTTAATTTTTTTTAAATAAAAGAAACATTAATTAAAAAAAAGAACAAACTCTGGAAAATAAAAAAAGTACATATAAAATTATTCTAAGGAAAATATTTTAAAATTTAGACTGAAAAATTAAAGTTTAGTGAGGTTCAACAAATCTTTACTGAATCCTTATCATATACTAAAATTTTCATACATATTATCTCATTTAATTAAGACAATTGATAATTTTTGCCACTATGCTCATAATTTCCTTGAAAGTAATAAATTAGGAAAGGAGTATCATTCATCCATTTTATACCTCTATTCATATTTATTTTTAACATTTAAAAATCTCTTCTTAATAGTTTTCATAAGAAATATTTTTAACAATATTAAAAATAAGACAAATAAATAGAATACAGAGCTTTGTAATGTACAAAGTTGCAGAAGCATGGATTATATTTGCTCTTGGGAAAAGAGCTCTCATATAAGATAGATTAGGGTCCTTCCAGGGCTAATTTGCACTTGGGATGTACATCACACACACAAAAAATTAATGTGGCCCCAATGTCCCTGAGTATAAAAAGGAGGTGTTGTGAGCGGGCTGCTGAACTTACAATTTTTATCACTTCTGAATTGCATTTTAATAGTACATCTTTGTTTTGTGTCTGAACGATATTTGCTTCCTCAAGGGAATGGATGGCTGAGAAGACAAGGCTGAAAGACTAGGTATTTCCCTGCTCAAGAATTAATTCTGCTTTCATAGACATAACATTTCATTGAAGTGGCATGCATCATATTCTCAAGAATGTGTGTGTGTGTATGTACATACCTATGTACACATATTCAAAAAATAGTTATATATTTACAAATAATCTTTAAATAATATTTATGTTAAAGTTAAGAGAGAAATTATCTAATTCTCAAATAGGATTTGATAAATATAAGCAGGGCTAGAAGTATAACTCAGTGCAAAAGTGCTTGCCCAGCGTGTGTAATGCCTTGGTTCAATCACCAGCACTTCAAGGAAAAGTAGGAAAACCCTTAAAATCACAAATCAAATTTTGGACAACTTTATTATAAGTTTATAATCAAATTTTAAACAACTATAAATTAATTTCAAAATGTTATCATTTACAAGTTTTAAATATAGAGTTGTACTTTATGCTTTCAGTGACTATTTTCCAATTATCTAACCACCATATTAAAGAAAAAAAAGATGGATCTGCCTATTATTTCTATAACCTTACCAAGGAGATGTCATAAATCCTTCAAAACAATGTGGATATACAGTGTTCTATACAAATAAGTCATTACTTGAATGGGAAGTTACAGAATTAGTAGAGGTCTCAAGAAGCAAAAATTAAAATGTCAATTAGCTTCAGGGAAAATAGGTCCGGTGTAAATATACAATAAAAACCTTTATACATTGAGCATATAATATACTAATAGAGCTTTCCTAATAAGGACTCTAACAAATTACATTTATTCTTTTTCCTTAAAACTCTCTTTCATTTTTCCCCTTTTCATGTAGCCCTACCATATTCATTCATAAAACTAGGTTTTCTGCACAATCCATTTATTTCATTAAAAGAGCACTCAAACCTTAAAATTATAACCCTCTAATAGCCTGTTGATTCGAGTCTAAATTTTCAACCTAGTTGTCAGGTTTTTTAGAATGCACTTGATCTGTTCAGATTTCTTACCTTCTGTTCTATCATTGCCATTTGCCTTTTAGTCCTCCTTCTGACTCTATTCCTCTGTGCATGTTCCTCCTCCTGAAATGCTAATGCATGCAATACCCATCTTTCAAAACCCAGCTTAACACCTAGCTTTCCAAGGTAGCTTAATGTACCCATTCCCATCCATATTGAATTCTCCATTGTCTAAATATGTATTCATTAAACAAAAATTAAGTGAAATGCTATTATATACTATGTACTTTGAAAAAGACATAATGATGAAACATGTAATGATAGAAGATGCAGTCTAACTAAACAGAACTCACTTCATAATAGTAGAGGGTAGGAAATGAGATAACAAACATAAGTAGAATGTGGTAAGTTTTATGGTGGATATATCTACAAGAGGCAATAAATGCACGGAGGAAAGTTCATGTTTCTTTATGCATGTGTGTGTATCCATTTGAGGGTCTACTGGCAGGGACTTGGGAAGTGAGGCAAGGAAAAATTATCTTTCCAGACCATTTATGCCAGAGCTGACTATTAAAAGATGAGTAGAGTTCATCAAGGTGGTAATCTTGTGAATGCTATTTTAGACAGAAGAAACAGTATATGTAACAATAGAGATGAGTTGTAGCATAAAAGGGAATGCTAAAGAAACAAAAAGGTATTCAGCACAGCAAAAGATTGAGTTGTTTGGAAGGGAAAAAAAGATCAGAAAAGTCTTGGAGTAGAGATGAACTCGCTATAGAGAATATGTATAGTAATATATTACAGATCTTTGTAAATTGCCAAATATTTTTTTCTTTATTTTTACATAAAAATGAATTCTGACTTCTAAATAGGATTGTTATCCAAGTCACTGTGGATTCTGCCTTAGGTAAATTATTTCAAAATGGACAAGGTGATGGAGACTCACGGAGGACTTAGACAGGTCTTAGACACCACCCATGTCATAGACTAGCCCTCTTTCTGATGGTGGGATTCCAGTTCAGCATGTTCACCAAAACTAAGCGGGATAAAGGGGTACGTTGATACAAGTTACTTGACTGCAGACTGCATTCAAATATGTCTTTTTGTGTAAACTGGAAGCAGTAGAAATAGCCAGCTCCAGCAAGTTCCTCCCAAAATTTGCAGCGGAGCTTGTATAATCCAAAGCTTTCTAATGTGAGACTTGCTCCAGGATCTGCCCTCAGTGTCTTAACAGCCAGCAAAAATCAGAGATATGCTAAGAGACAGCAGAGTTGCCTCTCCAGGGAGAATAGACATATTTTCTTACCGCTAGCTAAGAAAAGGAAAAAGAGACCTTACAAGGATCTCCCCCAGAGGGAGCAAATTCAGGGTGATATTTTACAACTCAAATCTCCTGAGGGGACAAGAGAAATTTTCTAAAAAGAGGAAAGTCTCATCATTAGAACCATGATACCTCCTGAGACCTATCACAGCAACCTTCTTCATCTTAAACTGAATGGAGAGAGTAGATGGGGAGGAGAGAGAAGGGGAAGCAAACAGAGCATTAGGCTTCCCCTAAAAGTGGTTCCTTATAATACTGAAATGTATACTTACTTCTGGGCCCGAATTATATTAGTGCTAGAGTTTGGATCTGGAACATCTTTCAAAGACCCATGTGTTAAAGGCTTGGTCATTAGCTTGGCGTTACTGGGAGATGGAATAATCTTTAAGAGTTGAGGTCTAGTGGGAGGTCTTAAGTCACTGGTGATATGACCTAAGAAAGGGATAATAGGACCCCCAACTTCTCTTTTTTTTGCTATCAGCCAGGAGGTGAGGGCTTTCTCTCCCATGTACTTCCATTATAAAGGGTTATCTCAATACAGTCCCCAAAGCAAAGGGCTCACCATGAAATAAAACTTCCAAAACTGTGAGCCAAATAAACTTCTCCTCTCTTTAAGTTGAATATCTCAGGTATTTTGTTAAAGGAGAGAAAGCTGACTAACACAGTAAGCTAAAATTAAGTATACAATAAAGTCTTGATGACTTGATTGTTAATTTAATCCATCAGATATGTCTTAAATAGCTGTAATATATGTATATATTTTAGTATATGTTTAATATATTTTCCTAAACATTGTGATAAAAAGACGAGTAGGTAGATGCCTCATCCAAATACTCTTAAAATCTAATGAGAGAAAAAGACAACCACAACAATATAAGGGAGAGGGGAATGCTTTAATATAGAGGCAAAACAAAAAATACGTAAGAACAGAGAGAGCTGAGGGCAGCATCTAACCTTGGGCAGAAATTAGAATTGAAGATGAAAGTAAAGAACCTATATGAGTAGATGCTCAGAAGTAAAAGATGGAAACGTGGGGTTTTGCAAACTTACAAGGAAATTAAGGTAGGAAAATGTTCTTCATAGGATGTTTATACTGGCTCCTATCCAAACAGGCTGAGTTTCAGTAGTTTCATCTCTTTTTACTTAAGATATCTTGGGAATATCATCCTGGGGTCAAACAGGTGTCCCATTATTATATTTCTCTCTCTAAACTATATTATTGTACTATATGCCTTGTGATCCTGGTGACATTGATATAAGTCTGACATTTTCCACCTTGTATAGAGAGAGACTTCTTATTTGTGAATTCTAAAACACAGGACTTTCACATAATAAGTGGCTATCAGAGCATTCACTTTTTCAGGCAGAAAGAGAAAAACAAATACTTTTCCATCTTTTCATAGTGGATATAAACTTATTTAGTTTACAAGTTTCAAAACTTCTATACTTCTATACAAGAAAATGCAATTAGATGACAGTAGAGAAAAATAAAAGAATTTTCTGCCTTAATATTTGAGTAACTGAACTTCCTATGTTCAAGTCATCGTTTATTTCTAAATGCCTAGAGAGTGACTGTAAAATGCTACTCTTGCTTTAGCAAGCACTAACCAGTTAATGAAAGACAAAAGAATACCTCAGAAGATCAATAGTTTTATCTTCTGTACTTCATAAAGTAGAAATTTTGCCAATTATTTTTTCTGTTCTCATTATAGATACATGCTGAAAAAGATCACAGGCTTCATTACTGAAGATGATAAACTATGAGGAGCCCCTCTCATGTCAATCATTAACACTGGAGAGAGAGACATTCCTCAAAGAGGACGCAGGAGTGAGGCCTGGGAGGCATTCCAGTGTCCTTGCTTAACAGGTATATCTACAAAGCGTGCAAAAAGAGGGAGTAATGATAGGTAGTTTTGTAAAGTTCAAACAGAGCACTTATTTAATATTGGGTAAAGAAAGAAAGTAGGGGGGAAATTCACTATAAAGTAAGTAAAGGAATTTGTACTTTAGCCTACAAAATTTAATGTGACAAGCAAAGACATCTAGGTTTAAGTCTAGAGAGTTGATGAACAAATTAGAAGAGAAAACACAGACAAAGCAAGTTGATTTAATTTAAGAAACTAATCAAGAACAAGAAATTTTCATGTTACAAAAGTACATCAGCTTGAAAATTCTTAGACTCTAATATTTTAATAATTTTATAATATGGAAAATAATACTTAATGTTTTGAGGGTTGAGTTATAATCAGTCCATGCCTGGTCTCATTATCAGATAGCTCAGTTAATGTTAACTAATCTCAGGGTTTTTTTTTTTTTAAGACAAGGCATTTTATGACACATAATGGGGGGTGGGAGGGGTTAGTGTTAGTGTTAGAGTTAGGGTTAGGGAGGGGGGCAAGAATGGAGGAAGGAAGGACCGTATAGAGGGAAAAGAGGGGTGGGAGGGGTGGGGGGAAGGGACAAAAATAACAGAATGAATCAAACAACATTACTCTATGTAAATTTATGATTAAACAAATAGTATGCCTTTACTCTATGTACAAACAGAGAAACATCATGTATCCCATTTGTTTACAATAAAAAAAAAGAAGACAAGGCATTTTGAAAGAACACATAATTGAAACACAAAAACTATTTCAGTTGTATCTGAATGGGATGAGACATGTATTACATTTGTAGTATATATAATTTTAGCTCTTCTAAAAAAACATAAACCAAATCAGCTATTCAATTCATAGAAAAGGGCCACAAAATGTTGAATATTTGTCTTTTATAATACAGAACATATTTTAATTTTAGAAAAAGTTCAGCAGATTAATCTCTTTTTAATTAATTTCAATAAGAGAAATAACAAGTGTTTTCACTATGTATATTAACCACCCAAATTTCCAGGTAAACCTAATATATGACTTATTAATACCAATAAAAAGACCTCAGAAAACTCTGCTAATGTATTAAGATGTTCTAGATTAGTTGAATTTTTGCTGAACAGATAAATGAAATAAGTGTTTATTTTGTTAAACAAATAAAATGAACAACAATCTGGAATAGCAATTAGACTTCATTCATGGATGAAAATAGCCTTCACTGAGATGTTATTGCAACCACTGTTTAATGTACAGTGTTTTATACTTAAAGTAGGAATTCATAACAGAAATTTAAAACCCATTAACTACTTAAGCAACAATATTGACAGCACAAATTTCTTCCCCAGGATAGAGTTGGAAATTCAATATTTAAAATGTCAAGAATGGGAGGATCCAAGATGGCAGACTAGAGGGTAACTGCATCTCCTGTAGCTCCAGAACCCAGGATTCAAGAAGGGGTGGCATTGAGAGACTCGAACTAACATAGATAGAGCCACGGGGTGAGTCTCCCCCACTGGGTGAAGCTCGGCCAGGGCGGCAGGCCCAGACAGGGGTGGCTTCTCAGAGCAGGGCAGGGCAACTAGAGTCTTCCCCAAGCAGCCCTGCTCCCTCTGGCGGCGGGCTCCTTCCACGGCCAGATTCTCAGAGCAGGCCACCCAGTGAGAGCCTTCCTGCACAGAGCCAGCCTCCATCCCTGGAACCAGTAGTGGGATAGGAGCAGCTTTTTTCAGAAGCACTGCATTATCAAGTTCCTCCAAGACTACAGACTACTGAAGGCTGGGAGGTGATATACTGGAAATCTACAGGGACACTATAAGCCAATAGAGGAAATCTGCAATATCTCAGAGTCCCATTGATATCTGACCAATATGAGAAAACAAGGGAAGAAAATGTCCCAAACAAACCTAGATACTATATCAATAAAACCCAATGACAGTACAGCAGAAGAAATGTCAGAAAGGGAGTTCAGAATGTACATAATTAAAACAATCAGGGAAACAAATGAGGAGATGAAAGAGCAAATGTAGGCATTGAAGGAGGAGATGAAAGAGCAAATGCAGGCATTAAATGATCGCACCAATCAACAGTTAAAAGACCAAATATGGGAAGCAAGAGATCATTTCAATAAAGAGTTAGAGATACTAAAAAAAAAAAAAAAAACCAGAAATCCTTGAAATGAAGGAAACAATAAACCAAGTTAAAAACTCCACAGAAAGCATAACCAATAGGATAGAACACCTGGAAGACAGAACCTCAGACATTGAAGAAAAAATATTTAATCTTGAAAACAAAGTTGACCAAACAGAGAAGATGGTAAGAAATCATGAACAGAATCTACAAGAATTATGGGATAGCATGAAAAGGCCAAATTTAAGAATTATTGGGATTGAGGAAGGCTTAGAGAAACAAACCAAAGGAATGAACAATCTATTCAATGAAATAATATCAGAAAATTTCCCAAATCTGAAGAATGAAATGGAAAACCAAGTACAAGAGGCTTATAGGACTCCAAATATACAAAATTACAACAGACCCACACCAAGACACATTATTATGAAAATACCTAACATACAAAATAAAGACAGAATTTTAAAGGCTGCAAGAGAAAAGAACCAAATTACATTCAGGGGGAAACCAATAAGAATATCAGCAGATTTTTCAGTCCAGACCCTAAAAGCTAGAAGGGCCTAGAACAACATTTACCAAGCCCTGAAAGAAAATGAATGCCAACAAAGAATCTTATACCCAGCAAAACTTACTTTCAGATTTGACGAAGAAATAAGATCCTTCCATGATAAACAAAAGCTAAAGGAATTTACAAAAAGAAAGCCAGCATTACAGAACATTCTCAGCAAATTATTCCATGAGGAAGAGATGAAAAACAATGATGCAAATCAGTAATGGGAGGAACTAGCCTAAAGGAATAGCCAAATAAAGGAGAAACCACATCATGTCAAAAAATAAAAATGAGTCACATGACTGGTATTACAAATCATATCACAATAATAACCCTGAATGTTAATGTCCTGAACTCATCAATCAAAAGACATAGACTGGCAGATTGGATTAAAAAGAAAAATCCAAAAATATGCTGCCTGTAAGAGACTCATCTCATAGAAAGAGATACCCATAGACTAAAGGTGAAAGGATGGGAAAAAACATACCATGCACATGGACACAGCCAAAAAGCTGGAGTATACATCCTCATATCAGATAATGTGGACTTCAATCCAAAACTAGTCAGAAGGGATAAAGGGATACCGCTTAAGAGAAGCATAAATCAGCAAGACATAACAATCAAAAATATCTATGCCCCGAACATTGGCTCATCTATGTACGTCAAACAAATCCTTCTCAATCCCAGAAATCAATTAGACCACAACACAATAATACTGGGCGATTTTAACACTCCTCACTCACTACTGGATAGATCTTCCAAACAAAAATTGAATAAAGAAATCATAGATCTCAATAACGCAATCAACGATTTAGACTTAACGGACACATATACACTATACCATCCAACAAAGAACGAATACACTTTCTTCTCAGCAGCACATGGATCCTTCTCTAAAATAGACCATATTTTATGCCACAAAGCTACTGATAGCAAATACAAGAAGATAGAGATACTACCTTGTATTCTACCAGATCATAATGGATTGAAATTAGAAATAAATGACAGAATAAAAAACAGAAACTTCTCCAACACGTGGAATACACTATTATATGATGAATGGATAACAGAAGACATCAGGAGGGAAATTAAAAAAATCCTTAGAAGTAAACAAGAACAAAGACACATATCAAAATCTCTGGGACACTATGAAGCAGTATTTAGAGGAAGATTTATTTCATGGGGCGCATTCAACAAAAGAAGTAGAAATCAACAAATAACTGACTTAACACTATACCTCAAAGCCCTAGAAAGAGAACAGCAGACCAACACCAAAAGTAGTAGAAGACAGGAAATAGTTTAAATCAGAGCCAAAATCAATGAAATTGAAACAAAAGAAACAATCTGAAAAATTAACAAAATAAATACTTGGTTGTTTGAAAAATTAAACAAAATTGATAAACCCTTAGCCACACTGACAAAGAAAAAGAGGGAGAAAACTCAAATTACTAAAATTCAGAATGAACAAGGAAATATCACAACAGACACGAGTGAAATACAAAACATAATTAGAAGCTATTTTGAAAATCTATACTCCAACAAAACAGAAAACCTCGAAGACATCAACAAGTTTCTAGAGACATATGAATTACCTAAACTGAACAAAGAGGATATACACAACTTAAATAAATCAATTTCAAGCAATGAAATAGAAGAGGTCATCAAAAGCCTACCAACAAAGAAAAGTCCAGGACCAGATGGGTTCTCAGCCGAGTTCTACAAAACCTTTAAAGAAGAGCTCATTCCAATACTTCTCAAAGTATTCCATGAAATAAAAGAGGAGGGAACCCTCCCAAACTCGTTCTATGAAGCCAATATCACCCTGATACCTAAACCAGACAGAGACACATCGAGAAAAGAAAATTTCAGACCAATATCCTTAATGAACATTGACGCAAAAATTCTCAACAAAATTTTAGCAAATCGCATACAAAAATATATTAAAAAGATAGTGCACCACGATCAACTGGGTTTTATCCCAGGGATGCAAGGTTGGTTCAACATCCAGAAATCAATAAATATCATTCACCATATCCACAGACTTAAAGTTAAGAATCACATGATTATTTCGATAAATGCAGGAAAAGCATTTGATAAAATATAGCATCCCTTCATGCTCAAAACACTATAAAAAATTGGGATAGTGGGAACATTCCTTAACATTGTAAAGGCCATCTACACAAAGCCCATGGCCAATATCATTCTAAATGGTGAAAAACTGAAAGCATTCCCCCTAAAAACTGGAACAAGGCAGGGATGCCCTCTTTCACCATTTCTATTCAACATTGTCCTTGAAACTCCAGTCAGACCAATTAGACAAACCAAAGAAATTAAAGGGATACGTATAGGAAAAGAAGAACTCAACTATCCCTGTTCGCTGATGACATGATTATATATTTAGAGGAACCTGGAAATTCCACCAGAAAACTTTTAGAACTCATAAGTGAATTCAGTAAAGTAGCAGGTTACAAGATCAATGCTCATAAATCCAATGCATTTTTATACATAAGTGATGAATCTTCAGAAAGAGAAGTTAGGAAAACTACCCCATTCACAATAGCCTCGAAAAAAATAAAATACTTGGGAACCAATCTCACAAAAGAGGTGAAAGACCTCTACAATGAGAACTACAGAACACTAAAGAAAGAAATTAAAGAACACCTTAGAAGATGGAAATATCTCCCATATTCTTGGATAGGCAGAATTAATATTGTCAAAATGGCCATACTACCAAAAGTGCTATACAGATTCAATGCAATTCCAATTAAAATCCCAATGATGGGGGGTTTTCAAAATGGTGGACTAGAGGGCGGCTGTATTTCATGTTGCTCCAGGACTCAAGATTCAAAAGAGGAGATAGTGAGTGACTTGGGACCAACTCAAAGCCGCCGGGTGAGTTTCTCCCATTGGGGAGGCGTCCTGGATGGGGCGGTAGCCCCGGAACGCAGAGAACTTTGTGAAGTAGAGTTGCTCGGCGAGACGCCCCTCCCCCTGCTGGAGCGGTAAACACGGACAGCGAAGCGGAGCGAAAAAACGGAGTGAAAAAACGGTGGAGCGAAGTTTCCAGGACTGCGCGCAGTTTCTCTAAGGAGGGGCAACCTAAGGAGACTCGTCTGCGAAGGGTGAGGCTCCCAGGCCCAGGAGGTAGGTCCTGGCTCCTGGGAACGTTTCCTGGGAAGGCTGCCTTGCCCAGGCAGCAAGACACCCCTCCCCCCGCTGGAGCAGTGAACTCGGAAAGTGGGGAACTTTGCAGAGGAGGCTGCGCAACACACCGCTTGGTTTTGGAGCGATCTGCCGGGGCTCCTGCGGCTGCCAGAGAAAGAGTTGGGTGGCGAGCTATTTGGTCTCAGCAATCGCCTGAGCAACCGGGAAGGGGCTGTCCGGAAGAGGTGGAGGTGCGCAGTGAGTGGCTTGGTCCCCAAGAGCCCACACAGAACACCGGGTGGCTGCCTGGAGGAAGAGACGAGCGGCGGGTCACTGGGGCTTGGAGCATATGTACGAGGCTCCAAGTGACTGCTCAGAGGACGGGTCGCATAGCCAGGCGATTAGGTGCATAGCAAGGTCCGGTCTGGGGACCTAGGCACCTTTTCTTGAAAGAACTACACAGAGACAAGCTGGGGGGCGGAGCGAAGTTTCCAGGACTGCGGGCAGCTTCTTGAAGAAGGGGCAACCTAAGGAGACTCGTCTGCGAAGGGTGAGGCTCCCAGGCTCAGGAGGTAGGTCCGGGCCCCTGGGAACGTTGCCTGGGAAGGTTGCCCTGCCCAAGCGGCAAGACACCCCTCCCCCCACTGGAGCAGTGAACTCAGAAAGTGGGGAACTTTGCAGAGGAGGCCGCGCAGCACACCGCTTGGTTTTTTGGAGCAACCTGCCGGGGCTCTGGCAGCTGCCAGAGAAAGAGTTGGGCGGCGAGCTATTTGGACTCAGCAACCGCCTGAACAACGGGGCGGGGGCTGACCTGAGGAGGTGGAGGTGCGAAGTGAGTTCCTTGGTCTCCAAGCGCCCACACAGAACACCAGGTGGCTGCCTGGAGGAAGAGACGAGCGACGGGTCACTGGGGCTTGGAGCATATGTACGAGGCTCCAAGTGACTGCTCAGAGGAGGGGTCCCATAGCCAGGCGATTAGGTGCAAAGCACGGTCCAGTCTGGGGACCTAGGCACCTTTTCTTGAAAGAGCTACACAGAGACAAGCTGAGGGGCGGAGCGAAGGTTCCAGGACTGCGGGCAGCTTCTCTGAGGAGGGGCTAGCTAAGGAGACTCGTCTGCGAAGGGCAGGGCTTCCAGGCCCAGGAGGTAGGTCCAGGCCCCTGGGAACGTTGCCTGGGAAGGCTACCCTGCCCAGGCGGTAGTTGTGAACTGAGGGGAATCTCTAGGAGGGGAACTGACCAGCGAGACCTCCCCACCGGGAGAGTCTTCCCCGCTGGGTGAGGTTTTCCCACAAGGACGGTAAAACCAGAGACACAGGCCCAAACAGGCCTTGCCTCAGCCCGCAGTCTAGTTCCCCTTTGGATGACCATTGGTCAACAAGTAGAGGCACCTCTGCCCACTAGCAGGGAATATACCCCACCTGAAGTCCACCACCCCTAGAGAGGCAGCTTCCTTGTGGAGCACCACAGTATCAACTTCCTCTAAGACTTCAGGCTACTGAAAGATAAGAGGGGATACACTAGCAATCTTCAGGGACATTATAAGTCAATAGAGGAAATCTGCAACATCTCTGCAGTCCACTGACACCTGAAAGACATAAGAAAACAAGGGAAGAAAATGCCTCAAACAAATCTGGATGTTACATCAATAAAATCCAATGACAGCATGGCAGAAGAAATGTCAGAAAGGGAGTTCAGAATGTACATAATCAACATGATAAGGGAAGCAAATGATGAAAGGAAAGAGCAAATGCAGGCATTGAATGAACGCACCAATCGACAGTTAAAAGAGCAAATACAGGAAGCAAAAGACCATTTCAATAAAGAGTTAGAGATATTGAAAAAAAACCAAACAGAAATCCTTGAAATGAAGGAAACAATAAACCAAATTAGGAACTCCATAGAAAGCACAACCAATAGGATAGAACACCTGGAAGACAGAACCTCAGACATTGAAGAAAAAATATTTAACCTCGAAAACAAAGTTGACCAAACAGAGAAGATGGTAAGAAATCATGAACAGAATCTCCAAGAACTATGGGATATCATGAAAAGGCCAAATTTGAGAATTATTGGGATTGAGGAAGGCTTAGAGAAACAAACCAAAGGAATGAACAACCTATTCAATGAGATAATTTCAGAAAATTTCCCAAATCTGAAGAATGAAATGGAAAATCAAGTTCAAGAGGCTTATAGGACTCCAAATACACAAAATGACAACAGACCCACACCAAGACACATTATAATGAAAATACCTAACATACAAAATAAAGACAGAATCTTAAAGGTTGTGAGAGAAAAGAACCAAATTACATTCAGGGGGAAACCAATACGGATATCAGCAGATTTTTCAATCCAGACCTTAAAAGCTAGAAGGGCCTGGAATAACATTTTTCAAGCCCTAAAAGAAAATGGATGCCAACCAAGAATCTTATACCCAGCAAAACTTACTTTCAGATTTGACGACGAAATAAAATCCTTCCATGATAAACAAAAGCTAAAAGAATTTACAAAAAGAAAGCCAGCATTACAGAACATTCTCAGCAAAATATTCCATGAAGAAGAGATGAAAAACAAAGAAGCAAATCAGCAAAGGGAGGAGACATCCTAAAGGAACTCTCAAATAAAGAGGAACCAAGTCGTGTCAAAAATAAACAAATAAATGAATAAAAAGAGTCAAATGACTGGGAATACAAATCATATCTCAGTAATAACCCTGAATATCAATGGCCTGAATTCATCAGTCAAAAGACATAGACTGGCAGATTGGATCAAAAAGAAAGATCCAACAATATGTTGCCTGCAAGAGACTCATCTCTTAGAAAGAGATACCCAAAGACTAAAGGTGAAAGGATGGGAAAAAACTTACCATGCACATGGACCCAGCAAAAAAGCTGGGGTATCCATCCTCATTTCAGATAAAGTGGACTTCAAGCCAAAGTTAATCAGAAGGGATAAAGAAGGACATTTCATAATGCTTAAGGGAACCATAAATCAGCAAGACATAACAATCATAAATATCTATGCCCCAAACAGTGGCTCACCCATATATGTCAAACAAATCCTTCTCAATCTCAGAAACCAAATAGACCACAATACAATAATACTAGGTGATTTTAACATGCCTCCCTCACCATTGGACAGATCTTCCAAACAGAAATTGAACAAAGAAACCATAGATCTCAATAACACAATCAATAATTTAGACTTAACAGACATTTATAGAATATACCATCCAACGAAGAGTGAATACACTTTCTTCTCAGCAGCACATGGATCCTTCTCTAAAATAGACCATATATTATGCAACAAAGCTAATGTTAGCAAATACAAGAAGATAGAGACACTTCCTTGTATTTTATCAGATCATAATGGATTGAAACCAGAAATCAATGAAAGAGTAAAAAACAGAAATTACTCCAACACCTGGAGATTAAACAATATGCTATTATATGGTGAATGGATAACAGAAGATATTAGGAAGGAAATTAAAAAATTCTTAGAGGTAAATGAGAACAAAGAAACATCATATCAAAATCTCTGGGACACTATGAAAGCAGTACTTAGAGGAAAATTTATTTCATGGAGCGCATTCAATAAAAGAAGCAAAACTCAACAAATAAACAACCTAGCACTACAGCTCAAAGCCCTAGAAAAAGAAGAACAGACCAACACCAAAAGTAGTAGAAGACAGGAAATAGTGAAACTCAGAGCTGAAATCAACGAAATTGAAACAAAAGAAACAATACAAAAAATTGACAAAATAAATAGTTGGTTCTTCGAAAAAATAAACAAAATTGATAAACCTTTAGCCACACTAACAAAGAGAAGATGAGAGAACACCCAAATCACCAAAATTCGGAATGAAGAAGGAAATATCACAACAGACATGATTGAAATACAAAACATAATTAAAAGCTATTTGAAAATCTATACTCCAACAAAATAGAAATTTTGAAGATATCAACAAGTTTCTAGAGACCTATGAATTGCCTAAATTAAACGAGGAGGACATACACAATTTAAATAGACCAATTTCAAGTAATGAAATAGAAGAAGTCATCAAAAGCCTACCAACAAAGAAAAGTCCAGGACCTGATGGTTTCTCAGCCGAGTTCTACAAAACCTTTAAAGAAGAGCTCATTCCAATACTCTTCAAAGTATTCCATGAAATAGAAGAGGAGGGAACCCTCCCAAACTCGTTCTACGAACCCAATATCACCCTGATACCTAAACCAGACAGAGACACATTGAGGAAAGAAAATTTCAGTCCAATATCCTTAATGAACATCGACGCAAAAATTCTCAACAAAATTTTAGCAAATCGCATAGAAAAACAGATTAAAAAGACAGTGCACCAGGATCGAGTGGGTTTCATCCCAGGGATGCAAGGTTGGTTCAAAATCCAGAAATCAATAAATATCATTCACCATATCAACAGACTTAAAGTCAAGAATCACATGATTATTTCAGTAGATGCAGAAAAAGCATTTGATAAAATGCAGCACCCCCTGCTCAAAACACTAGAAAAAATAGGGATAGTGGGAACGTTCCTTAACATTGTAAAGGCCATCTATGCTAAGCCCATGGCTAATATCATTCTCAATGGTGAAAAACTGAAAGCATTCCCCCTAAAATCTGGAACAAGGCAGGGATACCCTCTCACCACTCCTATTCAATATCGTCCTTGAAACTCTAGCCAGAGCAATTAGACAGACCAAAGAAATTAAAGGGATACGAATAGGAAAAGAAGAACTCAAACTATCCCTATTTGCTGATGATATGATTATATACTTAGAGGAACCAGGAAATTCCACCAGAAAACTCTTAGAACTCATAAGTGAATTCAGTAAAGTTTAGCAGGTTACAAGATCAATGCTCATAAATCCAATGCATTTTATACATAAGTGATGAATCTTCAGAAAGAGAAGTTAGGAAACTACCCCATTCACAATAGCCTCGAAAAAAATAAAATACTTGGGAACCAATCTCACAAAAGAGGTGAAAGACCTCTACAATGAGAACTACAGAACACTAAAGAAAGAAATTAAAGAACACCTTAGAAGATGGAAAGATCTCCCATGTTCCTGGATAGGCAGAATTAATATTGTCAAAATGGCCATACTACCAAAAGTGCTATATAGATTCAATGCAATTCCAATTAAAATCCCAACGATGTACCTTACAGAAGTAGAACAAGCAATCATGAAATTCATCTGGAAGAATAAGAAACCCAGAATTGCTAAAGCAATCTTCGCAGGAAAAATGAAGCAGAGGGTATTGCAATACCTGAACTTCAACTGTACTACAAAGCAATAGTAACAAAAATGGCATGGTATTGGTACCAAAATAGACAGGTAGATCAATGGTACAGAATAGAGGACATGGGCACAAATCCAAATAAATACAATTTTCTCATACTAGACAATGGGGCCAAAAATATGCAATGGAGAAAAGATAGCCTCTTCAACAAATGGTGCTGGGAAAACTGGAAAACCATATGCAACAGAACGAAACTAAACCCCTATCTCTCACCCTGCACAAAATCAACCCAAAATGGATCAAGGACCTTGGAATCAGACCAGAGACCCTGCATCTTATAGAAGAAAAAGTAGGTCCAAATCTTCAACATGTCGGCTTAGGATCAGACTTCCTTAATAGGACTACAAGAAATAAAAGCAAGAATCAATAACTGGAATAGATTCAAACTAAAACGCTTTCTCTCAGCAAAGGAAACTATCAGTAATGTGAAGAGAGAACCTACAGAGTGGGAGAATATCTTTGCCGCTCATACTTCAGATAGAGCGCTAATTTCCAGAATATATAAAGAACTCAAAAAATTCTACACCAAGAATACAAATAATCCAATCAGGCTAAGGAAATGAGCAGACACTTCACAGAAGAAGATCTACAAGCAATCAACAGATATAGAAAAAATGTTCAACATCTCTAATAATAAGAGAAATGCAAATCAAAACTACCCTAAGATTCCATCTCACCCCAATCAGAATGGCGATTATCAAGAACACAAGCAACAATGGGTGTTGGCGAGGATGTGGGAAAAAAGGTAAACTCATACATTGCTGGTGGGGTTGCAAGTTAGTGCAGCCACTCTAGAAAGCAATATGGAGATTCCTCAGAAAGCTTGGAATGGAACTACCATTTGACCCAGCTATCCCACTCCTTGGCCTATACCCAAAGGACTTAAAATCAGCATACTACAAAGATACAGCCACATCAGTATTCATTGCTGCTCAATTCACCTTAGCCAGATTGTGGAACCAACCTAGACTTCCTTCAATTGATGAATGGATAAAGAAACTGTGGCATATATATACAATGGAATATTACTCCACCATAAAGAATGATAAAATTATGGCATTTGCAGGCAAATGGATGAAATTGGAGAATATCATGCTAAGTGAGATAAGCCAATCTCACAAAACCAAAGGTGAATGATCTCGCTGATAAGCGGATGATGACATATAATGGGGGGTGGGAGGGGTTAGCGTTAGGGTTAGGGTTAGGTTTAGGGTTAGGGTTAAGTAGGGGTCAAGAATGGAGGAAAGAAGGACTGTATAGAGGGAAAAGGGTGGGAGGGTGGGGGGGTAAGGAAAAAAAAGAACAGAATGAATCAAACAACATTACCCTATGTAAATTTATGATTACACAAATGGTATGCCTTGACTCCATGTACAAACAGAGAAACAACATGTATCCCATTTGTTTACAATAAAAAAAAAAAAAAAGAAAAAGAAATGGTCATGGCAGTGTATTTACTAGGTCATTCAATTAATAGGAAAATATGTGAAATTATTTAGGGAAATTTTTCCTATAATATTCCTATATCAAAGCCAGAACCTCAAAATTTAGCTATTAAAACATTTATCCTTATGTATTTTTGAATTTTAAAAATTACTTTTCTATATATAGTTTTCTGTTTGTTTCTTAAGATATTATTCCTTGAAGTAGATGCTTGTTTCTACAAATAAAAGGTCTTGGAATGTTTTGGTGTAAGAAAAAATAATAATAATGCAGAGATGAATTCTAAAGTTTTCTGCCTTATGAATTAACCAATGTGTTTTTTTTATTAATGTTGATCATTGCATTGGTCCAAAACAAATCAACTTAGCCCAACATCATATTTATTATTAACTAGAGACAGAATACACCCACATTATTCATATGCATAGAAAGTATATCTATTGTTATTAGAAGAAGAAAGTCTTGAATCTCTGGTTCACAAGTCAAATCTCCCTTAATTTATTTCTAATACATTGCTTATTGGCTGAGTGTTTTGTCCACCACAAAGCACTATACAAATAGTATTCTTCATAATACTTCTTTTATTTTTGTACTCTGTCCCTCTAAATCAACTTTTCTTTCTTATGTTATACCTTACTACTTTTCTGTGTCAACTCCATATGCTATAGAAGGTGAACTCTATTTGTCCTTTTGTCCATTTGTAAATCATCTCTGATTTATCTAAATAGTCATTAGAACTTCCTCAATATGTACATGTGTTCTTCTTTAACATTAGATTTGCTATTTAGAAAAGAAAAGCATTTGTGTGTTTGCAATAATTGTCAGTAGTTTTCTGTTAAAATTATGGCAAAATATATTTGAACAGAAGAATGCCATCAAAAACACTAAAATTATTAAAAACATGCAGAATATTATTTTGTCTTTTCATGACTATCTATAAACTATGCAAATGCACGTATAACTACACTGAAGCATCAGAACACCAAGTTATAATATTCACTTTTTTTATACTTGTCTAAAATTCTTGATTAAAACAGATGTTTAAATAAAAAAAATAAATAAAAAAAATAAAATGTCAAGAATGCAAGTGGCAAGATTATCTATGCAAATTAACTGTGAGCTTGAATTTTAAGCTTCCAAATTTAAATGGGAAGACATATTTTGCCTTCTTCTTATATTTTCTTAGCTGAAAAGAAATAGATTTCCCTGGATTTATTATTATTGTCTCATGATCTCAAGTTACCATGGCTTGTTAATTTATGCACCTATCAGCAACTTTGGTATATATTTTGCAGAGTTAATTATGAAAAAATACCTTTTTAAAATCTCTTTTAAAGAATGAAATTATGGCATTGCTGGTAAATGGATGGAACAGGATACTATTATGCTAAGTGAACTAAGCCAATCCAAAGTCTGAATGTTCCCTCTGATATGTGAATGCTGACTCACAATAGATTGTGGGGTGGGGGTTCACCGCATTGGACGGGGCAGAGTAGGGGGGAGGGGAGAGGGGATGGGAGTGGAAAGACAGTAGAATGAATTAGACATAACTTTTCTATGCTCAGATATGAATATACTACTAGTGTAGCTCCACATCATGTACAACCACAAAAATGGGAAGTTATACCCATGTATATATGATATGCCAAAATATATTCTACTGTCATGTATAACTAAAAAGAACAAATGAAAAAATGTAAAAATAGGGACCAACAGTTAGTAGTCTAATGGAAAACTGGGTGCACTGAAAAAAAAATCTCTTTTAGAAGAAAGAGAACATCTCTTATCCATCTCCTATTTGAACATCTCTTATCCAAAATGCTAGATCAGAAATGTTTTAGATTTAAGATTTTTTTTCAGATTTTATAATATTTAAGTATACATGAGATATCTTAGGAATGGTACCCATATCTAAACATAGAATTCACTTACATTTCATATACATCTTCTACACATAGGCTTAAAGCAATTTTATATAATATGTTCAGTACACCTGTGTTTTGATTGCAGTCTATCCCAAGAAGATCAGGTATGAACTTTTTCACTTGTGGTGTCAGTCTGTGCTCAAAATATTTCAGATTTTGTATTTTCAGATTACAGATGTTCAATTTGTATTAAACTTAAATGCCCCAGCATCAGCATTCACACGGATTCTTTTAAAATTTCATTTACAACATCAGTGGCTAAGAGTTCTGAGCGCAGACATTTTAAGGAGGAAAATAAGTGTGAAAAACATCAAATTATTCTTAAGAAACTCTGAGAATAAAATAAGTTGAAACTGACAAAAAATACTAAGGGGAACCAATTTTTTTTGTGTGTGTGTGTTCTTAAATCCAAAGTAGCATATTCCAAACTATGTCTGTGAACTAGCGGATTCCTTGTCAACTAGACCATTAACTCCATGAAGCC
The DNA here is from genome assembly GCF_902686445.1 of Sciurus carolinensis. Taxonomy (NCBI): domain Eukaryota; kingdom Metazoa; phylum Chordata; class Mammalia; order Rodentia; family Sciuridae; genus Sciurus; species Sciurus carolinensis. The sequence continues at coordinate 71,588,024 of NC_062224.1, forward strand.
AAGAACTTTTGGTTTATCTTGTTCACTGCTGTTTCCAATGCCTAAAGTAGTGCCTGGCACATAGGAGGCATGCAATAACATTTGCTGAATGAATGAGTGACTATGTTTGCAAATGCTGTATATTTCTTCTCACATTTACACTAAATAAAAGTACACTTAAGACTGAAAAGCCTGTAAGTGCCACAAATCTCTTTAACGGTTTAGAATGTAATTTTCCCCAAATATATTGCACTGAAAACTCATGGACATCTTTCAAATGAGTGTTTTAAGAGACATGGTTTGAAAAATGATGTTCATAATAAGAAAAACAACAAAGGAAGGATTGGCCTGTTAGTGGGACTGCTAGTGTAATGTAATAAATGTCAGAGTATGATCACAACTGAAACTGCTTGCTTTTCTTGACTTTTTGTTCAATGAGAATGATTTTCATAGTCAGGTATTTAAAATAAAACAAAACATGGTTAAAACTCAGAGTAAAAATTCAACACGTAAAAAACATGGAGCAACTACTCTTTGTCAGGTATTGTTCTAAATGATATAGTGAATAAGTCATGGATTCTTCTTGAGGAGCTATCATCTAGAACAATGATCTCCAACTTGTCTGCCCAGAAGGGCCAGGCAGGTGATAAATGAGTGAGGTGTAAGAACGGAAAAGTCTAAATTTTAATCAATTGCTGCCATGTTAGACTACGGGCTCACTGTTTCCTGATTTCCTGATTTTTCTTAATATAAGCTAAAAATCGGGATTTTTAAAATATTTAATTTATCATTCTAATTAATTTTTTATGAATTTAATATTTAGAAAATTATGAGATCAAGGCTGGGGCTGTAGCTCAGTGATAGAGCACTTGCCTTGCATGAGTGTAACCCTAGTACAATCCTCAGGACTTTAAAAGTAGGGAAAACGGGGATCCAAATACAACACACTTGGAAACTATATGGAGCTCACAAACCACCCATTTGCAACCTCTGGTTTAGAATTTATATGTGAGCATGGAGTATGCCCAATGATTTCAATGGCTCTAACAAGACAAACTGTATCTTAAATTACTGGGAAAACCTATTATATGATACCACCAAATCACCAGTTATCTTTAAGAAATAGTGATTTACCAAAGACATATCAAAATGACTTTAAAAGAAGAATACAGACTCTAGAATATAGAGGTGGCTAGGTCAATTCCTAGCAAGATTCTAAAACACATAAATGCATTATTAAAATAAAACATATATATAGATATGTATTTGATAATGGCACCACTTTTCCATTATGTAGCCTTCAAGTATAGAGAATGTATATAATCTCCATAGATTAACAGTAAAATTTCACACAAAGTATATCTTAAGTTTGGCAAAGTATTTGACAAGCTCTTTATGACTTCCTAAAGAAAAATAAAGGAAAAAATGTGTGGGGGGGGGAGGAGAAGATATAGAAGTAAGAATTAGGTAGTACTTAAAGGAGAAAGCCAAAGTATCAATGCATGAGTTCCCAACAAATATTCATTTACTCATGATTGAACTTGAACTCTGCATTGAACTATTCATCTCTTCCTTGTGATGAATTCTTTTCTCTTTTGATATATATAAAACTCCTGGTTCTCTTTCTTGCTTTCTTAGTTTCTTAGCTGATTCACCATGTTCTGCCAATGGCTTAAATTAACCAGAACTGTGCATCAGAATCACCTGGGTATATTTTCCAAATATATATGCCTACTGAGCCGAACTTATCTGTGATTGAGATTCAAAAATTCATATGTATATAATTTTAAACCTCAAGGTGATGCAGTTAAGCAACCCTGACTAATAACCACAGCCCCAATGTTAAAGCAATTTCCCCAAATCTGTACTTAATCTTCTCTCTACATAGTTTCTCCTATGGGATTCTTCCACCATCAAGGTTTTAGCTATCAACTCTACACTGATGATTTCTAACTCTTTATGTCCACATGCAGTGTCTTTCTTTAATTTAGGAACAGTGTCTTCAAATGCTCACTAGAAATATTTACCTAGATACACAATAGAAACCTCAAATGGAGTTGTTCCTAAATTAAAATCATAGCAAATCCTCTATCTTATCAAATCCACAGTGCTCCTTATATATTTTTTTCTTAGTTAAGTGAGGACATCACTGTCTAGCCAGGCACCTAATCAGAAGGCATAGAATCAAGGCACTGGAAGACCCTCTTGCCTTTACCCCCATAAACTAGGAAATCCTTGCTCAAAGCCCTACTCTCATAAAACACTACATTTGATATAATATGATATACCCTCCCCCAGGTCACATGTGGTCTAGTCACATGTTAATTTAACATAGCCACTAATTTAACATATATTTATAAATTTCTACTGTGTTCCAAGCCTATCACTTGAGTAGGCCAGAATGGATCCTTGAATGGATCTTTGTTCCTTGCAAAGATGGAAGCTCTGAGATAGTGATCCTAAATGCATCTGTCTCCTGACCATACCAGACATACAATATCAGGTTGGCCTCCAATTATTGTTTAGGGTTTATTGGAGTCTACCTAAAAGCAGTTTGTCAACCTTTTTCTTTTCTGCATTAATAATGTCTCCATTCTGTTGCAAGTCTTATTCATCTCTGAACTGGACAATGGTAAGAGTCTCCTAACTGTCTCTGTCCCCAGTGATTCCCATTTCTAAACCATCTGCATAGCTAGTACAGTGACATCTCTTATCTTAAATTGTGAAGATCAGGGTAAACCAAATACTTGATCATGGTACACATGGCCCTTTTATACACTAGCCCAACATATACTTCCTATCTCACTCCTGCCACTTTGTGTGAGATGCCAAAGTTATATGCTAAGATACCCCAGAGAGCAAGCTGAAAAACCCCACAAGCTATGTACTTTTAACACAGGGATTGTTGTCCATGCCACCTCTGTGCCACTGCCCTTGCTTCAAATCTCTATTCAGTCTTCAAATCTCTTCTGATCCTCCACAAACTTTGAACCCTAAATTGAAATATAGTAAGAATTTATGAGAATCATCAGAATCCATGAGGGCTATGAACAACAAAACCTGGAATGTGAAAATGCCATCCCAATGTAAAAATCTGACTAGTGCTATAGTTAATGTGAGTTTGAAGAATGTATGACACACAGAATACATTTCGCAAAAGAAATTCTATATGCTTCATAAGTTTACTGAATGTTGATTGATAAACCTTTCCTAGGTATATATTAGGCACTGTATTAGAAGAGTGTTTATTATAATAAGACAAGCTAAAAATAAAAGACTAAAAACGTCTTTGTATGTCTTTTCTGAATGCACGCACTAAAATTATATACAATATTCTCAGGTATATCACTAAAAGTATCCTAAATTACCAAATTATTTTGATATTATAATTCTTAAACTTCTTTAGGCTTAGATATGTGTAAAAAGAGAATTCTTATACATCGTGGTCATTTATATAAGAAAAAAATTTTTTTCAAAGAAACAGTGGCCAAAAAGAGAACACAATTCTTTCTATATAGCCTAAGCAATAAAAGGCTCTTTTGTAGACAAATTCTAGAACTTGTTAATTATACACAGGCTTATTATCTATATCCCCAGTGTTATAAAGTACCAGAACTTCATTAGAAAAATTAAGCTGGAAAAATGAAGGCAGTACTTTGTAAATTTCCACTGGAAATTAGCTGGGAGAGGCAGAGGAATACCGGATCAAAAGAGGGTAATCATGCTTAACTGTGCCCTAGAGCACCCGCATGTATAATACGATTTGCACAGTAACTACCTCTCCTATTACTGCTTGTTTGGAGTATTCTGTGTTAATGGGGTTAGCTAATTTAGTATTTTAACTTAAAAAGGCTCTGCTGATTAATAAATGTTGCACACTGTGCTAGTAATTAAAATAAATGGAAGAGTTACAAATAAAAGTTGAATTGTTAAGAAAACATTATCTGAAAATATATGATAATCCCTATTTATCATAATATAATAATAGCTCAGAAAATATGTAAATTTAAGGTCTAAAAATGTTTGAAGAATCACACAAGTCAACAAAGTTTTGAGATGTGTTCAATTTCCTTTTCACTATTTTTTAGTGATGAATGTAAACAGATCTTATCCATATATGTCATCCTTTAAATGCTTTTTTAAAAGCTTATTTTGATTTAGGTTCTTAACCCTTGCCACATTTTTCCTATGGTAGTACTTATGAAATGATATTTATAGTTAATCAGAAACAATATTTTAAAAGTTTAAAAGTGAGAAATTCAAATCTTACTAGGGCTCCCATATAAGCCTGGTTGCAAATTTGAGGGAAATGAAAGCATGTACAGTTCATAGGTTCTGAACATTTGTCATTAGTTTCAGCAAGTTGGAGGAGTTCAAAAAATTGAGTTACCAGCTCTGCTTAGCTATTAAATGTTTATAAGATGCCTCCCATTTCACTCTGAATAACTATCAGAAAATTAACACCATTTTCATTTTCCAAAAGATATTGAGACAGCTATTGAATTGTTTGTACAGAGGGTCTTAAAATCCTATGGTAAGTTTAACATATTATATAGGTACAGCAGAACTGAATTATGTATCTCTTTTCTTAGGTGAGCTCAGGTCATATATTTTAATCCCCAATGTCCAGACCTTAAACCTGCAGAAAATCTTGAGTCTTTAGAAACCAGGGATTTCCCCCAAGTTTAGCTCAGGTTTATAATTAATCTAAACATGAAAGGCTGTCCTGACAAGCAGTTCCTTGGCTTAGAAAACTTTAGGAGAAAGTGTTGAATTTGTTTTCTTTTATTGTTATAACAAAGTTCCGTAAATTTGGTGGCTTAAACAACAGAATATTTACTAATTTATAATTCTAGAGGTTAGCAATCCAAATCGGTCTCACTGAGCTGAAATTAAGGTATTAGCAGGAATGTGTGGAGGAAAATCCATTCCTTGCTTTTATCAGCTTCTAGAAGTTGCTCACATTCCTTGGTGTGACCTTCATCCCCCATCTTCAAAGCTGCCAAAGGTGAGGGTGGGCTCTTCCCACACTGCATCACTCTGACCTCCTAAAATATAGTCAAATCTCTTTCTGCCTCTCTTCAACTTTTCCATTTTTAAGGACTCTTGTGATTATACAAGTCTCACCTTGATAATCCACATTAATCTCTGAATCTAAAAACCTTCATATAATCACATCTACAAAGTCATTTTTAGTATATTAGGTAACATATTCCTGGGTTCCTGGGATTGGAACACGTGAACTCTGGGGGGGCTATTTTTCTGCCTAAAAGAATACTGATAGGAACTCTCTTCTGCAATATTATTAATCTACTCTACTTTGTATATGATTATAGTCTGCCTAATTGTAGTTTCCTGTATTAAGCCAGGATATTTATAATTAATAGGATTAATAGAAGGTATAGTAGTCTCCTTTCATCTGTGACTTTCTAAGTTTTAGTTATCTGTAGTCAACTGAAAATATTAAATGGAAAATTCCAGAATTAAGCAATTCTTAAATTTTAAATTGTCATTCCAAGTATTGAAATGAAATCTCATATTGTATTGTATACCATCCCACCTAGGATATTCCTTTTTCTAGATTATCCACACTGTATGCACTACCCACCTGATAGTCACTTAGTAGGGGTCTCAGCTGCTAGATTGACTATTGTGATATTCTAGTATTTGTGTTTAAGCAATTCAAATTTTACTTAATAATGGCCCCAAAATATATGAGTAGTGAAACTAGTAATTCAGATATGCCAAAGAGAAGTTGAAATGTGTTTCCTTTAAATGGAGTTGTGGGAGTTCCCAACTTAATAAGGTATTACATAGGGTATGGTTTGTCATCCACAGGAGGTCTCAGAATGTATCCCAGTTTTACTGTATCTACTGTATTTACACATAGACCTTCATATTTGGGGAAGCCCATATCATAGACCATGTCACCTAGTGTATCATTGCCCACTCTATTCTACCTGTGCTGTTAAATGAGTAAACATTAACTTTGAGAGTTCTGATATCATGGTAGCATCTCATTTCTTGCACCTCTAAATGACTTCTTTTCCCATTTCATCTAAACAAGTTACATGTCCCAACCATTCCACATCTAAAAATATTCCTTGAACTGTCATCTGTAAATTTCAAACCTATAATACTTTCTGATCACTAACTTTCATAAATAAGTAAAATGTGTATAACATTCTGCATATTTAAATAAAGGAACCCAATACATATATACTATATGTAAACAAAATTACTGAATAAATGCACAAGAAATGATTGATAGGAGTGTCCTCTGGAAAACATAACTAGGAATCACTGATAATGGTTAAAGTTTCTAAAAAATATATGTGTTATGGTTTCAATTTTTGAAAAAGGAAACAAATCCTTTTTATTATTTTGAATGGATTTGAAAAGATTGAGTAAATAAGGGCGTAGGAAATTGCTTACAGAAAGGAGAGAACATGAGACATAAAAAGGAATGGAATAGCAGAGAATCTCTAGTTCCTTGTGGAATGTGGCAAAGATTAACTAGAGAAATAAGATGGGGTCAGATGAGGAAGGACCTGTATCTGGCAAAAGGAATTCAAATTTATTGTAGAAGAGGTAAAAAGTCACTGAAAAACATTTTGGCTGCATAGTGGCATGACTAAACTTCATTGGTGTTAGTGTGGTAAAATACACAGAGTGAGGAAGACTGACTAAAACAGACAGAAGGTGTTTTATGACATTTAAAGCAAGCAATAAACATACAAAAGAGAAGAAAGGCTGAATTTGAAAGATACTTGACAGGTAGAATAAAGAGGACTTGAGGACTGATAGGATATGGGTGGTGGTGGATAAGAAGAGATAACTCCCAAGTAGAGCTTAAGCAGATAGTTGGTACTGCAGTTCACATACCAAGAAGAAGCAGGCTAATGGGTTGTGTACTAAGTTTAGGACATCTGGTAGAGATAGAAATAAAGACAGCAGTTGAAAATATAACTCCGGTATTTAGGAGCAAGATCTTCAAGATTTAGAATGGAAATCATTGGCATAGACATGGTAGTTGAAGTCTCTCAAATAGAAGCAATCACTAAGATTCTATACAGAAAGAAGAAAGTAAAGAAAAAAAGAGTAGAAGCCTGGATCCTGCCATCGGCTTAATTCCATCCCATTACCTCTCACCAAAATTACTGCAATACTTTCCTAAGGGGTTTCGCTGCTTCCAGCATATTTCTTCTCAAATACATCTGTCTCATAATCAACAAATTCATATTCTTTTTATAACATGCTCTTTCTCAGAAGCCTTAAATAATTTTCTATTGCCTATAGGATAAATCCTCAAACTCCTGAAGTTTTTCACAATTTTTCTTGCTACTGCCTTCTAACATGAAAACTAGTTTCTGTCAACTTTTTCAAGTATAACTTTTTTCATACCTTTAACTTAAGTTTATCTACTCTCCTTTTCTTTATCAAAATCTTAACTATCATTCACAGGAACCAATTAAGTTCCTTTTCTGTTGTTGTGGTTTGGATGTGAGTTGTCCTGCAAAAGCTCACCTGTGAGACAATGCAGGAAGGTTCAGAGGAGAAATGATTGGACTGTAGGAGTCTTAACCCAATCAGTGAATTAATCCTTAATGGGATTAATTGAAGTGGTAGGGTGTGGCTGGAGTGATTGCAACTGGATGTGGCTTTGCGGTATATATTTTGTATCTGGAGAGTGGAGACTCTGTCTCTCTGCTTCCTGATGATGCAAACTGCTTCCCTCTGCCATGCTCTTCCGCCATGATGTTCTGCCTCTCCTTGAGCCCCATGGAATGGAGCCAGCCTTCTATGGACTAAGACCTCTGAAACTGTGAGCCCTCAAATAAACCTTTCCTCTTCTGTAATTGTGCTGGTCAGAACTTTTAAGTCACAGCAGCAAAAAAGCTGACTAAAACATCTGTTAAGAACACTCTCCTAGAGGGACTGGGGATGTAACTCAGTGGTAGAGTGCTTACCCAGTGATATGCAAGGTACTGCATTTGATCCAGCCCCACAAACAAATAAACAAACAACAACAGCATACTTTCCTTAGGTCATCAGAGACCTAAACAAATTCTACATTAAAAATTATTGTCTTTTGAGTTATTTATATATTTCAGATATTAATCCTCTGTTGGAAGAGTAGATGGCAAAGATTTTTCTCCTACTCTGTAGGTTGTCTTGTCCTAATTGTTTCCTTTACTGTGCAGAAGTTTTTAATTTCATGCCATCTCATTTATTAACTCTTGGCATTATTTCCTGAGCATTAGGGCTCTTGTCAGAGAGTCACTGCTTGTACCTATCTGTTGGAGTGATGACCATATATTTTCTTCTAGAAGTTGCATAGTTTTTGTACTAATTCCTAAGTCTTTGATACATTTTGAGTTGGTTTGTGTGCAAGATGAGAGATAAGGGTCTAGTCTCATTCTTCCACACAAGGATAACCAGCTTCCCCAGCACCATTTGTTCAATGGCTGTTTTTTCTCCAATGTATGTTTGTCAAGGATCAGATGACTGTAGATTTGTGGGCTTGTCTCTTGTCTTCTATTCCATACCATTGTTTATGCCAGTATCATGAAGTTTTTGTTACTATAGATTTGTAGTATAATTTGAAGTCAGGTATTGGGATGATGCCAGCATTGATATTTTGCCTTAAACTTAACAACAAAAAACTCAAAGACACTTTCCTCCAAAAAGAAGAAATATAAATGGCCAAAAACACATATTTAAAAAGTTCAACATAATTAGTAATTAGGGAAAAGCAAATCAAAACTACACTGGAATTTCATCTCATACCAGTCAAAACAGCAGTCCTCAAGAATACAAACAATAACAAATGCAGAGAGAATGTGGAGAAAAAGGAATACTTAATGCTGTTGATGGGATTGTAAATTAGTACAGCACTATGGAAATCAATATGGAGGTTCCTTAAAAGATTAAGAATGGAACCATCACATGACCAAGCTATACCACTCCTTGGTATTTATCCCAGAGAATTAAAGCATACTACAGTGATACATGCACATAGCAGCACAATTCATAATAGCTAAACTAGGGAACCAACTTAGGTGCCTTATCACCAGATAAGTGGATAAAGAAAATGTGATATATATACACAATGAAGTTTCTTTCAACCATAAAGAAAAAGTTATTTCTTTCCAGGAAAATGGAAGTAGAGACCGTTGTGATAAGCAAAATAAGCCAAACTCAGAAGGTCAAGGGTGGTAATGTTTTCTCTCATATGTGGAAGTTGGAGTGGAAAAAGAAAGGTGAGGTGGGGAATCTCATGAAAATCAAAGGGAGGTCAGTAGAAGAAAGGAACCCAGGGACAGGAACAGGAGAAGAATGGGGAGGTGCTGGGGAGTGATATTGACCAAATGATAATGTTATAATGTGTGTATGTACGATTATGCAACAACAAATCCATCATTTGTACCAATAAAAAATGGGGAAAGAGAAAAATAAAATGTCCTGAGGGAGGGACATTGTTTTAACACACACTAGACCAGTTTATCAAGTACTTGGTAATTCTTACTTAGAATTCCATTAATTTACTTGGTTAGGTTTCAAACTATATCATGAGTTCCATGAAAGTAGAGACTTCATTTTATTTATTGCCACATCCCTAAAGCCTAGAACTATTCCAGAAATGTAAACACTTGTTGAATCAATAAATATTCTTTATTTCTCAAAATATCTAGATGACAGCTTCTCACATAAAGGGTTCTTAACAATACTTTTTATTTGCTTCATTTCCTAGCTTCTTAAAGATAGACATACAAATAAAAAGAATAATTTTCATTAAGAAGTCATGAGAAAATGGGATGAGCTTCTTTAAGAACAAGAACAAAAACAAAGTTTTAAAATGACTTCCAAAAAAATCTCTATAATCCAGATTGATGTGTAAATTATTATTGTTTTATTTTGTGCTTCCTTAAATGAATATATGTAAATAATAGCTTTCACCTATAAACCTGTAATTAGTAAGAAGCATATTGCCATTCTAAGAGTTACCTAGGTACTTTGCTTGAATCAATAAGTAAGTTGCTAGGTACTTACTTGGTATGGCTTGGATCATGTTCTCCCACAACACAATTTAACTCGCAGGGTTGGCTGAAGTCCTAATCCCTAGAACTTTGTAAGATAATCTTATTGAAAATAGGTTCATTGCAGATATAATAAGTAAAGATAAGGTCACACTGGAGTAGGGTGGGTCCCTAATCCAATATGATTAGTGTCTTTTTTTATTTTTTTTTATATTTTTAAAATTTATTTGTATTGTAAACAAATGGGATACATCTTGTTTCTCTGTTTGTAAATGAAGTAGAGGCATACCATTTGTGTAACCATACATTTACCTAGGGTAATAGTTTTTGATTCATTCTGTTATTTTTTTTCCTTCCCCCCACCCCTCCCCCCCCCCCTTTTCCCTCTATAGAGTCCCTCTTTCCTCCATTCTTGCCCCCTTCAAACCCCCATTATGTGTCATCATCCACTGATCAGGGAGATCATTTGTCCTTTGGTTTTTGAGGTTGGCTAATCTCACTTAGCATGATATTCTCCAATTTCATCCATTGCCTGCAAATGCCATAATTTTATTATTTTTTTATGGCTGAGTAATATTCCATTGTGTGTGTGTGTGTGTGTGTGTGTGTGTATCACAGTTTCTTTATCCATTCATCAATTGAAGGGCATCTAGGTTGGTTTTACAGTGAACATTGTTGTGGCTGTATCTCTGTAGTACGCTGATTTTAAGTCCTTGGGTATAGGCCAAGGAGTGGGAGAGCTGGGTCAAATGGTGATTCCATTCCAAATTTTCTAAGGAATCTCCACACTGCTTTCCAGAGTGGCTGCACTAATTTGCAGCCCACCAGCAATGTATGAGTGTACCTTTTTCCCCACATCCTTGCCAACACCTATTGTTGCTAGTATTCTTGATAATCGCCATTCTAATTGGGGTGAGATGGAATCTTAGTGTAGTTTTGATTTGCATTTCTCTTATTACTAGAGATGTTGAACATTTTTTCCTGTATCGGTTGACTGCTTGTAGATCTTCTTCTGTGAAGTATCTATCTGTTTATTTCCTTATCCTGTTTGTTGATTGGGTTATTTGTATTCTTCATGTAGAGTTTTTTTAATTCTTTATATATTCTGGAAATAAGTGCTCTATCTGAAGTATGAGTGGTAAAGATTTTCTCCCACTCTGTAGGTTCTCTCTTCGCTGTTTCCTTTGCTGAGAGAAAGCTTTTAGTTTGAATCTATCCCAGTTATTGATTCTTGCTTTTATTTCTTGTGCTATGGGAGTCCTGTTAAGGAAGTCTGATCCTAAGCCAACAAGTTGAAGATTTGGACCCCCTTTTTCTTCTATAAGATGCAGCGTCTCTGGTCTGATTTCAAGGTCCTTGATCCATTTTGAGTTGATTTTTGTGCAGGGTGAGAGATAGGGGTTTAGTTTCATTCTGTTGCATATGGTTTTCCAGTTTTCTCAGCACCATTTGTTGAAGAGGCTATCTTTTCTCCATGTATATTTTGGCACCTTTGTGTAGTATGAGAAAATTGTATTTATTTGGGATTGTGTCCATGTCCTCTGTTCAGTACCATTGATCTACCTGTCTATTTTGGTGCCAATACCATGCCGTTTTTGTTACTTTGCTTTGTAGTATAGTTGAAGGTCTGGTATTGCGATACCCGCCACTCTTCCTGCTAAGGATTGCTTTAGCTATTTTGGGTTTCCTATTCTTCCAGATGAATTTCATAATTGCTTGCTCTATTTCTGTAGGAATGTCATTGGGATTTTAATTGGAATGCATTGAATCTGTATAGCACTTTAGGTAGTATGGCCATTTTGACAATATTAATTCTACCTATCCAAGAACATGGGAGATCTTTCCATCTTCTAAGGTTTTCTTTAATTTCTTTCTTTAGTATTCTGTAGTTCTCATTGTAGAGGTCTTTCACCTCTTTTTTAAGATTGATTCCCAAGTATTTTATTTTATTTTTTTGAAGCTATTGTGAATGGGGTAGTTTTCCTAACTTCTCTTTCTGAAGATTCATCACTTATATATAAAAATGCATTAGGAATGAACAAGGAAATATCACAACAGACACAAGTGAAATACAAAACATAATTAGAAGCTATTTTGAAAATCTATATTCCAACAAAATAGAAAATTTCAAAGACATCAACAGGTTTCTAGAGACATATGAATTGCCTAAACTGAACCAGGAGGACATACACAATTTAAATAGATCAATTTCAAGTAATGAAATAGAAGAAGTCATCAAAAGTCTACCAACAACGAAAAGTCTGGGACCAGATGGGTTTTCAGCCGAGTTCTACAAAACCTTTAAAGAAGAGCTCATTCCAATACTCTTCAAAGTATTCCATGAAATAGAAGAGGAGGGAACCCTCCCAAACTCGTTCTACGAACCCAATATCACCCTGATACCTAAACCAGACAGAGACACATCAAGGAAAGAAAATATCAGACCAATATCCTTAATGAACATTGATGCAAAAATTCTCAACAAAATCTTAGCAAATCGCATACAAAAATATATTAAAAAGATAGTGCACCACGATCAAGTGGGTTTTATCCCAGGGATGCAAGTTTGGTTCAACATCCGGAAATCAATAAATGTAATTCACCATATCAACAGACTTAAAGTTAAGAAACACATGATTATTTCGATAGATGCAGAAAAAGCATTTGATAAAATACAGTATCCTTTCATGCTCAAAACACTAGAAAAAATTGGGATAGTGGGAACATTCCTTAACATTATAAAGGCCATCTATGCTAAGCCCATGGCCAATATCATTCTAAATGGTGAAAAACTGAAAGCATTCCCCCTAAAAACTGGAACAGGCAGGGATGCCCTCTTTCACCACTCTATTCAAACTGTCCTCGAAACTGTAGCCAGAGCAATTAGACAGACCAAGGAAATTAAAGGGATACGAATAGGAAAAGAAAAACTCAAACTATCCCTATTTGCTGGTGACACAATTATATATTTAGAGGAAATGGGAAATTCCACCAAAAAACTTTCAGAACTCATAAATGAATTCAGTAAAGTAGCAGGATATAAGATCAATGCTCATAAATCTAATGATTAGTGTCTTTATAACAAGGGAATTTTGGATACAGGCAGGCACAAGATTATCATGTGAAGATGAAGGCAGGCAGAGATGCTTCACAAGCTCAGAGAGATGCTTCTACAAGCCAAGGAAAGCAAGAAATTGACAGCAAACTAGTGAAAAATAGGGGAGAAGCATGAATAGAATTTTTTTCACAGTCCTCAGAAGAAACCAACTCTGACAATGCCTTCAATTCAGATTGCCAGCCTCCAGAACTGTCAGGCCATAAATTTTTGTTCAAACCACCTAGTTCCTGATACTTTGGTATGGCACCCCTAGAAGAGTAATACCCTCAGAGAAATCTACCTTTTAGAAAACTAATGAGAAATCTTTTAAAAAGTTAGGATACTGTTGCTTATGAAGAGTTCTGCTCATGGTCCTCCTTCAACTTTGGTTCTTTAGACTAGTGGGTGAAATCCATCCTATCCTTGAAGTCTGTGATTTCCTGTCCCTTCTTTTATGCTTTACAAGTAGAATTATGTTTGCAGCCAAAACAAATTCTGTTAAAAATTGTCTTGTATTAAGACACTTCCATGCTCCTGGCACTTTATACTCATTATCTTGTTTAATGATCATGACATTTAAAGGTAGTATCTCTATCTTCACCTTACATACAGGGAAATAGTGCTTCAGGGAGGCTAAAATATTTAGCGGGGATCATATTGCTGTTTTGTAAGGGAGCCAAGATTTGAGCTCACATAGGTCTAGTTCTAAAGCTCATCCTCCTTCTACTAAAACGTTGTATTTTCATAGCAATAGGAAAAAGAAATTACTAAATTTATCAAACTCTCAGATACAGTGCTACCATTTTTGAACACTAAAAATAGAAATAGAAGTCATCTATACAGAGAGTTCCTGAATAAGACGCTGGGATGGTAATAGACATACTGTTTTTAAGTCCTTATACATAACACCAGTCATGTGGCAAAAGGACAGTTTGCATTACAAAACTATGTATCTCTATGATAAGAGTATAATTTTTCTTAATTTCTTTCACAGAATTACTATCAACAGAGATATGAAACTCAAATTTCTAACATTTCTTTTGCTGCACAAGATATAATTAGCTGTTATCCAATATATAAAAACCAAAGTGGTTTCAGAAGAAGCTATAAAATATCAGTGTTTCATTCCTCCTAATAGTGGAATTTTCCTTAGGCTAATTGCTAAGACCAATTGTTTACCTTAGTTGCTAAAAATATGGGTTTTGAACCTATAAGTAATTTCTTTAGCATTTTCAACTTTTAGATTGGTTTGTGCAGAAGACATGTTTGGGTAACCCTAAGACGGTGGCTGGCGTTGAGCCGAGAGGTGGCGCATAGTTAGTGTTACCAGGTGTGATCTACTTTTGCCTGATTAATTAATGTCTCCTTTGTGCTAGTGGTCAACAGATATTCCTCATTCTTTCTTGATTGGTACCGAGGGGCGTGCCTCAATTGTGCTAATCCTAAACTGATTGGCTGCCTTAGGTATATAAGACACACCTATAGGAAGCACCACGGATAACTGGATAAGCATGTATATGCAGCACCTCTGATAGATCCCAGAAGGCAGATGGCAGATCACAGATCACAGATCGCAGATCACAGATCACAGATCGCAATACGCAGGATGCACCATAGACACGCCTTTAGCACGCACTTCTAGCACACACCTTTAGGACACAGGAAGTAGGATGCACCTTTAAGAAGCAGCAGCAGAACTCTAAGAAGAAGTAGCATCTCTGAAAGTGTAGCCTCTCCGATAAGCAAAGTTTCTCTCTTAAGCAAAGACTCTCTCTTATGCAAAGCCTTTCTCTCTCCTCTCAAAGCCTCTCTTCCTCTATAAACTAACAAACAAGCAAGAAAGCAGCCCACTAAAAGAAAGATAGTAGAAGTAGTTCGTTTCCAGTCCACCTCTGATAAATACCCCCGCAATTGTTGCTGCAGGCGGTAACAATATACGCCCGACTGTTGCCGCAGGCGGCGACAGGTTTGATAACCCTAGAAACACCTTTCAGTCTCTGAAAACATCAGGATAAAGGTGATCAGCAACACCAGAGAGACTGATAATATTTAAGCATATTCTATGAAAAACTACAAGTTAAGCATGTATCTGTGGGGATAACATGATTCTGATCTTTCTAGGATTATCAAGGAAAATACTAAGAAAGGATACTGCAGTACCTTTTATATCTAATGTTTTCTGCAGAAATATCAGCGAGATAACAATCATCTCAATTATTTCAGCAATTAATCTCACTACTTCTTAAACCATAGCATTGTTGAAAATAGAAAAATAATCCTGAGTAATATAATGTTTTGGATATGTATCGCTAAATTGCATATTTAGGCTAAGTCTGAGCAGCATTTATCTTCTACAATTTTTGTGGTAAAACTAATATACCTCCACAAAACCAACTGAAAAAAAATAGTTTCTTATTTTTTTATTCATCATATATTAAGTTAACTCAATCTATTACTGAATCTGCTAAATATACTATAATTATTTTCACTTCAAATAATAACTATAAAATTAAAATATTACACAATTACTTGAAATTTTACCATTTTATGTCAGTTCATGTGAAAATTTGTATTTTTAAGAGTCTTCAGAAATTTATGATTATAATAAAATATATTTCATATATCTTTTCTGAATAATAAAATGATCCAAAATATACTATGAAGGATAACAGGCAATTCTACCTTCTTTATATAAAAAATATACTTCTAATATATTTTGTGATCATTACTACTATATAAATTATTATTATATAACATATTAAATGATAATTCATACCTAATACATATTATGTAAATAACCATAAACAATAATGGCAATTTTATATGTTGTAGTATATACTATTATAGAAGAATTTGTAAGAGAAGCTTATATTTTACTAAAATTATTGCAATTATAAAAATTTATATGTTAATAGTCACTATCATTTAATATATAAATAATACTAAGGAATTACTATAAGATACATTGCAATGACAAATGCATGAGGCATTATAGGATTATAATACTAACAAAAATAAGGCCATTCTAGATTTAAAATAGTCTATTTATAAATCACATATGATTCTATTCGTGACAAGGTACCTCAGAGAGAGGAAATACCTTGGAGGAAAGACATCTGAATCAAGACTCAAATCACTGATGCTAACAAAGTAATGTAAAATTGCATATACTATTAGATCACCTTGTAGTTATAGGTGTTTGTTTTCTGTCATCTTCCTTAGTCATCAGTAACCTTTTATTTTTTCAATCTAGAATGTTATATTAGTGTATCCAAATGGAACTTAGTCCATGTTAACAAAATATTTTTGTTTTATTGGATCTTATTTTAGAAGTATCAGAAATACATATGCCTTCATTAGCTAATTAAAAATATTATCTTTACTGATGCATACTTGTTACTTATCCATCTTAAAATGCCATTCATTATTCTTTTCCTTTGAGAAATGCATATGTACATATTTAGGAGGTCAGTACATACATTTTTTGAGGAGCATGTATATATTTTTTGCATCAATATTGACATCATTTACAATAGGAACATGTTGTAAAATTATTGCTTCTAAATAGGTGGATTTAAATGTTGTTACCAAAAGAAATTCCTTTACAATATAAAGACAGAGAAAATATTAGAAAATTTAAACCACCAAACATAGTAAGTTATATTTTTTAAGCTAAAAACTTACATTTTGTCATTTACATTTTGTGCATATTCCTCTCTTTTCAACTCCTCTCTAGCCAGTTTTAACTCATTGATTGGTTCTGCCACTCTCAATGTTGGCTCCAAGGGTTTGTAGCGTTGTTCCAATACTTCATTGAAATCTCGGAATGGCCCCTGACAAAGACAAGATGAGGCTCGTATTTTATTACAGAAGATGTTTTTGAAATACTGTTTGCAACCAAGGCTAGTGAATAGTGAAAATCTCCAAAGTATAGTAAGTTTACTAATTATTTTTAAAACACAATTCATTTTATTCTTATAAAATAGAAGAATATCAGAAATAAGTATATCACTTTTTTTCCAGAATTGACCTCTCAAGTAAAATTGATTGCCTTAAAAATGGTTTAGATTAGGCAGAAGTTTCCTCACTTACATCAAAAGGTTTTCCTGGTGCAATGGAAATGGCATGCTTGTAGTTATAGGTGTTTGTTTTGTAATTTTAAAAGCATATTCCTCTAATATAATCAATGATTCTTTTCTTTTTAAGTAAGTAAAATAATTTTTAAAAGATTCTGAGTACAACTTTTCAAAAGTTATCCTATAAGCTGAAATAGTATATATATATATATATATATATATATATATATATATATATATATTTGTGTGTGTGTGTGTGTGTGTGTGTGGTGCTGGGGATTGAACCCAGGGCCTTTGTGCATGCAAGGCAAGCTCTCTGCCAACTGAGCTACATCCCTATCCCAACATATTTTTTTTAATTAAGCTTTTAGGTGAATGCCAAATTTCTAGGTGGTCCCCTAAACATAGGGGGAAAACCATAATTTTACTTATTTTAAGAGTTATGCATTATTCTATACTTTATTGTTCTATGACTCTGGTACCAAGAGCAACCTTTTAATGACACAAACACAGAGCAAGGAAAACCCCACAGGTGCACTGTGAAGTAACTTGGAATATATCCTAGTGTTGGGTAGTAGTTACTTAAACTAGTTACTGAATCCACTGACTGTCCAATTAGTATCATTTTAAGCACAATATGAATCAAAGGCAGCTCAGGATTTTGCTGTGCTATTAATTACTTATTGTTCTCCTTTTTCACCACTGTTGTAAAGAAAGAAGTAATATGGATGAAGATTTCTAATCATATTTCTTATTCTTAAAAATCCCTTCTTGAAATAGGTTATCACTAACAAGACACAGCTGGAGTTACTGCAAGCACTGAGTGAAGACTGTGGGGCTAATAAAAAGAAATGATTCACGCCTCATTTATGTTCACTTATGTTTTACATTAATAGAAACCAATAATAGGAACCAGTTACCATAAAAGTCATGGACCGTAAATAACACAAATGGCAAATAAGTATCATCTAGTACTTTTCACAGCTGGACAGGAGGATTGCTATATTTGAAAGTAGTTAATGGATTTTTATTGGAACTTTACTTTTTAAAGATACAGTAACAAGATTCCAAGTCCACTACTAAGAAATCAAAAAAAATTTTGGCAAATTCTTTTTTATGAAAAATTTTGGTGTAAAAGAACTGATATTTCATTGTGTAAGTAAGGGCAAATTGCTTCTCTCTACCTGTTTTCATCAAATGCAAAATGGAATAATAACTATCACAGAATGGCTTTAAGATGTGTAAGATATAACACTTGGCATTGTACTTAGAACATAGTAAACGTTCAAAAATGGTACCAGGAGTGTTATTTTTATCACCACTATTATTAGCCTAAAGAATAGTGTGTAAAATATTCTGAACAGTAACATCAAAGAAATAAGGAAATGGTCCAAGCCTATGACTTTTAAAAAGTTAGTACCCACATGGAGTAATGGGTTTTCTCAGTGGTTAGTTGATGTCTTCTAACCTTTGTTGGTGTATCAACATACACATATCTACTTGTATACTTACTCTAGTATGTTTTCTGGAACTTTCTAGTTTCAATGAGAGTAGGAAATGAAAGAGAAGGAGCCTTGCATAAGCTGCAATTTAGAATTAAAGTAAACAGTCTTTTGAGTTGATGCCAAGGGTCATGCAATCATTTTCATTTCCCTATGTCCTTCAGCACCTGGTTCACACATGTTTGTTAGACAACTAGTGTCTTACCTTTGAACTTAATAATCCAGCTACTTGGTTAGTAAATTGATATGAGTTATTAGATTTCTCTATTGCTAAAGCTTTTGTTGATTTGTATTTATTTAGAAAGCATGCCTTTTAGATCTCAGGCGATTACCTATACCCATCACTGAAGTTAACATGAATCCCAGATTTTGGAAACAGCTTCAAACTTTAGATTTGATAATTGTATCCCTTTCCAACTATTTTTTTTTGAGGAAGTATATTTTTAATATTCCTGACTTATTCCTCCATCAGAAAATTCTGGCCAAAGAGGTTCCTTTCACAAAATCTCCATTGGTGAATGGAATGTTAGACTCATGCAGTATTTACATACATGTGGCAATGGTTTGGTGTAATACCATTTGAACCCACGCATTTAAATCAAATCACATTGACCAAACATTCTACTTTTAAAAAAATCATACATTTTAAGTATATTTCACTACTACAAAGAATTTAGTCTTTGAAAGCAATTTAGTATGAGTACATGAATAGCATCCAGAATTCCACATTTTGATTCAATGTACACAAATGGGGTATAATTATCATTTCTTTGGTTGTACATGAAGTAGAGTCATACCATTTGTGTAATCATACATGTACATAGGGTAATGATGTTTGTCTTATTCTATTATTTTTCCTTCCCCCACTCTCTCCCCACCCCTCGTTTTCCTCTATACAATCAATCCTTTCTCCTTTCTTGCCTCCCTCCCACTCCCCATTATGTATCGTCATTCACTCATCAGAGAAATCATTCAGCCTTTGCTTTAATGGTATTGGTTTATTTCACTTAGCATAATATTCTCCAACTCCATCCATTTACCTGCAAATGACAGGTAGATCAATGGCAGAGAATAGAGGACACAGAGATAAACTCATATAAATACAGTTATCTCATACTAGACAAAGGTGCCAAAAACACAGTAGAGAAAAGATAACCTCTTCAAAAAATGGTGCTGGGAAAACTGGAAATCCATATGCAGCAAAATGAAACTAAACCCCTATCTCTCACCCTGCACAAAACTCAACCCAAAATGGATCAAGGACCTAGGAATTAGACCAGAGACCCTGTACTTAATAGAAGAAAAAGTAGACCCAAATTTTCATCATATTGGCTTAGGATCAGACTTCCTTAATAGGACTCCCAAAGCACAAGAAATAAAAGCAGGAATCAATAACTGGAATAGAGTCAAACTAAAATGTCTTTTCTCAGCAAAGGAAACTATCAACAATGTGAAGAGAGAGCCTACAGAGTGGGAGAAAATCTTTGCCACACACACTTCAGATAGAGCACTATTTTCCAGAATCTATAAAGAACTCAAAAAACTTTATACCAAGAATACAAATATCACAATCAATAAATGAGCTAAGAAAATGAGCAGACACTTCACAGAAGATCTACAAGCAATCAACAGATACATGAAAAAATGTTCAACATCTCTAGTAATAAGAGAAATTCAAATCAAACTACCCTAATATTTCATCTCACCCCAATTAGAATGGCGATTATCAAGAATACAAGCAACAATAGGTGTTGGCAAGGATGTGGGGGAAAAGGTACAACCATACATTGCTGGTGGGGTTGCAAATTGCTGTAGCCACTCTGGAAAGCAGTATGGAGATTCCTTAGAAAACTTGGAATGGAACCACCATTTGACCCAGCTATCCCACTCCTTGGCCTATACCCAAAGGACTTAAAATCAGCATACTACAGTGATGCAGCTACATCAATGTTTACAGCAGCTCAATTCACAATAGCTCGATTGTGAAACCAACCTAGGTGCCCTTCAATTAATGAATGGATAAAGAAACTGTAGTATAGATACAAAATATTATTCAGTCATAAAGAATAAAATTATGGCATTTGCATTTGTGAAACCAACCTAGGTGCCCTTCAATTGATGAATGGATAAAGAAATTGTAGTATAGATACAAAATATTATTCAGTCATAAAGAATAAAATTATGGCATTTGCATTTCTGACTATTAATCCCTAGGATGCATAGGCCATTCAGGACTCAGTCTGATCCTCAAAGTTTTCTTGGACTCACAGCTATGACTTTCCAATATTTGGTCTACATTACCTCCACCGAAGTCCTAGTTATGAGAATGAAACATATCTTTATTCTACTATATTCTGAATAATCCATACTTTAAAGTCATCTTGCATTTGTAAAACTTTCCTCAAAACTGAAATAATAATGCATTTATTTTTTAAAAGCTTAGTACAGTTTTCTCATACATTTAAGAAATCCTCTGGGCAGGGCAGCACTGATATTCTGTACAAATATTATCATGTGGGCATAATCTTAAATGTCCCCAATGATGTATAGACCTTTTTATTATTGGGTATCATATAGGAAATGTGGTTCAATCAAAGAAAACAACATAAAACAATCTATTCTGTGGAAAAAGAAAAAGAAGGAGTGAAAGAGGAAAGAAGGAAAGAAAGAATGAGAAAATAAAGAAAGGAGGTAAACGAAGGAAAGAAGATATGAGGAAAGAAAGAAGGAAGGAAAAAAATAAGAGAAAGGACACAAAAGGGGGAGGACATGGCAAGAGGAAAAGATAAAGAAAATGAAGTGAAGAAAAAAGGTAAAGGAAAAAATAGGTGTTACGAAAAGTAAAACAAACTGAGGAGTGGGATAACTGAATCTAAAGGTGGGTCCATTCCTACTTTTCTGAGGAATCTCCACACTGCTTTCCAGAGTGGCTGCACCGATTTGCAACTCCACCAGCAATGTACAAGTGTGCCTTTTTCCCCACATCCACACCAACATCTATTATTGTTTGTGTCCTTGTTAATAGCCATTCTAATTGGAGTTAGATGAAATCTTAGAGTTGTTTTAATTTGCATTTCTCTAATTACTAGAGATGTTGAACACTTTTTCATGTATTTATTAATCACCTGTATATGTTCTTCTGTAAAGTGTCTATCCAGTTCCTTGGCCATTTATTGTTGGGGTTGTTTTTTTGGTGTAAAGTTTTGTAAGTTCTTTATAAATTTTGGAGATTAGTGCTCTATCTGATGTGCATGTGGAAAAAATTTTCTCCCACTTGTAGGCTCTCTTTTCACATTATTAATTGTATCCTTCACTGAGAAAAAGCTTTATAGTTTGAATTCATCTCATTTATTGATTTTTGCTTTGATTTCTTGTGCTTTGGGAGTCGTGTTAAGTAAGTCTGATCCTAAGTCAAGATAATGAAGATTTGGGCCTACTTTGTCTTCTATTAGATGCAGTGTCTCTGGTCTAATTCCTAACTCCTTGATCCATTTTGAGTTGAGTTTTAAGGACTTAAAATTAGCATACTACAGTAATACAGCCACATCAATGTTTACAGCAGCTCAAGTTATAATAGTTAGATTGTGAAACCAACCTGGAAGCCCTTTGACAGATGAATGGATAAAGAAACTGTGGTATATATACACAATGGAAAAATGTGTCTCTTATCTATCCATATCTTCCACCTATCCATTTCATTTATTATAAATACACATTCCATATACTATAAATATTATTCAGTCATAAAGAAGAATAATATTATGGCATTTGCTGACAAATGAATGGAATTGGAGAATATTTATGCTAAGTGAAATAAGCTAATCCCAAAAAACCAACAGCCAAATGTTTTCCCTGATAAGTGGATGATGATATAAAATGGGGGTGGGGGGCTGAGAGAAGAATGGAGGAACTTTAGATTATGTAGGGGCAATGAGAGGGAGGGGGTATGAAAAATGGTGGAATGAGACAGACATCATTACCCTATGTACATGTATGATTACATGAATGGCTTGAAACTACATCATGCACAACCATAGAAACAAAGAGATGTACCCCATTTGTGAACAATGAATCAAAATGCAGTCTGTAAAAATAAAAAAAACAATTAAAAAAAAGTAAAACCAGAAAAGGAGAGAAAAAAGAAAAAGTAGGAAAGAAATAAAAATACATTAGCAAACATCACTTTGTTGTATGCTAAATAAATGTAATTCAACAGCATATGTATATACATGTGTGTATGTATGTATATAAAATACATATTTATAGATCCCTCCATGTTCATGTTACATATATATATTTATTTCTCTTCCTGCACAACACACACACACATACACAGAGATATTTTTCTATGTGAATGTATAGTTTTGTTTTCATATAAATAACATATATGTATATATACCTTCCACATGGATACATATACATTTATTTTTCATATAAATATACATCAAAATATACCTTTTATCTATCCATATCTTCCACCTATCCATTCTATATATTATAAATACACACATACACACACACAAACATGCATACACACACAAACATGCACACACACACACATATAAAATGGTAGGGAGAGGAAAAGCTATGTAAAAAATAAAAAATTATTGTATTAATAAAAGTTCCTTAATAGAGATGAAGAGCAAATAAAATAAATATCCTCTTCAAAAAACATAATAAAAACAAAACAGTAGAGCAAATGTGAAAACATTATAAAACACTTACAAAATAGTATAAAATGATTGATGGTTAGTGAGTATTGTACAGTGTGGAAGGTGGAATCAGATAATCTCTGGGGTATTTCCAACTGATTTTATTCATACATTCTTAGAGAGGGCCTAAGTACATTTTGCATTGTGAGATGGACATGAGGTTTGCAGGGTCAAGGACAGAATGGTATGATTTGGATCTTTAAATTCTCCCCAAAGTTCATATACTAGGAAATGCAGGAATGTCAGAGGTGAAATGATTAGATTATGAGAGTTGTAACTTAGTAACTGTACAACAGGGTGGTAATTGTAGGCAGATGGGGCATGACTGAAGGAACTATAGGTTCCTGGGGTGTGTGCCCTTGGGAATCATATCTTGTTCTCTCTTGCTTCCTAGCTGCCATAAGTTGAATGGTTTTCTTCCACCATGCTATTTGGCCATTGTGTTCTGCCTTACCTCAGGCCTAGATCAAAGAAGTCAACCTTCCATGAACTGTACCTCTGAAACTATCAGCCCAAATAAATTTTTCCTCCTCTAAGTTGTTCTTGTCACGTATTTTGGTCACAGTGACACAAAGCTAACTAACACACATACCTCGTAATTTTCACATTTCCTAAAAAGTTGCATGCAAAATTGTCTATGAGTTCCATGTAGCACCAATACCTACTTCAAAAATACAGCATACAATGTGGATTATTAAAAATTTAAGTAAGCAATGTTATATGTGAAACCATCACAACCACTGAGTACTTAATACATTGAACACTTCATATGCACACACTGGAGATGCTGTAGTTAATTACTTTATAGAATCACTAATACATTTAATTGCCAACTCTGAAGACTGCCATTACTTGCTCTAATAGAAATATTAATGTGCATAATTCAAAATTATATAAATTCAGTTATTCCTGATATAAAATTTCTTATGTTTATATTTAAAGTTATTTTAAATGTCTTCATTAAAATATTGGTATGACTTATTTATTCAAAGCATACTCTGAATATATGTCTCTAAATTAACTGAAAAATTTCTACACTTTCTCCTTTGTCCTGTTGTTCACCTCTACTCTGTGTGTGCTATGGTTTTGAGAGCTTGTCCCCCATGGGTTCATATGATAGAAGATTGGTATTAATATAATGGTATTAATAGAGGGGCAATCTTTATAATTGCATAATGGAAGTTGGAGATTGGGAACATCACTCTCAGAAAGAACTGATGTCATTCTCATAGGATCCTTTAATTCCCATGAGAGAGATTTATTATTAAGAGAACCCCGTGTGCTTGCCCCTTTCTGCACATAGTGGTTCCCTTTCCCACTTCTTTATCATGTTGCAATCCAGACAAGGAGACCCTCACCAGCTACAAGTTTTTGAACATTCAGGCTCCAAAACTGTGAGCTAAATAAACCTCTTTTCTTTATAAAGTACTCAGTCTCAGATATTTTGTTATTGCAATAGAACAACATAAGATAGTTTATTACTCTATTTCAGACAAAGGAAGAATTATCAACTTATAGGTATTATTTGGATAAATAGATTAGTTTGAAGGATTTAAAATTCTGAAATAAATGTAATTCCACAAAAATAAGTATAATTCCATAGGAAGTGAATCTGTGATGAAGAAAAACAAAAAGTGGTTGAGGAGAAAAACTGACTTCAAAGATTTTAAGATATTTTTAAAGCATTGTCTATAATATAAATTGTTGGTTTATAATAGTATTAATTATGAGTTAATAGGGTTTGGGAACTTGTTCATTTATTTATTTTTGTTTTGTTTCATTTTTGCAGTACTGGGGATTGAATCCAGGAGTGTTCTACCTCTGAACTATGTCTTTAGCCCTTTTAAAATTATTTATTTACTTATTTATTTTTCTTTATGTCTTACAGTACTAGGGATGTAACTCAGAGGCACTCTACCACTAAGTTACATCCCCAAATGAACAGAGTTAAGGATACTAATGATAATTACAGTAAAGTAGGAAGTAAAATCACACAAAAAAATAAAATTCAGGTTTTCTTATTACAAGGTTGATTCAGTGTTAGGATTGAGAAAGGCAATCTTTTAAGATGGCTCCCAATGATCCCTGACTCTGGGAATTCGAGCTTCTGCATAATTTTTTGCCCTTGAACACAAAATGGACTTACTGCTTTGTACAAATAAAATATGGTAGAAGCTATGGGATGTCATTTTTTCCATTAAATTCTGAAAAGTTTGTGGCTTCTGTTTTGAGAGCTCTCGTTCCCTCTGAGATCACTCACCCAAGGGAAACCAGCTACCACTTCATGAGAGATCATGCGTCAGAAGCACTCACAAAAGCTGTATCTAGATTGCTGACCCACAGATACTGTGACATAAGTGTATTTTGGTTGAAGTCATTAGATTTTAAAGTAACTTATTACACAGCAAAAGATACATAGGGGCAAAATCTACAGAGGCAGCTAATGGTCAGGTGTTCTAAAAGTTTAGAGACATGAATCAAATCTAAACCAATTCCAGGTTGATACTATCTGGTAACAGTTGTCTTCTGTAGTCTATAAGTTGAAGGGGATCATAGAGTTGTTCATTTCTGGGTCTTCTAGCACTTTGAGTTATCATTCATACCACTGCACCTCACCCCTGGGAAGTCGTTTGCCAATACTGCTCTATCACAACTCGGATTCAGTAACAGATACAATAAATATTTCCTAGGTTTGCTATGAGTCTCTCTTTGTTGTGGGATGTTTTTAATATTCAAATTTATATTTTTTAACTTATTCAACATCAAGTTATGTTAATAATCTCATATGAAAAGATATAGATCATCAGAGGATAGGTTAAATTAAATAAATCTGGTAATATATAAAGATTTTTTCCAGCAAAACAGACCATAACAAGTACCGCTATAATATTTTTACATAACAGGTCTAGATTCTAGTCAATAAATAATGTTTTAACTTCATACTTAATACAACAGAATTCAATACTAAAAAAGCATTTGCTTCTTTGGTCTATCTTTTTTAAGTAATGTATATTGTATTTATTATTTAAAATTAGATCTTTATAGAAAATATTTTCCTCTCATCAGAAGTAAAAACAAAACAATGATATATATTTTTTAATAGCATGACATTATCAACAGAGTAAAGACACAGCCCACAGAAGGGGAGAAAATATTTGTAAATCATATATCTGACAAGGCATCAATATCTAAAATATATAAATAACTCCAAAACTCAACTATAAAAACAAACAACCCAATTGAACAATGGGCAAAGGATGTGAATAGATGTTTTTTTCAAAGAAGATATACAAATGGGCAATAAACATAAAAAAAGATGCTTGGCATCACTAATCATTAAGGAAATGCAAATCAAAACTACAAGGATACTATCTTACATACATGAGGATAGCAAGTTTAAAAAAAATTAAAAATAATAAGTATTGGTGAGGATGTGGAGAAATTGGAACCCTAACATACTATTGGTGGGAATGGAAAATTTGTATATCCACTGTAGGAAACGGTATAGCAGTTTATCAAAAGATTAAAAACAGAATTATTAAATGATCTGGCAATTCTACTTCTAGGTATATTCTCAAAAAAAAAATGAAGGCAGGGTCTCAAGGTATACTTGCAAATTCAGGTTCATAGCAACATTATTCCCAATCATGAAAATGTGGCTGCAACTCAATTGTTTATTGTGAATGGATAACAGAGTACAGTATAATGAAATCTAACCTGAAATGGGAAGGAAATTCTTAGATGTGCTACAACATGGATGAATCTTAAGGACATCACACTAAGGGAAATAAGCCATGTGGGGGCAGAGAACTGAAAGGCAGGGGTGAAGGTGGGGAATGGAGAGTTATTTAATGGGTATAGAGTTTCAATTTTTGTAAGATGAAAAGAGTTCTGGAAATGGATGGTGGTGATGGTTGCAAAATAATATAAATGTAATTACTACCACTGAAAAGTACACTTAAAAGTAGTTAAGATTGCTTTCTCTATTCCTGTGAAGTACATCTTTGGGATTTTAATTGGAATTGCATTGAATCTCTATAGCGCTTTTGGTAGTATGGCCATTTTGACAATATTAATTCTACCTATCCAAGAACATGGGCGATCTTTCCATTGTCTAAGGTTTTCTTTAATTTCCTTCTTTTGTGTTCTGTAGTTTTTATTGTAAAGGTCTTTTGCCTCTTTTGTTAGATTGATTCCCAAGTTTTTTTTTTTTTTTTTTTTTTTTTGAGGCTATTGTGAATGGGGTAGTTTTCCTAATTTCTCTTTCAAAGGATTCATCACTTATGAAGAGAAATACACTAGATTTATGAGTGCTGATTTTATATCCTGCTACTTTACTGAATTTATTTATGAGTTCTAGAAGATTTCTGGTGGAATTTTTTGGATCCTCTAAATACAGAATCATGTCATTGGCAAATAGTGATAGCTTGAGTTCTTCTTTTCCTATTCATATCCCTTTGATTTCTTTGGTCTGTCTAATTGCTTTGGCTAGAGTTTCAAGGACAATGTTGAACAGAAGTGGTGAAAGAGGGCATCTCTGTCTCATTCCAGTTTTTAGAGGGAATGCTTTCAGTTTTTCTCCATTCAGAATGTTGTTGGCCATGGGCTAAGCATAGATAGCTTTTACAATGTTGAGGTATGTTCCTACTATCCCTATTTTTTCTAGTATTTTCTCTGATAAGTGGGTGATGATACATAATGGTGGGGGGAGGGGATAAGGGAAGAATGGAGAAAGGACGGCTTGTGTAGAGGGAAATGAGAAGTGGGGAAGCGGGGAAAGAAAGATAATGGAATGAGACAAGCCTCAACACCCTATGTAATGTATGATTACAGAAATGGTGTGACACTACTTTGTGTACAAAGAAATGAAAAGTTGTACCCCATTTGTGTACAATGAATCAAATAATAATAATAATAAGAGTTAAGAGAGTAAATTTTGCATCATGTATGAAGTACCACAAAAAATGCAACAATGAAATTAATGACACAATATTTATAGAACTAATAGTACCTGACACTTCTTCTTATTGATAGGTGGCAGAATGTCAGACCGTGGAAAAGATCGGGCACTTGTACAAGCTAGCCAATCACTAAGGCTAGTAGAGCACTCCTGCCTAACTTTAGGTCTTGGGTGTATCAATGGCTTTGCCTTCTGTAACCGCAATTCCCATGGATCAGGTGCTTGTCTGAATGGTGAGTTGTATATACCTGGAATCTAAAGAAGAAAGCAATTTTATTTTATCTTTAATTTTCATATGAATAAATGGAAGATAAAGTTGTACCATGAGCACTTTAATATGCTTAAAGAATGCTTTAATATTTTACAACTCTAGTTCTTAATTGGGGGTAGGCTTCAGCTTCACCTAAGGAGATTGTATAAAATACTCATACTTTGTCTTCACTATAGATCAACAATTTTAGTGTGTTTCAGGATTGAACAGTAAATATGTTAAAAAATACTGAGCTATAGTTTCTATTTGCCACACACTATATTTTTACTTAATCATATTAAGAACAAAATTATAGAGAGAACTTTAGCATTCATCTTGTATCCTAACCATATACTATGTATATTTAACCATATCTTAATTCATACATTCATTAATTGGAATACAAATACATAATTCTTGACCTAGTTTTGGGTGCCAAGTAGTACTCAATAAGTATTTAAATTATTAATAATTATACACCCTGATAGCAGCTATTTTAAATCCTGTACTTTAATAATCCAAGTGGATCTCACACATATACATATGTGTATATGAGTGATCTCGCTCTCTCTATATGTAAATATATATGTATACACACATATGTATGATATATTATTTACCACTATGTAATGAGTATGTAAGGTGCCATGTTTCTGTAGTTAATGTTATCATTGCTATTTTGTCATTCATTTTGTCACACACTGCATCAAAATAGACAAGACTTCCTTAGCACAGCATCTGCTATGCAATAGATGTTCAATAGATGTATATGTGACAGATGTTAAATTCAAGTTTAGCAGATGTCCATTTTCTCAAAATGTAATGTTATTTGAGTACACATATTAGTATATTGCATAGAACCATACTTTGATGGAATCATATTTTGATGGTATTTGATTTCCATAGCACCAAAATCAAAACATATATATATTTATATGTGTATATATAAATATCATACATGTAAATGCATAGTCATAGGGAAGAGTTATACTTTAAAGGATACTATATGACTTGTGTCGTTGCTCTGTAGACACTCTGAACTATATAGAGAAGGTGCCTATTAATTCTATCTTCCTAATATGGTTTTCTGTTATGCCATCATCATGTCCACAAACCCTCCTGGTTGCTATATTTACTTCGTGAAATCAATAGTTCCAAAAAAATTGAGATTAACTAGGATAGCAGTCTTTGAAAAACTATCCAAGAAAATTTCATATTTAGAGCCTAACATTTCGATAAATATTAACCTCTATATAATACCTACAAGGCTGGGTTCAATGGTCCCAACCCTAATGTTTCCTTAGCAACCTCAGCATGTTTCCATCGCAGTTCCTATCATCTTGTTTCTGGGTTTCTTCGTTTGCATCATTCTTCTATCAGCAAGAAGTTGGAGCACAAGAACTCTTTCATGTATTTTTGAAACCTCAAGGTCCAGCAGAGTGCTAGACACATAGTAGACACTCAAGAATTGAATATTAATTGCTCATCTATGATAACAATGTGCAGTTCAAAAATGCCTATAAAATCATTTATTTTACTCTTGCTTTCCAAAGCCACATAAATATCTAGTATAACATTCTAGCTTTATTTCAAAGTCTTATTGACTGTTTTCAAGGAATTTATAGATTAAACCCTTTTTCTCTTTCTTAACACATCAGTTTCAATTTGTTTTCAAAGACATTGTTATCTAGAACTAAATTACCACAGATCCATTTGAGTCACCTCCAATTCAACATTTTCTATTTTAAAACTGAGGACCAAATTTTATTATATATCAAAAGATAATATAAACACATTTATATGTCTAAAATATTTTAAGCTGGCTGTTCTTTGAGATTTACTCTATACTACAATTGATATAAGTAAAAATATTATGCTGAAAATGTTGAAAGGTAGTTACTCTGTCACTGTCAGAATAAATATAGACAAAGTAGATTCATAAATAGTTTAAATTAATGTTAACTAAAGAAAAACAGACATTCACAATAGTTTTCAAGAGATGGTAATTTAAAAGTGGATGGTAATTTTTAAGATGAATTTTTAGGATGATATTCTCAGATGAAAATGTTTTGATAGTAATGGAGAAAAAAACAAATGTTATGTTAGAAAGACTATTCTGACATATAATAGTCTATGAAAAGATGTAAGAGAATATTCTGGTTAGTGATGATTGAATTAATTGAAGTATGTTAGTTTATAACTAAAGTTTCCACAAAACTATAGATTGAGATGGTTAAATACGTACAATTTAACTAGGCTATAATTTATCATTTAAAAATATATATCTACCTGAATAACAGCTACCAGCTATTAACTTTACCCCATTAGGAATCTTGATCTCCTTTTACATTTGCATGCACATGTATACATAGGCTAGATGGGAAATGCAAATAGCTCAGTAGACATGATAGCTTTCTTAAATTATATTTTGCAACCTATATGGAGACCTCCTCATGTGTATTCTCTTTGCAATTTAAATCAAATATAGATAGAAAATATATTTTAATTGAATTCAAATGTATCATTTAAAATCTTCAAGGTGTCAGTATTTTAGAAATTAATACGTTTGCTAAGTTACATCAATAAAAACAGTCCCACACTCCCTCAATCCCTATAGTAAGGAAATACCCTGCCTATTTATATAGCTATACTATTCACTTAATTATTATTTCCTTAAATAAATAAAACAACTTTCACTTACTATTGTCTCAGTTGCCATATTTCATTATTTGTAAGCCACTTATGAATAATGATTTGTTGTTGGTTTTTTAAAAATATTACTATGAGTCACAAAAGGTAGAGCTAACCCTAAGGGATTATGACATATTTTCCAGTTTTCACATTTTTCACAACTTAGAAAGGCTACTGCCAAGCTAGCTTTGGGGACTTCATTTTCAGCAATAATTTTCTAGAGTGACCAACACTATGGGGAAATCTGTGCTAACTGTTCAAAAAAAAAAAAAAAGAAAGAAAGAAAAAGCCTACAACTGAGTTATTTGCAGTACTGTCATGCTAACATTCAACTCAATAAGACCCAAGAAATCTCAGGAGAGGACCCTGCTAATAGCTTCTTACTGACCTCCTTGCATCAGACCCGGCTGCTGACTGGTGGCCCAGTGGTGAATATGGCAAATGAGGTGTGAAAGCACTGATTTTTTTTTTAAGGCTATGATTCTGACTCGTCAAAAGGAAAAAAAAAAAAAAAAAAAGCAATGAGTTATATAATAGATATATATTTTTCTTGAATTTCCCCCATCAGACCCTCCATCATGGGAACTTAAGCATGACCTAGAATATTAATTATGTCAGGTTGAGCAACGAGCAAATGTACCATTTGTTATCCATTCACCCTTAGCATTACATTAATATTTTGAACCATTCCATATTTCTCACAATCTATCAGTTGGCTCCTTTCTTCTTCGTTTTTATTCTTATACTTAAGTATTGTGTGAAAAACTATTCAAAAGTGTGCCTCATTTGAAAACAAATATATATTGCTTTGTTTTAGATCACAAATAATATTTTTATGGCCATTTTCCTTTCCTACACTGACCTTTATTTTGTACTTGCCTAAGGGAAGCTACATTCTAATTTTTTTCTAGTTGTTATTGAGGTTTATTTTTAAAAAAACATTTCTGAAAATAGGAAGAATATGAAATAGGATTATGTACACCTGTAATTCTCAAATCACAATTACTAATGCTTCAGTTTCAATTTTGCCATATGAGAAATAGTAATTTCTCATGATTTAAAAATTCACTTGTTCTAGGAACGAAGAACAGTCAAATATATAGGGTAGGTGGAAGAATTCAAGTTCTATTTGCAGAAATGACAATTACCCAACAAATAGGAGTTATAGATAGCCAAATAAAGGAAGAAAATTTAATACTGTTTTTATGTCTTTTGATTCAAATTTGTGAATACTGTGAGAGATAAACATTTCTAAAAGGAGTCTGTCTAAAATATGTTTGAGCTCTAAGTTTTAAGGAACTCTGTTTTTGAAAAATAAGATATTAAAGCAGGAAGATTAGTAAAGATCTCTAATAACTAGAAAAGTAAAAGTGGACCACAGGTCTGTGAATGAAATATTTGCTAGGGTAGGGACTGCTGAATCAACACTGACCAATGCACTTCATCATAATTATCAGGACATACTAGTGCCAGGGGATTTATAAAAATCCCACTCAGCAAATAATTGCCCTGCTGTTAGGAGATAGTCAGAGTGTTAACACACTGTCACAGTCCAGTGTTTAGTAAGATATTCTACATTCAATTACTCTTGCTGAGAACTAAGAGGAAACATGGTCATTTCTCAGCTACAGCAGTTATGCTTCCACATGCATTTCAGACACAGTCACAGGGACCCTCAGATGCAGTACCCCAGAAGGGATAAGACTTTCATGGAAACATTATGAATTCACATGAATATATTTGTATAGAACTTATCTATACACAGCAAGAATTCTTTTAAAATATACTATTATTGACTACAAATGTTTTTGTCTTCTTTCTTTTTCTTCAGATAAGAAATAGAATTTCTAGGACTGGGTGTGTAATTCAGTGGTAGAATGCTTGCCTAGCAGATATATGGTTCTGGATTCTGTTTCTAGCATTGCAAAAAATGAAAAAGAGAAAAAAATATTTTTTAAAGTTTTGAGTTAAATTACAGAGTGAGAATTCACTAAATGTAGATAGAACCCAGAAAATCAAAACAGTAACTTGAAGGGGACATTTGGAACTATTCCAGGATCTCAAACACTGAAGAACACCATCAAAGAGATGATTTTAGTTACCATCAACAGGTTGTTTGTATGTTCATTCAAAGACCATCTATCCCTGAATTCTTCGATGGTGTAGAAGAGAGGAATATTTCAAAAATAATAATTGCATTTAGTTTGAAATTTTTTAGAGAAGAATTTTAGAATTCAGAACAGTGGGGTTGGGCAAGTAGATCTATAGGAAAATTTACTCTTAGAAGTTTTCCCTAACTATTGTGTAATATCTTCATTCCAGAGAACATTATTTTTTCTTAACATATTTCATATGCCAAGTATAAACCAAAGATACACTTTTATTTTTTTCTTAGATAATAGAAGAGAAATATTTCAAGTAAAATGTTACAATTTATATAGGTGACTTTACTCAATAAACAAAATGTATGATTTTAGGAATTATTTTGATATCCTCATCAGTATTATTATACATTAAAACATTCTTGGGGGTAGGAAAGATAATGGAATGAAACAGACATCATTACCCTATGTGCATGTATGATTATACAAATGGTATGAATCTACATCATGTTCAACCATAGAAATGAAAAGTTGTACACCATTTGTGTACAATGAATCAAAATGCAGTCTGTAAAAATTTTTTGAAATTTTAAACAAATTCTCATAAAATGTTGATTAGAATGAAGACATTTAAAGAAGATATTATTCTGTATACACTAATTCAATTCAATAAATACTAAGCATCTACTAATTTAGACATAGACTTGCTAGGTCCAAGGTAAGCACAGAGATTAAAACAAAAAAAGTGATCATTCATATCAAGCCATTTTCAGTGGGAGAGGAGGCTGGGATTAAAAGAACAATTGTGTGACTGATTATAACATGGTAGCCTGCAGTAAATATCCTCTAATAACTGTTGCAGAAGAGGCACAGTACACAAACTTGAGAAAGTGTTATGGGAAAAATATCTGCAATTGTTCTAAAAAAGAAGAAGAAAGGCATTCCAGGCCAAGAAAAAGATAAAAAATAAAGTTGTAGGAAAACCAAGTCTCTGTTCAAGGAACATCAAGTTGGCCAGTTTAAGCATAGGCTACTGTCAGAGATGAACATGAGAGACTGGGGCCAATCTAAGGAGGCTGAAAGTTTGGACTTAATTCTCCATAAAATGGTAATCTCTTGATTTTCATATCTCCTTTAAAGTGTATAAAACCTAGAAAAAGTCTGAAAGAGACCATGATGGTATATAAAACCCACAGAAATAACCTCTAGGGAAATTCTGGCAAAATGAAACAAAATAACAATTTAAAAAGACAAATCAAGCATCAGAACAAGACCCAGATATGGCATGGATATTGGAATTATCTGACCAGGTTTTTAAAACAACTAGGATTGACAGCTAAGGGTTCTAATGAATAAAATACACAAGTAAGAATAGATAATGAATATAAGCAGGAATAGAAGATCTGGGAAAGAAACCACAGTGTAAACAAAATGAAAAATGTCTTTGACGGGCTCATTAACGGACTGGATGTGGTTCAGAAAAGAATTTCTGAGCTTGAGGATATGTCCACAGAAGTTTCCAGACTGGAAAAATTAAGAAAAAAATCCACTAAAAATGGAACAAGAACAATCCAAGAACTTAGGGACAACTACAAAAGGTATAACATATCTGTAAATGGGAAGACAGGAGAAGTATGTGAGAAAAATACAGAATAAATATTTGAGGGGGTTGGGTTGTGGCTCAGTGGTGGAGTGCTTGCCTAGTGCAGGTGAGACACTGCATTTGATTCTCAGTACCACATCAAAATAAATAAATGAAATAAAGGTATTGTGTATCTCTACAACTAAATTTTTTTTTAAATAGACAAATACTTGAAGCAAAAATTACTGAGAATTTCTCCCAAGTTCATATTAGACACCAAATCACAGATCTAGGAAGCTCAAAGAATACTAAGCATGACAAATTTTAAAAAAGAAAAAATATATTACCTGTAGGCATATCATATTTAAACTTCAGAAAATCAAAGGTAAAAAGAAATCCTGGAAAAACTTAAGGGGAAAAAAAAGCTTACCTATTTAAAAAAGGTAAGAATTACATTCAACTTCTCAGAAACTCTGAAATCAAAAGGAAATTAGAGTTAAACATTCAGTGTTGAGGAAAAAAATATAAAAACACAGCGTAGACAAAAATTGATGAAACATGTTGCCAATAGACCTACCTTGCAAGGAATGCTGAGTTTTCAGGGAGGAAGAAAAATGATAAGATCAGAAATCTCAATTCTATAAAAAGAAAGGGAGATCACTGTAGAAGGAGTAAATCACAGTAAATAATTTTTAGGTTTTGTATTCTTATTGATATAACATATAATAGTTTATTGAAAATAATAGCACCGAAGTATTCAGTAATGTATATAATGTGTACACATGTATTAAATGCTTATGTGTATGTGAAATGAATGACAACTATAACAAGAGATGGGGGAGGGATGAGAATTATCTCATTATTTTAAGACACTTGAATTATCTGTGCAGTTGCATGGTTACTAATATACATTGCAAATTCTAGGGAAACCATGACAAGAATTAAAAATAAAAGAAGTATAACTGACACATTAAGGAAAGAAAGCAAATGGAATTCTATGAAATTTTCAATTAAAACTACAAAAGTTAGGGAAAAAAAAGTGGAAGAGAAAACAAGGAACAAAGAACAAGGGTAATAAATCAAAAACAGTAACAAATAGAGATGGTCAGAGTGAGTCAAAAAAGAAAACTCATGTTGTATAAAAGAAATTTACATCAAATTTTAAGACAAATATAAAAAGATAGTAAAATTATACCTTACCAACACTAATAAAAAAAAAGTTGGGGTCTCTATATTGATTTTAGATAGAGATTACGTCCGAACAAGAAAAGTTACTAAAGATGGGCATTACATAATGATAAGGACTCAATTTTCCAAGAAGACAAAAGGATCCTCAATTGTATGCAACAAAGAATCAAAATATTTGAGGCAAAACCTACTAGAGCTGGGTGTGATGACGCTTGCCTGTAATCCCAGTGGCTTGGGAGGCTGAGGCAGGCGGATCTTGAGTTTAAAATCAGTCTCAGCAAAAGTGAGGCATAAGCAACTCAGTGAGACCCTGTCTCTAAATAAAATACAAAATAGGGTTGGGGATGTGGCTCAGTGGTTGAGTGACCCTGAGTTCAATCTCTGGTACCCCCAAACAAACAAAAAACCTAATATAATTACAAGGAGAAATAGATGAATTCCCTGTTACAGTTGAAGATTTCAACAGTCCTCTATCAGGAATGGACAGACCCAGAAGAAAGAAAATCAGTAGGACATAAACTTAACATCATTAGTCACCTAGATGTAATTGACATCTGTACCACTCCATCCAACAACAGAATGCACATTCTTTTCAAGGTCACAGAGAATGCTTACCTACATAGATCATAAAACACACTTTACATTTGGAATAGAAATCACATCAAGTATGCTCTCAGAGCACAATGAAATTAAATGAGAAATCAATGTCAGAAAGATACCTAGAATTCCCCAAGAACTTGAAGATTAAGCAACAGATGTCTATGCAACAACACATGGATCAAAGAAGAAATTTTAAGAGAAATTTAAAAATATTTTGGAATAAATGAAAATACAGTGTATAGAAATTTGTGGGATGCAGTGAAAGCAGTGCTTGCAGGAAAACTTATAAAATTGCAGGTATGCATTAGAAAAGAAGAAAGTTCCAAAGTCAATAGTTTAATAATAATCTAATATTCCATATTATGAAAGTAGAAAAAAAGGAAGAAATTATTTCTAAGTTAGGCAGAATAAAAGAGATAATTTAGTAAGTTTAGAGCACAAAACAATAAAATTAAAAACAGAATATTAAAAGAAAATCAATTTTCTTGATAATCCAGGCTAAGAAAACAAGGGAAAAGACATAAATTACTAATACTAGAAATTAAATGGAAGACAGAATTATCACTATAGATGCTATGGATATTAAATGGACAATAGAGAAATACTATGAAAAACTCTATGCCCACAAATTTGATGACCTAGATGAAATGGACCAAATTCTTAAAAGACACAATCTGCTAAATTTCACACAAGAAGAAACAATTTAAATAGGCCAGTATCTATTAAAGAAATTGAATCAATACATAGTAGCCTTCTAAATCAGAAAGTATCATACTCAATGTGAATCACTGATGAATTGATTCTACACACATTTAAGAAAGAAATTATACCAATTTTCTATAATGTCCTCTAAAAGATAAAAGCAGAGGAAATACTTCCTAACTTATGCCCTAAAACAAAAACCAGACAATGACATTACAAGAAAAGAAAGTCAAAGATCAGTATCTCTTATAAAATACAAATGCAAAAATATTCAACAAAATATCAGCAAATAAAATTTAACAATGTTAAAAAAACTATACATCACAACTAAATGGGATTTATTCCACATATGCAAGGCTGGTTCAACATTCAAAAACCAGACTCAGAAAAATCACATGATCATGTCAA
This sequence comes from Sciurus carolinensis, assembly GCF_902686445.1. Taxonomy (NCBI): domain Eukaryota; kingdom Metazoa; phylum Chordata; class Mammalia; order Rodentia; family Sciuridae; genus Sciurus; species Sciurus carolinensis. The sequence continues at coordinate 71,625,913 of NC_062224.1, forward strand.
TAGGTAAAAAAAAAGCATTTGGCAATATTCCATTCATGATAAAAACTCTCAGCAAACTGGAAATCGATGGATATTTCCCTAGTTTGATAAAGAACACCTCCAAAAACCTGTAGTTAACATCATAACTTAATGTTGAGAAACTATGATTTTTCCAACCCCCATTTAAAACAAGCAAGGATATCCTTTCTCACCACTTCCTTTGAACACTCTACTGAAAGTTAAATTGCTGCAATGTAAATAAATAATAAAATGAGCTACTTCTCCAAGAAGACATGCAAATGGCAAGAATGAGTATAAGATATAGGAAATACCATATATCATTAAGGAATTATAAATTGAAATAATGAGATACATGCTAAAGCAGGATATTTATATTCCTACTTTAAGGTGGTCAAAGTACAAAACACTGATGACATCAAATACTGGTGAGGAAGTAGAGCAACAGGAACTCTCATTCATTTCTGATGAGAATGCAAAATGCTATAGCTACTATAGAATATAGCTTACAGTTTTCTACAAAGCAAAATAATACTCTTAGCATAAAAATCAGGAGTTGTGCTCAAGAGAGTTGAAAACTCATATTCACTGAACCTGCACAAAAATGTTTATAATAGTTGTTTCCATAATTTCCCAACCCTGGAAGCAAACAAAATGTGCATTTAGTTCTTTTGGTAATGAATGGATAAATAAACTGTGATATCCAAAACAAAGGAATATTATTTAGTACTGAAAAGAAATGATCCATCACAACATGAGAAAACATGGAGAAACCATAAATTCCACTTCACTAAGTGAAGGAAGTCAATTTTATATAGCTGTGTGGATTCCAACTACATGATACGTCAGAAAACACAAAACTTTAGAGTCAGTAAAAGGATCAGTAGTTTCCAGAGGTGAGAAGATGGGGAGGGATAAATAAAAACAGCACAGACAATTTATAAGTTAATGAAACTACTCCAAATGATACTATAATGACAGATACAGGGCATTATATACTTGTCAAAACCCAGAAGAGACATAACACCAGGACTGACCGCTATTATAAACTGCAGACTTTTGGTCCTAATGATGTGTCAATACAGGTATATTGATTGGAACAAATGTACAGGGGCAGCAGTGAGAGGGGAGGTGGTATAGCTGAAGTCTCTGTACCTTACTATTAATTTTGCTATAAACCTATAAAAATGCTCTAAAAATGAAACCTATTAAAAAATAAAAGTGAATGGCACTAGCAGTCTCTCAATGTCTTAAGCCAAAAGCTGTGAATCATCCTCAATGATTATTGATTTTTCCCAGCCCTTATATCCAACTCACCAGCAGGTTCTATTAACTCTACCCCTAAAGTACATCTTGAATCCATAGGGTCCTATTCATAACCATGAGTATCGATATTGTTCAAACAACTATAATATCTTCATCAAAGTGCTGCAGATTTATGTTTGGTCTCTATCTGCTCATCTATGGGAAAGCTAAAAGTAGTATTTATTTTTAATGGTTTTAATTCTTTTCTAAAGACCTGTCATTGGATTTTCAAGGTACCTTAAAAAAATAGCACAACACATTTTTTTCTTTTCCAATATAATTTATGATTCTCTTTTCCCAGCCCCATCACTTACTACACGACTACCATATTGGCTTTTCATTATTTTAAGTGCCAGTGATATCCATGACTCAAATTCACCAAGGAATTTTTTTTTTCTATGTCCTTTTTTGGCCAAATCATACTCATCCTTAAGAATTCACTATAAACACTACTCCTTTAGAAAGACTTTTCATGATTCACATATATCCTAAATTAGACTGTCTCATTATATTCTTTATCTCATGGTACCTTGCTCATTTTCTTCATTGCATTTATAACTTTCAATCATGCATATATATGAATACCTTCTTTTTAATATATATGTCTCCAAGCAGAATTTATGTTTCATTGGGACAAGAACAGTATACATTTTCTTGACCTTTATGTAAGTTAAGTGGGTGGTCCTTAATTCTGGCTGCACATTAGAGTCATTTGGAGAACTTGAAAAATACTGATATCCTAGCTTCTCCCAAGAGTAGCTCAATGAGAATCTCTGAAGCACATCTATGGGCAATTGTTTAATTTTGAGTTTTAAAGCTAATCTGCAGGCATAGTTAAGAAACCTGACTTATTGCCCACCTCAGGACCTGGCTCATAATGGCTAATCTGTGATGATCTGATTAAGTGATATATGACAAGTTATTTGTAGAGGATTGAAGATTTCTTATTTAGAGGTAGGGAAAAACAACAGTGGAAATTAAAAGAGGAGATGGACAGGGAACATTCCATAGGAAAAGAATCAAAAGACATTAATTCCTGATTAAATAAAATGAATATAAAAGAAAGTGGAGTCATAAAAATAGTTGGGTTTAGAATTTGGGCACAAAAGATAAAAAGAGAAGTATTTATGTAGGAGCATAAATATCTGCATTAGAGTTGTTAGAATTGAGCTTGCTGCAGAATATTCAGGTTGAGAGGTCCAGTTAACAGGTGTAAAAATAGATCTAGAATTTAGGAAAGGGGTTGTAGCTAGCAAATGAGCATTTTCTGAATAAAAACAGGTGAAGGCATGAAAATGAGTAGGATCACTGAAGAAGCCAGTACAGACTAGGAGCCAGGGAAAGGTGTTTCAGGGTGTGTGCATTTAAGAAGAAAGTGGGAGAAGAGAAGCCCATGAAGGGCACTCAAAAGAGCAAACAATGAGAGGAGAAGCAGGACACAAGGGAGAAGGCAGTTTCAGGGAGGAGGTCAGCAGTGTCAGATGCTACCCAGAAGTGGAAGAGCATGAGCAGGGAAAATGCACCATTGGAATGGTAATTAGGTAGCAGGTGACCTCTGCAAAAGCAGATTCTGTTCTTGTAGCAGAAATCATATTGTAATTCATTGAATGTGAAACAAGAAAAAGAAAGTAGAAACTAGATTTCCCTTTAACCATACTGCAGTTTTTAAAACTTTGTGAGAAAAATTCCATTTAAAGGATTTTCAAGGAAAACTGTATAAATATATTTTACTGATCCCTGCAGGAACTGAAGTTGTTAGTTGCTTAAGATTTCTCCCTAGGCTTCTCTCTTCTTTCTCCTTGATCCTACTAATACAGACCTTGGACTCCTTATTAATCTCTTGATACCTCATCAATAAATTTGGGATAAAAATAATCTACCTTATAAGGTGATATATGAGAATTAAAAGAAATACATAAACTTACAAGAATACTTTGCTTACAATAAGCATTCAATAATTATTACCTATTATTCCTATTATTATTCTGCAAGTCTACAATATCATGCTGCTGATGACAGTTGGAATAAATCAAATAAATTGGTGACACTACACATTTGTAGACCTCAAACCTCACTGGGTCCACAGTGGCACTAAACAATCTTCCCTCTTTGATTGTTCTCAGGATTTTTTTTTTTTTAGAAGATCAAATATAATACTGAGGTCCTTAAACATTAATTACTTCAACTTCTTACCTTCCCTACAAAAGAATCCATATATGATTCTACACTAATCTTATTCCTTCCTGAGATGGAGGTTGAGGTCTTCTCCCTATTTAAGCCTACAACTTTATTCTCTTCATCACATCCTCTCTCACCTTTTCTGGGTCCATGGTTACTAAGCTGTTTCATCTCTTTTGTATTTTCAAGATTTCTCCTCCAAGTAACTTTTATGAATACATACATGCTTCTAGTCTTCTAAATACACTCCTCTACCTGTGCTTCCCATCTACCCTGTAAATCTAATTAATGGGGAGTACATATTTCCTATTTCTCATGTTTCCACTGGTTGGCTCCTCTTTGTTCTCTACTGTGTCAAGGAAGAGAAGTAAGTTTTCAGTTTGGTGCATCAAGAAAGGAGCTATTTCAGCCTAGTTTAGACACTTCTTCCCACCTCTTGAAAGCCAGCTTGCCTATGGGAAGCAAATACTTTTGCTTCTACTTCCTTTCAGATTCGTAGGGATAGACTGGTTTTCTTGCTTTGCCACGACTAGGAGGTAGATTGAACTATGGGATTTAGTAGAAGGAATCTCATTATAAAGTGCCAATCCATTCATAATTAATTATTGTCTTTTCTATCTTTTCACTGGTTCTGGATTCAGTCAGGGGAAAAAAGCCTTGCACCTTTCCTTTCCTTCTTAGTCAAGTTTCTACCTTATTTCATACCAGTTCTTTGGCAGATATCCTGACTCACTGCTGCCATTAAATATGTTGATGTCTCAGATAGTGCTCATTATAGCCATAAATATAGCTTTAGTTTTACTGTTTGAGATATAACGAGTCCAGTTTTCTCAATGACATGTTTATTAATTAAAATAAACTTACTAGTTAGTTCAAGAGTGAGATATTAATGACATTTGTATTCTCAGAAATATCTATCTCAAATAAACTGATTACAAAACAATGTGTAATTGAATAATGAAATGGATTTATATTATTTCAGATTTTCAGTCTCAATGACAGAAATAATAAATACACAGGTGATACCTACATATTTATTCTTCTCTTCATGGCTCTTTTTCTGACAAGACAAATATATTGCCTAAAAACTGTTCCTAAGAACCCAGGAAACCTTGCTTGCCTTCTGTAAGAAGATTTTATATCTGAGCCTTCTCTCTTCCCACCCCCATTTCCTGAAGTTTGGAAATCTGATAAGCTAATTCCTACAAGATATGAAAGACTGATAATTCTGAATATGCTGTCTAGTAGATGCTTTCAAGTAAACAGACCATTGAAGACATGATTTTACCCATTGTTAAGAAAATATCCTTGAGGTTGGTCCCTTTTCAACCCCCTTCAAACATTACCATCCAGGAAAGCCAATTTTGAGTCTGAATTTCAGCTTTACCCATTACAGTTGTATGATCTGGAGCATACAGTCTTTAAAAATGTTAGCTTCCCCTTTGTCTTTTCTTTCTATATAAGATTTTCAAACACACACATAAAATATATTTGAGGAAAAAAAGACATCAGTAAGATAGCTTTCAAAATTATTTAATGTATTTTTTAATTTAAAGAAGAAATAGTGAATGATTGGGATTAAATAAAAGTTGCCTTGCTTGTTTTGAATCTAGAGGTATTACAAGTCAATTAGACATGTACATTAACTACTCATTTATTAACTAAGTGGTATTTCTTGTGAACCTACTTTGGTATTAGAAAGCAGGATGATTGCCCTCCTTTATGAATTCACCTACATTGAAGGGAGGTAGATATAACCATAATAACAGTGCCAAATGTTATATTAAGACATAAAGCAGGGACAAGAGGAATAAATCTGAGTTGGGAGGTCAGGGTAAAGTCAACAACAATTTTAATATTTATATAACATTTGATAGGAATATCGATTTTTGCATGCATATATAAATAAAAGTACAAGTTAAATGAATTGAATCATTTCAATAATGAGAATTTAAGGTTTATGTAGATGATACCATGATCATCTTATGTATACAAAATATAGATATAAAATTATGATGAGTACAATAAAATCTTATTATTGTAATGATTCAGTTTGTTTAGTGGTATATTACAACTAAATATGCTTGCATGTGGGTGCATGTTTTAATTTAAAAGTGAATGGAAAATAAAGATGAATAAAATTGATGAAAAACCCTTTGAAATTCAATTCAACAAAGGGACTGGTAAGCTAATTAGGAGTGATTTCCATTATATAAACACCCTGAAAATGTAATTTTTCTTTAAGCTAAAAAAATTATATTCTTTCAGTGAAAGTTTCTTTTTAGCATAATAGTTTTTGAGAGAGTTAGCTTATTTATGTTAAATCTACAAGATAGTCAAATTATTTTCCTTTTATATTTTCCCCGCAACTTCTTTTCATTTCTCATCTTTTAATTTACTGTTTCTCATGATATTGTGTGAATAACAGAACTCATTGTTGAGTGAAAGACTTCCAACTGTCAAAAGACAAAAGAGAAACAGCAATTAACAGGACTATTAACTATGCCGAAAACCTGCCAATTTATACCAAAGTACTTAAAATCATGTCACACCAAAATGAAATTTTGTACTTTGAAAATAGACAACTGTAACTCTTCTATGGTTATATTTCTTTTATTAATATAATAAACATGCAAAAAAATGAGGAAATTTTTTGTGTCTTTTAAAATATTTACCTACTTTACATTGTACAAAATCCAAAGTTCATAGATGAATTCTTGTGTTGGACTATACCTTAATTTAATCTCAGAAATTAAGAAATGCTCATGTGCCTAAAAAGATGACATTAACAGTGAGTGACATTAGTCTATGTTTGAATATCTTGACCATTAACTAGATTAACAATTCAATTTAAGAAAGTGTCTGGGAGTATAATCTCACTCTATGTCCCTGGTCTAATATCAAGTATATGATGTGTTTGATTATAGGGCACATGGGGTGGTAAAGATAAGGATTAAAAGGAAGGACAGGGTGAAAATAAGATAGAATAAAGCAAAGCTTGAAATTTCAAAATGTTGCCACCAGATGTTCAGTTGAAAAATTTCTAAAGTTTTCCAATCCAGAAGAGTGAACTTAAATATTGGGGACACAGGGAGAGCAGTGTTTATCCATATAAGTTACTCTTCTGATCTCACAGAAGAGCTAGAGTAAATTATAATCTGACAAATTTCACCACTTTTTTAGTCATCAGTTTCATACGATTTAACTCATAACTGGTCTCAAGTCAAATATTTCTGATGTGTTCAAAAAATTGAAAAATTGTCAAAGATAAGAATAAATCTTTAAGTCAACAATACTATTAAGCCAGACCCAATTATTTCATCAGATTTAGTTAGATCATTGATCTAATTTCCTTGTACTTCTACATTTTAGATTTTATTATACATTTAATTAAGTGATAACAAAAGGACCTATTAAAAGCTAAAAATTATTTAGAACTTAATATTTTCAAATCAATGAAGAAAATGATAGGATTGATGATAATTAACTTATTGAGAATATTAATCTTATACAAAACCAATAGCAATAAGTAAGTATTAGTTAACTTTTGATTATATTATGTAAAATATTTGAACATAATGCACGGTAAGTGGAGGAACATTTTGCCAGTAGGAAATGGGAACTACATTTATTATACATTTGTCCTTTTTCTGACTTATGAATTTTCTACTAAAACTGTTTTTGAAATTTTATGTTTGTATTTTTGTGTGTACATACATGTAAATATACACATATGCTTTGTCTTTTAAATACCTAATAATATCTATCTCTAACCCATAACCTAATATATTTTTTAAAATCACCCAATTTGCTGATGGAAATAGACCAGGAGTTTCATGTCCAAAAAATTTGTTCAAATTTCAAGTTCAAAAGATAGGACTAAAGAAAATTAGGTGCTTCAATAGTAAACATAAGACTAGATTAATGTTTACTTAAATGTCTGAATGTCAGATGTGAAATCTGATGTGCAAAAGTTAAAAGTTATTTGAACAAATGTAGCAAGAGCACCAGGATTTCCACACTACATAAGTGGGTTCCACCCAGAGGCAAAGTAACAGTGAAAGTAAGGAAGTTTAAGCTTCAGATCCCTCACTCTCATAGGTCTCTTCCAAAGTATAGGGTGAGACACAGAAATGTGCTCATAAGGTCATATATCTTTTTTAATTTGCAGAACTAGGATATCAGTTAACGCTCTTTATATGCTATTACTTATCCTTTATCATAGTTTTCCTTCTGCTGGATGACACAAGAGTGCCCTGGGCTTGCTGGAGATCAAGGTAGGAAGAAATATAATGGCCATACATTTAATTGAGTTTGGTTAAGCACACTTATGTAGGTATTCTATCACTTCCAAATACACTTAAAATAGCTGACAATAATATAGAAATAACATCTAGGAATATTCTTCCCACTGTGTACACTAGCTAGATACAAGGAATAAAGCTGCAGAGCAAATGCAATATGAACATCCTAAAGTGCCTAGTCCTGGAAAGACATGGGTAGTGGAGAAGTGGGGTTTGCGATGTACACAGCCTGAAACTAGTCTGTGAAAAATTATTCCAATATTCAAATGTGTAAATTATAAATGGGGAATTTGATTCTCATCATTTCCTGGAAATAGAAGATTTCTCTGTCAAAAAACATACTTAACATGTGACTTTCTAATTTAGATAAATGTGGTAGGAGAATAAATTTTTCTCTTCTCAATTCAGAAAGTGTAACAAAATTGTTGAAAAAGAAGCAAAGAGCATCAAGTGAAGATATAAAAAACATATTAAGCTGTGTTAGGCAGTTAATGAAAGTACTATATTATATTTTGAGATTTCAAGTTGTTGGGTATTGTCAGACATTTAAAATTCTAAATGTTTAAAATGATTTATTTTATCATTATAAAATATGCTCATTTTCTTGCATTTGAAACTTTATATCCATTCTTCTTTAAGTGGATTCCCAAGTTACACAAACTTCAGGTCCAAGACACATGAATCTTTCTCTACTCACATGTAACAGAGGGGTTTATGTATGTTTTGCACATGATTCTTCCTCAACTCACATGTAAAGGAGAAGTTTATAGTGTGTTTAGCTTAAGAACCTATTTTAAAATAACTTTTAAAATATTGCACATTGGATGGAAAATATGCATAAGGAAAGTAGCTAAGGCACTTTTCTACTTTTCTATGTGACCATCTTTCAATTAATTTTGATTTTATTTTTGCCTCTATTAACCTTTCTACCTCTATTTCTTAGATGAGTGGCAGTTTAAAGATGACAAAAGGAGATGAGCAAAAAAGAAACTCATTTGGGGACACAACAGGATTTTTTTTTAACCACTTCAGTCTGTCTCCTCAAAGAGAACTGACAATGGACAATAATTCTATCCCTTTCATATATTACAAGATAATAAAAACTATAATGTTAAAGAGGGAGGAAATAAAATGTAAAAGTTAATAGCTAATTCATTCTCCATGCTAGTTCAGTCCTTGGCCTTTCTGAAGAGAGATTGCCAATAGTAACAAATTATGTGATGGTTTTGTGATGAGGACTGCTCACTTGGGACTAAGAACAAATGACCAAACTCGAAGACCTTCCTCTTAAACTATGGATCCAAAAAATATAAGTCAGATCTTAATTTACTACATAATCTTTTGGGAAGAATTAATCTCCCAAGTATCCAGAGGAAAAAAGAATGCCAAACAACAACTTTTTCATCACCAGAAAGATAATCGCTGCCTTATGGAATACTATGAATGTAGATATAATACTTTGAGTTATGCACATGAAGATAATTAAATTATGTTCTGACTTTCTTTATACTTTTGTATACAGGCCCTAGTTTTTCCCTATCATTGTACATGAAATCACTTAGAATCAATGTTTCTTATAAGTACTAAACCATTTCAAAGATAGGGAAAATGGGAGTTAAATGACTTGAGGATAAATCAAGATATACTGCATATTCCCTCAAGAGGAAACCAGCCTAGACATCAATCTACGATAAAGTTCCTTCTAAGTATTTAGGTGAACCTGATGATGACCACAGGGGCAGACTATTAATAAGATTTTCACTGTCAAGTTGTTTTGTGGATGCCCCAGCATCATGGTTAATTTAAATTCACTTTTTAAACTAACCATGAGAAAGTTGCTTCATCTTCTAGAAGTGTTTTTTGTTTTTTTTAACAAGTTACAATAAGTGGCTAGGAGAGGAAAAAGAGGGGTGGGAGAGGTGTGGGGAAGGAAAAATAACAGAATGAGACAAACATCATTACCCTATGTACATGTATGATTACACAAATGATATGACTCCACTTCATGTACAACCAGAGAAACAAGTTGCACCCCATTTGTTTACAATGATTCAAAATAAATAAATTATTTTAAAAAATAAGTGGCTAGGAAGATCATCCTAACAATACTATGTGTTCTAGCTTATTCCAGAGTAAGGCCTTCTGTTGATGAGAGTTCATATTGTAAAACTTTTTTCTATAAAAACATTTGTATAAACCCCTGGAAAGTTAGCAAAAGCAAATATAAGATCCTTCATGTAAAACTTAATAAAGCTATCTCCCAAACCATACAAAAACCTGTGTTACTGCCAGATTTCTTTAACTCCTACAAAAGTGTGCCAAAACTAAGTGACAGATCATGTAAGAATTAAGAACTGATAGTTGAGAATGCTCTGAGATGCAGGAAACAAAAATAAGAGGCATTTATAGTTATGTAGATAATAGTTGATACTAAATAGTAGTGAATTTTAGCAAAATGACAAAATAGACAAATTTCCTATTTGCCTTCCTAGTTTTCTTTTTAGTGCCATAAATATCTACTTTCTTCCCCAGATATCCCATGGATTCATTATGTCCTTTAGCTTTCTAAGATCCCCTCCCCACCAAACTTATGTCCATTTGAGTCTTCACACACTAAGTATTGCTCCAGGTCCCTGTGTATATTTTTCTGCCTTCCTTTTATCATAAGCTATTCATAATCTATCAGTTTTCACCAAGCTATACTAATAAGGACAGCTTAATTGATAGTATATTTCCTTTCTAAAACTGTTTTAATTAAACAGGAAGTAAGAATGCATCTTTAATGGTAAAGTAATGATAAAATTCAAACTATCAGTGGAAAGCAAGTTACATGTTGCCATTTTTGTGAGGGGTAGACAAAAAAATGAATCTGCCTCTACTCACACATAAAGGAGAGGTTTATTGCGTGTTCTGACAGGAGGGGGGGTCTTCTGAATTTCCAGAGTATAACAAGCCACAAGAAGTTACCTATTACATACATCCATTAAAAAAATTCTTATGATGAGTTTTTCTTTCTTTCTTTCTTTTTAATTAGAGTTTCATAGTTATATATAGTAATTGGATTCATTCCGAGAAACTCACACATGCATGGAAATCGATGTCAGATTATGATCCCCACCCGACCCCCGCCCTTTTGTTTGGTACCAGGGATAGAGATCAGGGGCACTCAACCATTGAACCACATCTCCAGTCCTATTTTGTATTTTATTAGAGACGGACTCTCACTGGGCTGCTTAGCACCTCGCTTTTGCTGAGGCTGGCTTTGAACTCCCGATTCTCCTGCCTCAGCACCACCCACCCCACCCGTCCCACACCAGCCGCTGGGATTACAGACACCACTGCGCCAGCTTCCCCTTTTTCATGAAGAATTTTTCTAAGATATAAAGTCACACTTTTTAGGACACTCATATTGAAGAGAAAAGGAAGATAAGACTGAACAAGCAAAGTAAAGTCAGATTATAGGGAATGTTGAATGTTTATGGTGGGAAATGTGGACTTTTTTCTGAAGGACAATAGGGACTCTTTAGAGGTTTATAAACTGCAAGGGGAAAGGAAATAAAAATGCTATTTTAGAAAAGTTTATCTGCTAGAGGTAAATGTACTGGGTTAAAAAGTTAAAGATTTAAGAAAAATAAAATCATTTTAGAGTCTAATACTGTTGTTCAGAATTAGGGAAATAGATACGAGGAGCTGATTTGAAACACATCTGGAATGATGAAAGAAGTTGATGAAAAATGAAAAAATAAAATATTTCAAAAACTTGGGTAATGAAATAGTTTAGAATCAATGTTGATGTTGTTTTAAATAAAGACTGGTTTGAAAAATAAAAGGGAAAGAACACATAGAAAAAGAGCCTAAAAACTGAGTAAAGAAACATGAATGCTCCAAATCAGGTTGTATCAGACCATGAAGATCTTAAATGCAATATTAGTCACATTAGAGATTACGGTACTATTAACAGGGATAGGAAGACAGGGATACACAGCCTTTTGCATTTGTAAAGTGGAAATATACTGAAGAGAAAAAAGATTAAACAAAGAAACTAAAAGAAACAAATTAACATCTTTAAAATTCAAGAAGTGGTTTCAACATAAAAATAAAGTGGTCTAAAAATGTGTTCCAGAGAGTCATTAACAAGAACATTTTAACATCACTCTTGAACTTCATACCATAGCTGTGGTGTATCATTGCCTAAAGACAAGATCTTATGAGAAGTCTTTCCAAATAACCTCAGACACAAAAACACAGGATATTTAGAGACACTCACACACACATGCAAATGCAAACACTGGCAGGTGTATATGAAAAAGCTGTGACTTTTCTGTGACTTCATCTCAAAATAAAAGTGAACAATCACACATATGATACTAGGAAGATAGAAATGAAAGTAATAAGTGATTTGAAAGAATTAAATATTTCTTCATTTAAATAGGTTTTTATTTGTAAAATTTTTCTTGTAAACATGTTTTCCATATTAACAGGCTACCAATTTATTATGAATTTATCAAGTTTCATTTTTTAATTAAGACACTCCTTTTTTATGCAATGGTGACTTAATATGATTTTGGGGGAAAAGTAGCTGAAAGCATTTTGTTTCTCTTGAAAAGTAAAATATTTCAAAATAAAGCTTTATTAATATAACCACAGTAAATGGTCTTTTTTAAAAGTCAAATTGATAATAGTTATTTCTATATTTCACATATGAAAATTTAAGCATGATGTTTTCATGCTAAAGAGAAAACACCAAAAAATTATTGTATAAATGACATGAAAGTTGTTTTCAGAATATATGTATAAAATTTTTAATTGAATTAAAATTTTTCCATTTTAGTTTTGCTTCAAATGTGTAGAAACTGTCAGATGCTAAAACTAAAACAAAATACATATGGTTATACTTTTATTTTATATTTTGCATTTCATTCTTTTTTATCATATTAACATGAAAAAATAGAGTAACATTTTCACTGATCAGATAATTATTACTGTGAATAATCCTATAAGATAATCTTTATTTCAAAACATTAGTGTTTATAATTTAGATTCTGAATTTTACATTTGTCTCTGTAACTTTGCTGATGAATCCTCAAAAATTCTGGCAACATTTTTGAGGCAGTTATCATTCAATAAATCCAACAATAGGCCTTTGCATGTATCTACCAGTAGGTGGAGCAGACAACATAATTTATTACCCAAGAACAAGGGCAAAGAAATGAAAGTCAGTTGATTTGGAATAAAACAAATCTGCAAATGAGATTTTCTTCAAAGGAAATATGTCCTATATATGTTAGATTTAGCTTGACTGGTTACTGAATCAAAATAAATAACTTTATTAAATAATCAATCTTTGCAGAAAAATAAATTAAATTTACAAATGGAGGCAATGCTTGCATTTTAGTTTATTCAAATCAACTAAAATTAGCTTTCCTTTCAAAAAACTTTTGCAGGGACAAAGATTTTTTTGATGTGTTCATTTAATAAGGACTCTAAACACAATCCTGTTTTACAGGTGATGGGGTGCATAACAAATAGTATTTTCTGGGAAATATAATTGACTAATCCTATTATGGCTGTAGCAACAAATTAACCTTATTACTACTAGTAAATGGTGATTGATTATTTATGCAAATAAGTTACCATGTTCAGCTTTCTGATTGAAATAAACATATACAAAAGGTGCTTTAATATGACTTGAACTTTTTAATTAATAAAACCCTGAGGGGTATATTAATTCACTCATTGCAATATTAGTTATTTACTCCTGTAATTCCTATTATCGCAAACATATTTGCTTGAATAAAGATGAGATCATTAATACCAGTAAAAATTAATAATAGCTTTTGGAACTATTTAAAGATGTACATTGGATTTATATCAAAATAGGCCAAAAGCTGACTTTAAAACTTTGCTATCACGTATGAGTATATCAATATATCAGTAGAATCATTTTTAAATTATTAATGCAATAAATAACACAAGGTTTCATTTATTATCTATATCTGTATCTATATGTTATCTATATCACAAACACAATTTTGGCTTACAAAATTCCTCAGTTTTTAAAAAATATTATTTGCCTGAATTAATGTTTTATTTATACTCATCTAAGGTAAACTATATCAGAACTATGAAAATTTAATGTAAAAATTAGTATTCCACAATGTTAATACCATTCCAAAAATTATTGAAACTTCCAAGAAAAACAGTGTTTCTCTCTGCTAAAATTGCTGGATTTATTCCATTTAAGCAGGTCAACAAAACTTTTCCTACCCTGACAGAAAAACTTCTTATAAAAATTATTCATACTTGAACATTATTTGATACATTTTCGAATATCTGTACAAATTAAAAGTCAAACACAAGGTTTTTAAATACCATTTGCTTTTATTTTGTACTTAAGTGTACATAATATAATTTGAAATCAAAACTCATGAAACAAGAAATGAAGTCAATCTAAACAAGTAAGAAATATTTTCAAATCCATAGTTAAATTCCTATTTAATTGACAAGTTATTCTGAGAAAAATGAATAACAAAAATTACATATAAGTGCGGTATTTCTTTCATTCTCGAGTCTTCCTTATTTTAGTCAAAGTATTTAAAGTTTTTGATTAAAACAGAACAAAATAGTCAGTTGCATCAGCAAAATCATTAATATAAATGGTGGTTAATTTCAGTGAGACTGCTTATATAAGCTGAAATGGAAAATTAGCAATTTCCTTCTATTTAAAAAAGTTGTTTGACATTACAGTGAAATTAGGCTGAAAACTCCCTGTGTCTAACAATAGTATGTATAAATGTATATATACTAAAGACCTAGCACAGTGTCAACACATGGTAGCTATTCAAAAATACGTTCTTTGGAGTAATTAGCTAATTAAGTTGAAATTCATATCTACTGTATTAAAGGTTAGTGTTGCATACATTTGTTTAGATGGAGATATTATATGATTTTGAATTGAACAAGTTTTAAAATTCAACCTCTTTTCTAACATGATGAAAAATACTGATTTGAAAGCTAAGGAAAGCAAATCTGGTGAGATATAAGGAATAAAACATTTGACTTTGCCAGTAACATTCGATCAATACAACTAATCCCCTGAAAAATGAACAGATGAGAATACTGCTATTTTATTTTATCACCAAAAAATAAAATCCAAAAAGTAAAAATCAAGGTATTCTCCATATTTGTATAAATATATCAAAATAGACTCTACTGTCAGGTATAAGTAAAAAGAACAAAAAATACATAATAAAAAATTACCTTGCTTCCTCTCATATCAGGTCAAAGTGGAAAGCTATTACACTGAATGTGCCTTTCCTTCTTATTTAACTAAATAAAGTCTATCGAGTTTTCTAAAATTAAATAAATAAATAAAAAAATATCAAAGCCTTGGGAACAAAAGCATCTCCTTAGGTTCAACTGGTTGTCTTTCCATCACTCTAGCTCCTGTTTTCAAACATTAATCTCACCATTGTGAAATATACCAGCCTGCCAGAGTTAAACTAAAATCTCTGATATTTTTACAATATTACTCTCCTAGGGAGGTGATTTGAGGACATAATTTCCCCAATAATGTCCTGTTAAAATGAGACTGGGGAAGGTACCAATACAAAGATGCTAGTATTAAGATCTCTAACTAATTTTCATTAATAACTAAAAGGAAGAAAAGTAAGGAAATAAAAAATAATGAATGCTTCCAATTGGTACAACAAATAGAAGAAAATGAAAGAATTGAACCTTAGCTTATCCTTGACAGGCTAAATTCCAGTAATATGATTGTGATCATTTACTGAATGCCCTCCAAGAGCCTGGCACTCTTCTAAATATATTACATTTAATCCTTATTATATTCTTTCAAGGTGGGTTTCATTATCCCACATGTGTAGAGCAAAAACAGAGGCTCAGAAAACTCAAGGTAATCTAATATCTCGCTTGAGGTGGGAAAGCTGGGAGGCCGATTCAGCTGTCTGGTTTTAATGTCCCTGGTCTTTCCATTGTACAGTACTGCCTCAAAAGAATCATTTTATTAGATGACAGTGAAACCTGGAAACAAGGGATCACTGAACTACAGTTTCCATACACTGATATTACCTGTTCTCTGCATACCGTGTAAGCAAGGACAAAAACTGAATGTAGCATAGACAACTTGTGTTTGTCAATGCACACATGCCTAAAACACAACAACAATGTTATTTGAAAATTCATTAAGGTCCATGAGTCAAGTTTCTTGGTAATATTTGTAAAAATATTTGTGAAACCAGACACTCAATTTTAAAACTGAAATCAAACTTATTAAGGAAATAATGCATGTAAATTCTCTATTATGGCACATGGTAAGCACCCCATAGATATTTGCTATTATTTTTATTAGTAAAACAATTTAATCCTTATGGACTTTCTAAATTTCTTTCAGTTTATTTATTTATTTATTTATTTATTTATTTAGTGGTGCTGGGGATCAAACCCAAAGCCTCATGCATGCTAGGCAAGCATTCTACCACTGAACTATACCTTCAGCCCCTTATGGATTTTTGAAATCATTCAACTATACACTCAATATTTCAAAAACCTTGCATTATACAGAATGAATAAATATTTCAATTAAATCTGATTTCACCATTTTTTATTTCTCTATCACTTTCTTCACTATCCATCATCAGAATAAACAATTAGAATTCAGATTAAGAAATATTCAAAGTATGCAAGAGCTTGGGGTTTCCAAAATTAGCAACCATATCCTAGGGAATACATTATTATCAGATTTAAAGAATCAATAGTATTAATAACTTTAATTTAATCAAAATTGAAATTATTAATAGTTGATAGTAATAGCTAATAGTAAAAACATTTTGTTAAAATGAATTTATGATTTAGATTTCTATATAAAAAGTAGAGCCTCCCAATCACACAACTAAAATTTTTACATTGTTAGAGATTTTATAATAAAAAATGAAAATATTCACCTTTTAATTTTAAAATTATCTTTAACTTTTTGCCCAATTTGAGTCAAAATACCTTGGTTTGAGTTCAAGATTCTATTACTACAAGCTTCATGTCTGTAAATCAGTCACATAATAACTCTGAGGTCATTATCTTAGCTGTTAAATGAAGATAACTCAGCTACACAAATCTAAGTAAATACAGGCATCATTATTAGCATCTAGACTACCACGTAGGGCTGGAGATACTGGAGAAACAGGTTACAAATGCACAGAGCCAGCATTTACTTTTTTGCATTTGGATACTTCTAATGATGGCATTCAGTCCTGGTCTCACCTTCCACCGCTGGGACTTGACTTGCCCACCCCTGAAGATATCTGAATATATGACTCTGGCTAGAAGTAAGACACTGGGGTCAAAGGCTTATAAGAAAAAATAAAAATTCAGAAACTGCTAGTTTCCTGATTAGAACTCAGGTTAACAAAACATACAGAATATTCTATGTGTAATGTATTCTTTCTTAGCAACCATGACAAAATTTGAGGTACTGACACTTTAGCCAGTATAGGAGAATACATTTCTTGGTATTTCAGATCCCACATTTAAATTTCTATATGAAGATGTAATTGCTGAAACAATTTTGTTAAAAGCATCACCTGAAAACTTCCATCAAAATTTAGAAAGGGGGGGGGAATAGTTTCAATCTCAACATTTGTTCAATTAGAAGAGAAAACATAAAAGCCACCTCTGCTTAATAACTTGTTAGTTCTTGATCAATTCACAACACAACAATAAGCCGCTTGGAATGAGTTTTGAACGTGAGGTTATGCCCTTCGTGTTGTGTTATCACTGTGGCAGATCACACTGCTGACTTGGACTTTTCTGCCAGCTTCGCTGCAGTGCCTGCCTCTATGAAGCGGCTGTCACAGACGAGTCATGGTGCCTGCGCACACCTACACAGAAGCACAAAATTGAACTCGAAGTAGTGTCTTTGTGATATCTTTTCAACAAGTCATGTCCCATTCAGCCTGCTAGTTTATCTCTGTCAGGCTAGGGGCCCAAGTGGCTTACGGGAGCTGTCAGGGACAGGTAGACCAACCTGCTTTGTGCTGAGGAGGTAATGCATCTTTCTGGCTTGGTAATCTCTTTGCTTCTCTTCCTTTTCGAGGTTAGCCTTCTTCTCTTCTCTTTCTTTCATCTCTGCAAACTCCTCCAGTGCCTCCCTGCATCAAAAGTGTCTGCAGTTATTTATGATACTATCTGTTAATATTTTAATTCTTTCACAGATGATAATCAAGTTTTTTTGAGGGGCAACCATTATCCACATCCATCAAAATCACCAGTGTATCTGACCTGCATATTCTGTGCCTGCAATCTTTAGAAAGCACTAAAGAGATTTTTCAGTAATTAAGTCTTAAAATTCAAATTCCTATACGTTATAATTAATTAAATAGCCAAGGAAATACTGAAATATCCCAAGAAAGAATCTGAGCTACTGATGTACTTTAAATTTTGGTTTTGTACTTAGAAATCTCTAATTATTCATTTTATACATTAACTAGGGAGTCAATTTAAAAAGTGTGACAGGTTTTCTTTATATGTTTAATTTGCTGTAAGTTTACTTCAGTTAACAGTTCAAATAATACAAGATTACATCTATTGTGCATGTAAAAGACTGACATTTTATTTAATTATATTGATAATTAGAATAAAAGATTAGTAAGTTTAAATCTTTCTAAACTATGAAAAATTCAAATAAAATGTTGAGAATTGTCATCATTTATGTGTAGCTAAGAAATTTAAACAAAAAATAAGCTTTTAAATTTGCTATATGAAAAAATCTGCTAAAAGGATGATATCATCAAGTATGGAAAAATAAATATCCTGTTCTCATAGGACACTTAACTATTCATGTCAAAATAATATTTATAAATTGTACCTTATTCTTTTTGAGAAAATAAGATATATATAACTGAGTTTCTGGTTCTAACAGTAATATTTTAAGTAAATCATCTGAGTATATTCCTAATATATCAGGGAAAAGTATAAAGAAACTCTCCAAAAATAAAAGGATTCTCCTTCAATTTCTAGGAATATTTTGTTGCAATTTTCTGTTAAAGGATACTAATACAATACTTCATACAAGGTTACTTATGAAACACTCTGACGTTTAAAAATCACCATGCTATGCTATTGCAGCAGAGCAATTTTTTTCAACATAAGATTAAATTGCAAAATAAATGAATTACTTGGAGTGGCATGGCCCCCATTTTGCCACCCTTCTCTTGAAAATTGCTTATTAATATGAAAAAAGGAGTCAGAAAATAACCTGTTTTACTTTATGCATAGTATTTTGGGGGCTTCTGCACCCACAGAGCTGGACTAGCTGTACATTTAGATTGTGTTGGCAAGCTGGTACAATGACCTTTCTGACCTGCATCTCAAGGCTATTATTAATCGCTAAGTAACCTGGTAAAGCCAAACAAATTTGTTTCCATTGAAAGGATCTCTATCTGTGTCTGAGAATTTGTTCTGTACCAAACAAACCTCATTAACTGTGTCCATTTTTGACAAAGAACCAGGAGTTAGAGGGATTGGTGACCTTTCTTTGTCCTTAAGGTACAAATTTCAAGGCAGTTACATATGAATAAATGAGAATTTTTAACCAGGAAAAATAACAATCATATGTTACGCTAAAAAGTGAATACATTATTAATTTCACTCTTTACTTTTGATATTATGTAAAAATAAATATTTTTCTATAATTCCTCTTAGAAGCCTTTAAGATAATTTAGAGTAACAAATAAACTGCCACCATAAAGATACTATTACTCCAAAGATAATTTTCTTAGCAATCATAAAAATAGAAAGTACATCTAGAAAGAAGCTTCTTTTCAACAAATAAATTAATAAACATGAAGATATGCTACATACAAAATAAAATTTAAAATACATAGATGGTTGAAGTACAAATAAGTTACATAGAACTTATATATAAAATCAAAAGTGTAGGTTATTTGAAGTAGTGAAAACAATCTATCTTCAGAATAGGGAAATGTGAAATACAAAGTGTGTGTTTAGGGTAGGGGTGCATGACTGGGAGAACTAAAACTGAGCAATATGAAAAATAAATCAATTTTCAGTATATAACAAAAACCCCAGGAAACCCAGAAGAACTGGGATGCCTTAAAAATAAATCCAAGAATCCAGAGCAGTAAAAAAAAAACTAATCTGGTGAATCTAAACATACAGAAGTAGCTAATTTAATGAATTCAAACAATTATTGGAAAAAATAAATTCCTAAATTTCTAATTAGTTTGTGGTAATACCTGAGAGTATGTGAATATATTGAACAATATAATTACATTAAGACCAAATATTCTTTGTTAAATGACAAAATAGACATAGCAAAAGAAATTACTTATCCTTAAAACACATTTTTGTTGGGATGAAGATAAAGCTCATTATATAGGATATAATAAAACATATGATCCTGTGAATCTGGAGATTTTTTTTAATGGAGTACTTAGTAGGTTGTTTTCAATATATTTTTTCATTACTTTTTTTTCACTTCCAGCCTTAAAATATCTGTGATACAAACACAAGCACACACACCATATGTATTTTGTGATATAAATGTATATATAATAGCTGTACTATTTGATAATATGGAAACATATAAGAGACAAAATGACCTACCCCATAACAAATCAGTTAATGGCAGATATGAAATTAGAATCCTTAGATTTGAGAATTTTCTAACTGTAAATCACACTTTAACCATCACCCTGATATAAGAAATCTTATGCAGTAGATATTTTTATTGAATTAGCCATGCATATTTTCGTTTATCATATGATTTTATTTTTTACTATATTATAAAACCCAGAAAAGTCCCAAAACTTTCTGCATCATTTTCATATCTATAAAGCAATTCATGTTATAAATTTATGTTATTTTTGGTACTGGGAATTGAAACCAGGGCCTTATACATGCTAAGCTAACACATTCTATCACTGAGCTACAGTGGCACAACTCTTGCGAATTAGTTTTAAAATAAAGATAGCAAATATTATAACTTTTGTAAAAACCTTCACATATTTGAATATATTTTTGATGATATTCATAGTGATGAAATATTTGCATATTCTAATAATGATAGCAACAATAAAAATAACAGCCACTGGGAGGCAATATAGTGGAGTGGTTAACAACAGCATAAACTGTGAAGTGACTCCTGATTATAAAAGCTCTGGTGTGCTACTTACTAACTGTTAAACCTCTGACTTCAGTAACCTCACCTGCAAAATGCAAATATGTTGGTATTAATATCTTCCTCATCAAGCTATTGTGAGGATCAAATCAGCAAATAAATGTAAATTACTCAGAGTAGTGACTGTCACCTGGTAAGATGCTATATAAATGTTAGCTATTGCTTGAACATTTACTATGAGCTAGGTACTAGGCTACTTGCTGTATCTACCATAAATCTTATGTCTTCTCTAACTTCCTTGATGGTCTCCTCCTTTCTTCCTCCTTATGAGTGTGCACTTTGTGAATGAAATTCTACAGAGCTTAGTACGGGATCTGGTTTCCTAAAAGACTGGGGGCAGGAGACAAACCTTGACCAGTGGGGAAAGGGGAGATAGAAGAAGATCCACACAAATAAATTTCCCTTTATTTTGTCCACCACATACTACTGTGAGGAGTGGTTTCACCTTGCAATCCTGGAGAAAACATGTGTGGCTAAAGATAACAAGCATATCTATTAGGCCATGTCGCCTCACTATAGGATCTATGTGAAGCAGTGGTCAGGGTGGCAGCTCACCACATCACATGGCTTGCTACAGGACCACAGCACCCAATCCTCCGGTTTCCCAAATGCCAGTTTTGTTACTCTCTTCCCAGAGCCTGCTCCTGATGACTAGCGATTGAAAGAGTATACACAGGCCCAAAACATTTGTCTCAAATTAAGACCACTCTTAAGGGTCATCCAAATCTCAGAGCTTCCCAATATTGACTGGGACCATTGATGAAGTTCAACATCCTCTACTCCTTATTATCCCTTCTCTCAAGAAGTGACATTCCCCAAAATGCTCCTCAATAAACCTCATGCACCAAAGTACTATCTCAGAGTCTGTTTCCATTTATGACACTTCATAACCTCTTTTTCCTCTCCTTGTTGCTTTGGTCTTAAACCACCCAAAATAGGATAAGCACTTTAATCTTTGATTTATGTTTTGCTTGAAAGACGTTCTTGACTAACATATATACATCACCTCATTTACTATTTTCATAGTCTTATTGGGCAGATACTATCAATCTCATTTATAAATTAGGAAATGAGATTCACAGAGATTAAATCTCTGCCCAAACCCTCCCAATCAGAACATAGCAGAGTTAGAATTTTATCCAGGTCTGACTTAAAAATACATGCCTTTTAGCCATAATATTATATTTTTACATTATATTTTGCTTATTCCAGTGTTTTATTTACTTATGACTAGGACTTTTTTCTGAGAATATCATATTCCTATATGATTTTTCCAAAGTATACAAAAGGGAGCACTATGGTGTTTTGGAATAAATTAAATTAATTACTACAACTCTTTCATCATCAAATCATAATATTATAACTTAATAGCTATTTTTTGAGCAAGTAAAGAATGTTAATTTATATATACTAACTTATAAAAGATTAAAACTGAAAAGATGCTCAAATGCCATTTGGCATAATGCAAATAATGTACAATAAAAACCTACAAGACCTTTAAGGACCAGCCCCTACCCATCTCTCTATCGTTTCATGCTACTCTCTCCCGGGATTCCTACACTTCCATCTCAGTCATTTCCTAGCACACAATTTATTTCTATATCAGGGCTTTTCCTTATATTGCATTTTCTGTCTTGATCTTCCTTTCAGAAATCTGAATTCTCATCCCACAATTCTCTCTTATAAACCATAATTTTGTTTTTCCTTTACAGAATTTAATAAAATTTATAACAACACATTATAGATATATTTATTGTATTCTCCAGTAGAATGCAAACACTATAAAGACTATGTCTACATTGTCCATGTCTATTTGAATAAGAAGATAGAATTTATACAGTTAGTCCTGGACAGTGGGACCATTGTGTTGGGTATAAGTTGTTTTAAAGAATTTATTGTCTTCATATAAGTATTTAAGTTTATGTACATAAATGACTGATCATAGAAACTACAGAGAACTGATTGCAAAGAAAAGGGCAATCCTCAACCAAAAGGAAAAGCTAACATTATTTCCTATCATGCAACAATTCATGTTTTCTTGTCTTGTATATTCTCTTTCTCTTGTCATAATGACTTTTTAAATATTTGAGTAAAAGGAAAAATAACATATTTCCATAAACTATTTTTAAGGAAAAAGAACATTCTACTCAAAATTATTTCCACAAATCATTTTTGAGATAAAAATATCCAAATTCATAATTATAAATATGTATTATATTTTAATAGGTCATACTTACACACAGACACACACTTTCTGTACTCCCCTCTACTAAATGCTACAATCCTGCTGTTGACTAAATGTTGTGTCATCCAAAATTCATATATTGAAGCCTCAGTTCACAAATGATGGGATCTGGAGTCAGGCCTTTAGGAGGTAATTAAGTCATGCCCATGGAACCTTCACAGAAAGACATTCGTGCCATCACAAGAACAGACACAAGAGTAGCTTTCTCTTTCTCTGCCCTCTGAAGGTATAATGAGAAGTCATCTGCAAAGAAGCAAGACTACCTTTATCAGACATAGATCTGCTGACTCCTTGATCTTGGACTTCCCACTCTATAAAAATGCAAGAAATTTCTATTGTTTAAGTCATCCATTCTCTGGCATTCTGTTTTTGCAGTCAGAACTAAGAATTCCTGAAAGTCCCTCACAAAGCACTTGGTCTAATATCTGGTATTAGATATTGTGGGTATTAGCATTTGTATAAAAATTATTGCTAACATACTTTTTAACTATTTCTCAATTAACTAGTGTACTTTACCACTTTCGATGACTTAATTATAAAGAGAAGATGCCTTATTGAGAGAAACCTCTAGTGGAAAATGGAATAAAACCAGAATTTTGGCTCTTCGCCTAGGAGAGTGGTTCTCAAACTGCAGCATTACCTGGAAACCACTAGAAATTCATATTCTTTGACAACACCAGAACAACTAAATCGGAAATTTTGGGAGTAGAACTCTGAGGCAATCTCCTACTGCTAAAGTTTAAGAAGCACTAATCTACAACAATGAAAACTATCCATTGTTGAAGGATTAAGATGATTCCATTCTTTTCACTAGTGCAACATTATGAAGAAATGCAATCATGTTTCAGTTAATAATCCTACTACAGGCTTCACTATATTATTAATTGAAGCATTATGAAGTATTACAAGAAGACAGAATATGTATAGCACAATAATTTCATAGAAATCATAACTTGACAGAATTAAAGAATTACATGGATGATGCTTTAAAAGCAAAAATGCCCAAAATTTTAGAGGAAACTATTTGCAATACATAGATTTCTCAAATGAAAGCAAAAATGCCATCATCTGCAATTCTAAGGAAATTGATTTGAACTACTCTATGGTGTCCTTACTCCATTTTGATAGCCAGTAAAGTCAGTATGTGCATTGTTATAAGATCTTCAAAGTAAAAATAGTCAAATTGCATGAGTTTTTGCTGTGTTGTATTATGACTTAAAAGTATTTCAGTTAATTTATTGAATTTATTTATATTTTATCTCTAACAAATGTGCAAAAAACAACCATATTACTTTAAACAAATAACTCAAAAATAAAAGAGAAAGATAAATCTAAAATACAATTTATTTTAAAGATAAATCTAAAATACAATTAATGGGGCTGGCATTGTAACTCAGTGGTAGAGTACTTGCTTGGCATATGAGAAGCACTGGGTTTGATTCTCAGCACCACATGTAAATAATAAAATAAAGGTCCATCAACAACTAAGAAATATTTTTAAATAAATTCAATTAAATTTAATTGAATAAATTAAAATAAAATTCAAGTTAAAATACTAACTATACCAAAGCTAATTATATGCTTTGATTGGGTGTTTGACATCCAAATATATTTGGAGAGTGATCAAACCTTCTAATAGATTATTTGAAAACCTTACCATTTAGAAAGTCCTCTCCTTAAAAAAATCAAACAAAAACTTTTTAGTTAAACTTGAAAGACCTATTTATAATAGTACAGATGAATTTCTCTTCAAAATGTCTATGTTACTATAAAAATTAATGTCATAATATATTCCTAAGTATTTTTTTAGGCTATTGTGAATGGAATTGCTTTCTTGATTTCTTTCTCAATAGATTCAGTATTGGAGTATAGGAAAACTATTGATTTCTAAATGTTGATCTTGTATCCTACTTTGCAAATTTTATTGTTAATTCTAGAAGTCTTCTGGTGGAGTATTTTGAGTCTTGCAAGTGTACAATCATGTCAGTTGCAAACAGATAATTTGAGGACTTTTTTTTTCCTATTTATATCCCTTTAATTTCTTTCTCTTGTCTGATTGTTCTGGATAAAGTTTCAAGAACTATATTGAAGAAGAGTGCTGAGAGTAGGCATCCTTGTCTTCTTCTGATTTTAGAGGAAATGCTTTCAGTTTTTCTCTGTTCAGTGTGATGTTGGCTTTGGAATTTTCTTAGGAAGAAATCTAACCAGGGAGTGAAAAGAACTCTACAGTGAAGATTATAGAACACTGAAGAAAGTTCTTAGAAGATGGAAAGATCTGCCATGCTTTTGGATAGGCAGAGCAAGTATTGGCAAAATGGCTATTTTACCAAAAGCAAAATACAGATTCAATGCAATGCCCATCAAAATATCAATAACATCTTCACAGAACTAAAAAAAATCTTAAAATTTGTATGGAAGAATGAAAGACCCAGAATAGCCAAAGCAATACTGAACAATAAGATTGATGCTGGTGGCATCTCAATAGCTGATCTTAAATTATACTACAGAGCTACAATAAGAAAAACAGCATTGAATTGGCTTAACAGATATGAAGACCAATGGAATAGAATAGAAGGCACAGAGAAAAATCCATATAAATACAGTCATCTGTTCCTTGACAAAGGTGCCAAAAACATATACTGGAGAAAAAAAAAAACAGCATTTTTAACAATAGTGCAGGGAAAACTAGATATCCTATAAAGAAAAATGAAAATAGATCTCTCTTACCGTGTGCAAAAATAAAATTGAAGTGGATCGAAGACCTAGAAATTAGATCAGAAACATTGCAACTGCTAGAAGAAAATATAGGTCAACACATCAACATATTGGCTCAGGGACCAACTTCTTTAATAAGACTCATAAAGTTCAAGAAATAAAAATAAGAATCAATAATCAAGATAGATTCAAATTTAAAAGCTTCTGCAAAGTAAAGGAAACAATTAAGAGCATGAAGAGAGAGCCAGAGGAGAAAATCTTTGCCAGCTACTCTTTCCACAGGAGACTAATACCCAGAATATATACAGAACTCAAAAAACTGAACAACAAAAAGCACAAATAACCCAATAAATAAATGGGCAAAGAAACTAAACAGACATTTCTCAAAAGAAGAAATGAAAATGGGCAAGAAATATATGAGAAAATGTTCAATATCCTTAGCAATCAGGGAAATGCAAGTCAAAACTACATTATTTCATCTCCCCCCAGGTAGAATGGCAGTCATCAGGAATACAAATAACAATGCTGACAAGGATGTGGGGGGTAAGATAAACTTATACGTTGTTGGTGGGGTTGCAAATTAGTACAAGTACTTTGGAAAGCAGTATGGAGATTCTTCAAAAGACTAGAAATGTAACCATTTTATGACCCAGCTATCCCACTCCTTGGTACTTATGATGCAAAAGAGCAAAAAATCAGGATGCTATAGTGATACATGCATATCAATGTTTACTGCAGCAAAACTTACAAAAGCCAAGTTATGGAACCAGCCTAGTGTCCTTTCATAGATAATTAAAGAAAATATGGTATATGTACACAATGGAGTTTTATTCAACCAAAGAAAAATGAAATTATGGCACTTGCTGGTAAATAGTTGAAACTGGGGAATATCATGCTGAGTGAAATAAGCTAGACTCAGAAAGTTAAGGGTTGAACATTTTCACTCTTATGTGGAAGAGAGAAACAAGGAATTTTTTTTATAAAAAGTGGGTGCGGGAAGGAATCTCAAACAAAAGGAAGAACAGTGACAAGTAGAGGAAGAGAACTGAGGTATAAGAAGGAGGGATGGGAATTGGGAGGGAAAGTGGAATAAAATAGACCAAATTTGTTATGACAAAGTGTTAGGGTTTGGATGTGATATGTCCCCCAAAAGCTCATGTGTGAGATAATGCAAGAAAGTTTGGAGAAGGATTTTGAAAGCATGTCATTGGGGGTATACACTTTGTATCTTGCAAGTGGAGTCTCTCTCTCTCTCTCTCTGCTTTCTGATCATCAGGTAAGCTGCTTCCTTCCACCATATTATTCTGCCATGTTGTTCTGCCTCACCTTGAGCCCCAAGGAATGGAGTCAGCTGTGAATGGATGGAGACTTCTGCAAATATGATCCCCAAATAAACTTTTTCTCTTCTGAGATTGTTCTTATAAGGTCTTTTAGTCAAAGCAGTGAAAAAACTGACTAAAACACCAAATATGAATATATCACAATGAACTCCAGTTCTATGTATAATTATCATGCACTAATTAAATAGAGTTAATAGAAGAAAGACTAATAGAACAGAAGAAGGAGAACAAGGTAGGAAAGAGCAGGTGAAGGGAAAACTACTGAGGACTAAAATGGAGCAAATTATGTTACATGAATTTAAGTACATACCAGAATGAACCCTACAATTATGTACAATAATGCACAAATTTAAAAAGAGTTAATGTCATTAAAAGAACAGTCATTTGTTCATTGTCA
This sequence comes from Sciurus carolinensis, assembly GCF_902686445.1. Taxonomy (NCBI): domain Eukaryota; kingdom Metazoa; phylum Chordata; class Mammalia; order Rodentia; family Sciuridae; genus Sciurus; species Sciurus carolinensis. Next base: position 71,653,607 of record NC_062224.1, read on the forward strand.
GGCAGTCACAAGTATGTGCTAAGATATTAAAAGAACTAAATATGTGTAAAATCTGTCCCTTCTTTCAAGGAGTTTACAAAAAGACATTGATGACAACAAACTAGACAGCTGGAAGAATAAGTCTCTTTAAGAAAAATATTCAGTGCTTAAGTTCCAGGAGCTCTATTCTGATTAAATGGAGCAAAACTACTTCATGGAGTTGGTGGCATTGGGGTTGGGAACAGAAAATAAAAAGTCTTTTACTGAACAGAGAGAGCAGGAATAGAAAGATATGATATTGGCATGAGGTGAGATCATGCACAAGAAACGTGTGCTATCTTTGATAGACTTTGACCACCATCTGTAAAGGGCAAAAATGCACTTTATTATAGGAGAAAGGTTTCCAGGTCATGGGCAAGTGAGAAATGCTAGCAAATCTGTACTGTATTACTAGACATTTTGAGAATAAAATGTTAAAAAGATCATAATGGTCAATGTTATAGAATTACTATTTTAGTCAGCTTTTTCACTGCTGTGACTAAAAGACCTGAGAAGAACAATCTTAGAGGAGGAAATGTTTATTTGGGGGTTCACAGTTTCAGAGGTTTCAGTCCAGAGACAGCCTGCTCCATTCCTTGGGGCTCAAGGTGAGCAGAACAACATGGTGGAAGAATATGGTGGAGGGAAACAGCTTGCAAGATGATCAGAGAGCAGAGAGAGCAAAAGACTCCACTCACCAGATACAGAGTATATACCCCAAAGGCAACTCCCCCATGACCTACCTCCTCCAGCCACACCCTGCCCACCTTCAGTGACCACTCAGTTAATCCCCACCAAGGGATTAATTCACTAATTGAATTAAGGCTTTCATAATCCAATTATTTCCCCTCCAAACCTTCTTGTATTGCCTCATACATGAGTTTGGGGGAATACCTCACATCGAAACCACAACAATTACAATACTATGACTTCACTCTGATCATAGAAAGGAAATGTCCAATTGCTCTGTTATTCTTTTTACCTACTTTGCATTATTTTGAAAAATAATAAGACTCCAAAGATTGCCAAAGATTATTCATGAAAATCATTTTTTTCTTCTTCTTACTCTATCGAATCAAGTTAAAAAAGAATTTTTGTTCCATATTCTTTCTAAAAATATGTACATATTTCAGTGTAAAATTACTTTTATTTTCTTATTCTGGATTGTTTCTATAAAAGGAAGTAAAGTTTTATGTAATATATACGAGGTCCAACATTTGAGAGTAACACTGAGTTAATTACAACAGAATAACCATACATGTATTTACAAAGCATATTATTTTCAGGACTCCAAGTACTTCACAGACACTTATTTATCCTCATGACATTCTACTAAGGTCAGTAAGGAACAAGTATTATTAACAAGGTCCCTGTTCTTTGTGAAATGAAACAAATTTACAGATGGTGACTTACAGACACAGCATGGGGGCTTTCCTGCATACAGATAGATCAAGGTTCATCTTATTCTCTCTCCATTGTGAATCTTCAGTGATTCAGCTGTGGAGGAGGAATATCAACTTACTGATTTCAAGTTTTGGACAAAGTTCAGAGTTCAGGTAGCTAAAGTTCACATTTCATATGAAAACAGTTGCATAATCTTATTTATTTTCTGTTTATACAAACATCACACATTGTCTCTCATTTAAAATGTGTTAATCTCATTTAAAAGCAAAAATAATTGCCACTACACTTGCATGCAATCCACTCAACAAAGATCAGCGACATTTCCAAGATAATATACATAGTGTCATAAAGTAATGATATACCATAGGATAATGTCAACATATTTTAAAGCAGTATACTACATGAAATTTTAGAAAATATCTAATGAACTTTGGGAAACTATTTATTTATTGACCAATTGTTTGATTACTAATCTTTGAAATCATGTCTATATGCATGCCAAGAAAATCTCATCCATTTATTATTGGAGAAGAAAAGATAACACAATAATAATACAAAACAATAGAAATATACTAGAGTGACTTTCTCCATACTATTTGGTGCCACCCCCAAGAAAGGAAAGGGACAGATTAGAGGAAAGAAGACAGAAAAGGATGAAGCACATTATAAAGGGGCAATGAAAAAAGTAACCTTTTTTAAAAATTAAAAGATAATTTATCAATTTACTGCTTTTGTAGCAGGTGATCACTGCATTATTTACTCTTTATCACAAGATTTGTTTCTGTAGGTATACATCAATGCTAAGAATTCTCATTTTATGCTTATAACTCAGATACATGCTAACATCTCTCCAAAGATTCCTGCACCTAAGTTTAAAACCATTTAAGAACACAATTCAAGCTGGACATGGTTAGTGCATGCCTGTAATCCAAGCGACTCAAGAGGCTGAGGCAGAAAGATTGCAAGTTTGAGGCCAATTTCAGCTACTAAAGTAGTCCCTAAGCAACCTAGTGAGACCCTGGCTCAAAACAAACAAACAAAAAATTTTAAAATTGGGGGAACTAGGGATGTAGCTCAGTAGTAAAGTTCTCCTGTGTTCAATCCCCAGTATCCCCACTCTCAAATATGATTCACATATTTATCTTGTGTTTGGGCTTGCTTTTTATGCTAAAAATATTACTGTCAAATATAATGCTAGTGTTCATATTTTACATGCATTTAAGAATTCTAAGTCATCTTTTACTATAGAAGTCTGAAAGGGAAAGAAAGTTAATATATTATGGTAATCAGATTTGTACTTCCAAAACATCATTAAGATAGCAATAGAGTAAGATAGATTGAAGAGTGAGAACAGAAGGGTAGAAAAAGAACTGACAGGCATCAATAGAATGGAGAAGTTTTTAGAATGAATCCCATGTTTCTGACCTAGGTGCCTTAATGAAGAATGGTTCAATTCATCACATGAAGAGATTAGGAAAAATAATTATTTTATATATAAATATAAATTCTTGATATGCCTGCAAGTATTCCAAGTAGCAATGTTATGAGGCATTTGTGAAGATTGCTATACTAATGACAATTGTGGGTGGATTTGTTTTTATGAATCATCCAGGTGACAGCAGAAGTCACAGAAGTGGAAGAGATTGTACATAGCATGTGGAACAAAAAGGCAAGTGATCAAAGGGGAATACTCATATTTAAGGATAAAGGAAAGGACAAAAATAAAATAGATAAAAACTATCAAAGAAGTAGAAGGTAAACCAGGAAAGAGTGGTTTCAACTCATAAGAAAACTTAGAGAAGAGAGCAGAAAATGAGAGAAGAGTGTCATTATGCTTTAAAGAGGTCAAATGAGATGAAGGCCAAATATTTCGCCAAAAAATAATATACCTTTTTAGCAATAGATACTTTTCTTCCATATGATTTCATAATCACCTTAACTTATCTTTGAGACTGAAAAAGTGTGCATATTATTAACAAATAAAGCACCTACATCTGAGCTATACTCTCAATCAGCAATATGAAAAATGGCATTTTTAATTTTTATCACAGAATTGAAAGGAAAAAAAAGGAAGTTTTTTACCATCCATCTGTTGTCAAAAAATCAGCTGAGAGAAGTGAGAGACTATAACTTCCCATTCATCCATACCCCAAAGTTGGAAAAAAAAAAAAAGGCTAAGTCCATGAGCTAACATATGTTACTCCCCTGCAAAGGGGTTATCCCTGGGATCTGCCTCTACCTACATCCCCACCAAAGATCTCTGCCACAAAACAGGGACTTGAAATTTAGACTTGTGTTTTAATAAAAATAAAACTTATTGAAGATATTGTTCATTACATTTCTGATTATCTTCTGTTGAACATTCATTTGTGAAATTTCTTTTAGGATAAGTGGTAGAAAAATCAGTTTCTTGGCATATGCAGTTATGTTTCTCCATTTTGTTAGGGCCCATTCTTAACTAGTCATCTTTTCTGATCAATCACACACACCATTAGAGTTATTATATGTGTGTTTTCATTTACTGTGGTGCTCCTTCCTTTTATTCTTTTCTTGTACATCCTTCTGTAAACCATTTAAAAATTTCGTGGAATTTTAAATAAAATTAATTGTGGAAAGAGTTAAATGTAAATGCCCAATGTGTTAAACTTTGTCCTTGTATTAATTTCTTCTTGAGACTAAACTTGTTTTCCTTTTTGTATGTTTTGCTGTCAACAATTTTGAAAGAGCAAATTGTTAAAGGTATTGTGTTCTTGTTAAAATTGAATACATGAAAAGATTGTGATCAATGGTTAGATATCATTCCATAAACTAAAGTGATTAAATGTATTATGTCAATAATTATTAATTATGAACAAATAGCAGACTTTTAAAGCAAAAATTATATGCTATATTTTAATTTAGACACTAAATTCTGCCAAATGGATTGCTATAATGATTGTATCCTATTACATAAAAATGAATCAGCAGAGAAAAAGTCACACATATAGTTAGCATTACAGACTAATGCTTTTCTTGAACACTAAAATATCATTTTATTTACTCCTTAGGCTGGCCCTTATTATAAAAGAGCCTATCATATACATAAAATTAGATAAAACCAAACTTCTGTGATTTAGTTAGCTGAGATCAGAATATTATATTTTAAAAAATGAGGTTTATTGAAATCTTATCTTTAGGTAATCATATTTATTTTCCTAATTTACACAATATCTATGATGCTCTACTCATGTCCTTGAAATAGTGAACAGGGACACCATAGTATGAAAAAGTGGCCTAGCTGCTGGAGTTCATAAATTTTGCTCAGCTTTGGATGAGTTCAAAGAATTGCCATGTAAGAAAAGCCTTACAGAGGGAATTTATCTGATTATGGCAGTAATAATTACCCAGCTGTTTATTGCAGATAGAGAAATAATTCATGTAGGCAATAGGCCGTGGTGGCAATGACACTCCACATTTAGTAAATATGCAAACTGTTCACTTCTAATTAACCAAGCTAGAGGATGCCCTTATTAAATGTATAAACTAAAAGTGCCTTCCTGACAAGTGATGAATTGTTACAATGCACAAACTCTTGCCACAGAATTATTGGAGTGAACTTGGGGCTTAACTTCATTAAGAGATCTTGTGGGATAGTTAAATGAGGATGGACAGCATAACAAGGCTTACCTGACAGCCAATGATATGTTAGAGCTTAATGGAACTGCACCTTTTCTTCTGTCCCACTTAACTGTTCAGATCCACAACAGATAAACTGTGAGACTGCAAAGTTAATTTGAGTTTGAGCAAGAAATATAAATGAAATAACATGACAGTTCACTTACAGAGGCTACCAGTTTACCTATTGAATGAATCTACAAAAAAGTTATTTCTTATGATTTGAATATCTTTTATATACTAAAAGCTGAAAATCAATGAATCTTTTGCTTAACTCAAAAATAAATTTGTTCAACAAAAATAAATGGTCTTGTGGTCTAGATTTAAAATAAAATATCTTTCAAAAACTTTAACACACACATACATACACATCCAGTACTTGGCATATGATTATATTTACTGACATAGAAAATATTACTTGTTGCAGCAGAGGATTACCTCACTCTGTTTCCTCCCATGTGGAGGGATATTCAAGGGCTAGAAAAGTAATCCAGGGAGGGTATCTCGGATCAAGATCCTATAGAGAACTAGGATGGGGACAAACATACTGAGTTTGGCAGGGTTGGGAACTAATGCTAGGGAAAGGAGGTGTCTGCCCAGTGCTGTGACGATTAGCTGGGGAAATTTGTCTAATTCCCATTGTACAGTATTTAAAAATCCATTTATCTATACCCATATAATACATCCTTTTTTATGAGTTTTATCAGTCATAAATGTGATATTTTGGTCTCTCATCTGCCCTATTTTTCTCTTATTTCTCACTTGGCCTAGATATAGGAAGAAGATTTAACAGGCTTCCTCAAATCTACAGCATGGTTCACTCAGCAACTGTTTTTTTATATTCTTACTGTTTCAAGTACCTCAGTACTAGGAGTATAGTGATTTATGAGGAAGAAGAGGCAATATGAAAATATCACCAAAAATTTACAGTGGAATAAATTCAGGGAAAAAAATTTTAGAGAATTATGGAAGTATACAATAGGAATATTTAATCTATTTATGGGGTATGTTAGGGATAAGGAAGGGTTTAGGAAAGATTTCCCTGAAGAGGTGACATTTAAGAAGATATCTAAAGGATAGAAACTGATCTTTTATGGGCCCTATAACCTTGGAAAAAGAACCTTATATGCTTGATGAAAGGGGCCTACCCAATGTATTCATAGCATGCATTGCGAATCACTGAGGAGGTTATGTGCAATTTAAAAAAGGTGCAACACCAAAAACCAAAATCAAACAAGCAAAAAATCTCTTTGGAGGAAAGAAATGGAAATTTCAATCCTTTTACTTTGGAGGCACACTATAGAATCTCTGTTAAGATAAATTAGAATGGTCCCAGTTGTATTTTGCCTGTAAAAAGAATAGCAAACATTACAAAGGTCAGCTCAACACGAGTCTAAAGAATTATGTGAACTGGTGTCCTGGGCTCAACACAAAAGGTTTATGGGAGAGGATTGATTCTGATGTGGCTTGTGTCTGCATGTAGAAGACTCTCTGAGCCTACCTAATCTAGACTGAGTCCCTCTTGGTGCTTTGTGTTCAGTCATTCTGACATGGTATTATCTTTAGAAAAAAATGGACGGCACCTGAGAGTATGGAATAAATGTGCTAACCTCAGAGGACAGGGTGCCATATTTTCATTGACCATAATCCAGAACATCAGAGGCACCCCCAAGAGAGAGCAAAAATCACAAAACCTTGCAGAACAACTGATCAGTGGAGATAGTGGAGTAGTGACCAAAGTGACAGGGCTAGTGGACAGTTAGGATTTGTCAGTATTTTATTTCTGCATGACATCTGAAATCTGAAAAGCAAGAATAACTAAACAAGCTCCAGAGTCTCTAGACTATTCAGGAGAAGAAAAACTAATTGAAAAAAATTTTATTCTCGGGGCTGGGGAGATAGCTCAGTTGGTAGAGTGCTTGTCTTGTAAGCACAAGGCCCTGAGTTCGATCCCCAGCAACCAAAAAAAAAAAAAATTTATTCTCTAAAGGGAAAAATAAAGCATTCAAATGTACATGCACAATATACACATATCCACAAAAAACATGTATTAAAGTTATTCTCCAAAAGTGCTTGTGTCTCTGGTATGATTTTTGAAAGAGGTTTAATATTCTTCTTTTATTTGTAAAAGAAATTATTTACCTATAACATATATACCATTTGTAATTTTATTAATTTTTATGTTTTGAAGTTTTTATAAACACATGAGAACACATTAATTTTAAGCCTATAATTATGGCATCTTCCCTGAAATAGGCTTTTCATATGTTGTTTACATGTGTTTCTGTCAGGTTCCTGGGTCACTATTAGCCTGGGACCTCCTGAATTCAAGTTCAAATGTAGGCTCCCTGACACATCCAGATAATTGGCAGTTTGACTGCAAATCCCACATTAATCTAGTTTACTTCCATTATTATTTATTTACTCTAATGAATAAGAAATGAGGTAGAAGGGATAGAAAAGCTTCCTCAACACATATTTTGAAAAATTTTAGTATTTTTAATTTACTACCGGATAATTAACCTTAAATATTTTTATGTCAACATCAAGCTGTTCCTTTTGTCAAAAACATTTTCAGTAATTTTGAGTAATATCATTAAGAAGATGGCAGGATGGGAAAATACTGGTACAAATCATGTTCAAGTATCTGTAATAGATATATATTTTTAAATACTTTTCTTTTCTTTTTTTTTTATCAGTAAGCCAGTTTCCTTTCCTTTGCTTTTAATTGTATCCACTGGAAGAACAAGTTCTATCGTGGATGAAGAAGCGATAAGGGCAGAAGCTGGAAAAAGGAAAGAGTATGACAAGTCTGTCTCTTACAACCCCAGAGGACTGTGGAAGGCATAGGAGTGCAGGAGATTGATCAGAATGCAGTATTTGTATCTTGAACTCTAAACCCTGGGCCAACTCATGGAAACTGAGAAAAATGTCCACTCTGTTGAGAAGGATACCAAAGATGGTATTTTCCTGTCTCCTGTTTGGGATCCTATATACCACTTATAACAAGGTGGCCTCAAAACAATAAGGAAAGTTCCAGCACTTTAAAGAGGATCAAATAAATAGTACAGTGATATAGAGAGAGCTCAATTAGTAATCTCAAGTCTTCTTCGTTCTTATATCATCTAGAAAGACCTAAGAATTCATGAATATCCTTTAAGGGACAAACCAGATCTAAATTGAAAGCCAGGGGTTGAATCATGAGAACAACTATGATAAAAATACAGATATTCTTGAGTCAGAGTCTGCAGGGTAGCCAGCCTTGTCCAAGGAGTCATTTGAAACATATGGAAGATCTTAGATTGGCAGAGATTGAAAGAGATGATGCAGGGTCTAGTCAGCTAAGAAAAAACACCTGATCTAAATTAAACTAAGTACTTACATCAAATGCAGGTCTAAGCAGCAGATGCCTACAGAACTCCTAGGGGCAAGACTGATCAACCACATCACAGCAGACACCTGCTACTGCCACCCACATATAACCCTTAGGGCCACAAAGTAACATAAACTCCCTAAACACTCATAGAACATTTTGGAGAGAATTGAAGGAATGCAAAGAATCATGAAAAAGACCAATCTATTTTAAAAGATTGTATTTTAATTGGTACAAGTGGACTGATACTTTCCCTCTCCCATCCCAAAGCAGGCAGGAGGGTAGGGCTGAAGAATTCATCTAGAATATTAAAGTTAAACAAAGTTATATTTCATGATACATTAATGCCTCTACAGTAAATAATGACTAACCTCAATATTCATAGTGTATTAGTTTATGAAGAAGAATTTTGTAGATTGTTAATTGTTTAGATATGAGGTATCCACCAAAGTCTCATATGTGAGACAATGCAAGAATGTTCAGAGGTAAAATGATTATTTTAAGAGTTGTGACTCAATCAGTGGATTAATCCATTGATATGGATTAACTGAGTGGGGTACTTATAGGCAGTCGGGATGTGATTGGAGGACACAGGTCACTGGGGGGCATGCCTTTGGGCGTTTATATTTTGTACCTGGGGAGGAGAGCTCTTTCTGCTTCCTGTTGCCATGTCTTGAATTGCTTTCCTCTGTCGTGCATTCTTCTACTGTGATTTTCTGCCTCACTGCCCAAAGTTTTGGAGTTGGCTGCCTGGGGACTGAGACCTCTAAAACTGCAAGCCAAAATAATAATTTCCTCCTCTAATTGTTCTTGTCAGTTCTTTTGGCCACAGCAACAAAAAAAGCTGACTAAAACAGAAATTGGTACCAGAAGTGGAGTTGTTGCTGTGACTATCCTGACCATGTGGTTCAAATGTCTTTGGAGTTGGTTTGTGGGGTGAGAGATTTTTAAAAGTTTAGAGATGCAAGCTGGAAAAATTGTTAGAATGTTGTAAGCACAGATTAATGGACAATTCTGGTGGGAGCTCAAAAGACTAGAATGCCAATGGACTGTGTACAGTTAAGACTTGGCTTATGAGGTTTTGGAGGAAAAGGTGGACTCTATTGGAAATTTGACTAGAGGCCATTCATGTTACATTCTAACAAAGAAGGTGTCTACATTTTACCTATATCCTGACACTTTTTGTGAGACTAAATTTAAAGGTGATGAACTAATTAATCTGACAGGAAACTTCAAGGCAACACAACATTCAGATGATGGTATGGATATTGCTAGTGGTTTTTAGTGAAGCTTACTATGATAATCAAGAATACAAAGCAGAGCATAAAGATTCAAAAAACTTAAAATTTGGCCAGAAAAGTGGGAGTAAAACTGGGGCTAAGGAAGTCATGGTTGTTATAGACATTACATCTACTGAAGTGATGCTAAATTCTTTATCTTAAGGCAACAGGAAAAATGGTGCAAGGGCATCTCAGGAATTGGCAAGACCATACCCATCTCAGGCTCAAAGGTGTAAAAGTAAAAATTTCTTTGACAGAGCACCCTGCTTGCACACAAGGGCCTAGGAAGTGTGCTCAGCCACCCAGACACTCAGAAGCTGGTGCCAGCTGTGGTGCCAGAAAGCATGTTCACTGCTCTAGATGGTGTCAAACCTCAGTAGCAAACATGTGGTACTGGTTTCACATGAATGCAGGACACTGGAGTTAGGGGGTCATGGAGGTTTCCATCAGGATTTTAAAGGTGTGTTTGCAAGGCCAGGCAAAGTGCAGCAGGTTTGGAGATCCTGCAGGCTGCCCCTGAGAGGATATGTGAGGAAGTGAGAAGGAAGTCAAAGTTGCAGTGGAGACCCCCAAGATTAACAGATGCCAAAGAAGTTGCAGGAATCAAGCAGAAGCCAGTCAAGAGAGAGGCCATGTGGGTTGTAACTAGCAAGGCCACAGGAATAGAACTATACCAGTCCTTTGGAAAGAACATTATGATGCCATGTGGATATTGAGCTACAGAACTTGTTTGCCCAACTAGATTTCAGTCTTGCTTTGGTCTCATCCCTTCTTTCTATGCACCTATTTCTCCCTTGTGGAATGGAAGTGTTTATTCTGTGCCATTGTGTATCCGATATATGTAGCTTGGTTTTGATTTTTATAGGGGCTCAGCTGAGAGTATGCCTTGAGTCTCAAAGAAGACTTTAGATTTAGACTTTAAGGTAAAACTGTAACTGTTAAGATTATGGGGACTCTTGACTATGAGTTAAATGTTCTGCAGTTAGACAGGCATAAGTTTGAGGGGGACAGGTATTCCCCAAAAGCTCTTGTGTGAGGTAATGCAAACACATTCAGAGGTGATATGATTAGATTATGAGAGGTGCAATCTAGTCAGTGTATTATTCCACTGATAGGGATTAACTGGGTCCTAACTGTAGGTAGGTAGTGTGTAGATGGAGAAGGTATGTCATTGGGCACATGCCTTTGAGTTTCATATTTTGTCCCTGGTAAGAGGAGCTCTCTCTGCTTCCTGAGCTGATTTCCTCTGCTATTCTCTTCTACCATGATGTTCCGCCTCACCTTGGGCGCCAAACAATGGAGTTAGCCACCTATGGACTAAGACCTCTGAAACTGGAATCAAAATAAACATTTCCTCCTCCAAATGTTCTTGTCAGGTCTTTTGGTCACAGTGACAAAAGAGCTGACTAATACACACACTGTGAATATTATCAACTGTATTCCTTTATAATATACAAATTATAATGCTATAAGTTCTTTTCAAATTATGTTTATGTGTAATAGCCTTATCTTCTTATCACAGGTAAGATATTTATTGTAGCTCTAGCCATTTTGTGTACACACTAGCAAAAAGAAAAAATAATGGAAAAACTAGTAGATCTTACCATTCAGGACCAAGTCATAAGGCTACCCATAACTGAAAGAAGTTTAGAAAAACAATAATAACAATAGTTGAGTTTCAGTTGGAATAGACATTGAGTGATGGAGTCTATGGAATTTGCCACAGTCCACTTCATTGCCAAGTCCATGTTTGTGTCAATTACCGATGTTTTACTTTTCAGCTTCCAATCATTTATTCTTTACTATGCTTTGTAAAACTGAATCGAGACCTGTAAACAGTTTAACTTTACTAGCTGTCACTATTAATCTGAAAATAAAGGGCGCTAGAGGGACATTTCAAACCACAAAGAGGAAGGAGTTTCTCTTCATGGCTCCAATACATCTGCTTTCTTCTATGATGTGGCTATTAGATCTACACAGTGGTGCCCAACATCTAGTAAGAATCACTGGCCCCAAAAGACAAGTCCTTGCTAATGAGCTCCAGTCCATAAACACCAATATGGCAGTTCCCTGCTCATCTTGGCCAGCCTATCCACTGCAAAACACCTTGACCTATAACAGCTCAGACATTTATAATACAGCAAGCTACAGTCAACCCTTTCCAGTGAAGTTCAAATCTCAGCACTGAAGGTAGAGAGCTCCTTCAAAATTTTTCCCTCCTTCAATACTCTCCTGAAACCTAGAAGTGCTAAGTTCTCCCAATATATACTATTGCTATACTCTTTAGAGTTTTCATTTATCTCTTTTAAAAGTTACTCATCTTTTATTAGTTTACATGGCTTCAGATTAAATATTCTCAGTTCAAATTACTGCTGTGGTTTCTGACTTCTGATAAGTCTTTAACTGATACAATATCCAAACAACCATTTTTCTTTATACAAACTTCAAATGGAGTGTACTCATCCCCTTCCCAAGGAAGATGTTGCTAACATTACATCTGTTACTGTATTCATTTTCAAGTCATGTGCAGTTCTAGGTATGACTTAATGATCTGTCAACTCAACTAAAATACAAATTATTTACCTATAATATGTCTGCAGGAAATGATACAGAAGTCATCAAATAACCATAGCAAAAAGAAAATCTCCTTTAGGAAAAATGGAAAATGGGAAAGAAAAGATTCTGACCCATAGCAAACATCCAGTGATGCTACATGGGTATAGTGAAGAGTCTCTGTTCTGGAGGTATATTCTTGAGTTGACAACCAATCTATTCTCAGTCTTTATCTTCCATGAGCACATGTGAAGTAGAAATTGGGGAAAATAATCTTCCTAAAGACTGCCCTGCTCTAGTAGCTCATAAGGAGCTAGTAGGTTCACATTCAGTTGTTAGGATTGCCTGAGGGCTATCTATCAGGCCAGTTTGAGATTTGTTTGGCACTAAGTATCCACAAGAATACAGTGGGCTTCTGATTTCTTTGCTTCTGCTCAGTTCCATGAGCAAGTAACCACAATGCAGAAGTTCAACTAGATATAGTTTTCAAGTCTGAAATGTGTAGTCTTAGTGCTGACTTCAAAGTCCTAAAATAACAGATTTGGGTAGAAAGATGGAAATTTGCTCATCTGCCAAATTTTTCTAGCTTGGATCTTATACTTTAACATAGTTAAGGTTGACTGGTTTATAATCTGATTCTGTTTCCATTCTTTTTATTTTTATTTATTTTTTGCTGATTCTCACTGTATCTTCTTTTCCTAAGTCTCTAATACCTTTCCTGTGCGGAACTCTGCATTTAAAAATTATTTGTGAGAATAATTTTAGGCCTAAAATTATGTGATCTTCCCTGAAATAGGTTTTTCATGTTTTCATATGTTTCCATCAGGTTCCTGGGTTACCATTTGCCTGAGACTTCCTAAGTTCAAGTTCAAATACAAGGATTTAGGCTCCTTGTACTACCCAGGTAACTGGCAGTTTGATTGCAGATTCCACATTAAGCTAGTTTTCTTCCATTATTTATTTACTCCAAGATTATTGCTGAAAGAATATGGACAGGTTTATCAGAGTTCCTACCTTTGGTTGCCCTAACTTAAATGTTTTTCTCCTTGTTTCTGTAAGGCTGCCAAAAGCATAGATCTTTATTCAGTTAGTCAGATATTCTTTTAGATAAGCAGATGCCCTCAGGGCAAAAGCAGATTTAAGTGTAAACTTATATCTGAGTTCTCATCATCTCCTAATTATTTAAGTTAGTAAATTATCTACCATGTTTATCATCTTTATTGCTTAGATGTCATCAGGAAGATCCATCTGGATTCCTTAGCCATGACTAGCTAAGATGATATTACTTACTAAGCTAAGGCCTTACACTTCACAGCAACTGCTTTATGATCACGGTTTTTGAAATACATAGCAATTGGATCTTTCAGCACTTCTAAATTACAGGGATCTCATGAAACAAACACACACCAAACAAGTGAGAACCTCCCATACCAAAGCAGTTATTGTGCTCCATCTTTGCAGATTTGTAACCTTTAGTCCAAATATCTATTTCTCACAGTAACTTATTTAAAGAGTCAAGAAAGAGCACACATCCAAATCCTGAAAAGTACTTTTTGTTTCAATTAATATCAAAGTCATAATTGGTAGTGATATGTATTATGTGATAGATGAAATTTGAAAATAGATTTTGTATCATATACTACATGCATCATATATTAATGGTTTCCAATCTGACACCAAACTATCACCAATAGACAAATTCCCATTTTAAGTTTTTTTACTTTTAATACCCTGGTTATGTCTCATTAGCCATGACAAAGTCATATGACTATTGCTAACTGCAAGAAAGTCTACAAAAGTGAGCTTTTAGTTTCCTAGCTTCAAAAGCAGAAAAGGCGATTTATAAAGAGGTTGGGATGGGTCTTAAGTGAGCATAGTTATTTCTAGTATATGCCATAATTGAAATATGACCAAAGGAACTATAATAGTTCAAAATATAAAGAAGCAGTGTGTTTTTAAAACAAGATACAGATGTGCTCTAACCTCTAGAACTACCACTTCTTTAGTGTATGATCTTATCTTTTACTTAAACCTTGAGTTTTAAGGTTTGAAATATACAGAATATACATACCCAAAGGGATTTGTGTGGATAGATTTGGTGATATATAAAACACCATGCACAAAACAGGTAAATAGGTGCTAAGTAAATGTGATTTTTAATATTTTTATTTTTTTGGTGATTATCCCATATTTACTCATTGGGTCACTGTCTGCAAAGTCTAAATTTGTCCATCAAAATATTTGACTTGATAATTAATCATGGCATTTCTGATTACAACATGTCAGATTGCTTTTTCTCTTATTTTTATTCTTATTTTTATTTGTCAAGAATTCACAGGCATGCTATACCAATAGCTAGAAATTTTTCATGAGTCCATAATTTAAGTATTTCTTTTCTTTATCATTGCACCATTTCAGCAAGTACTCAGTTATAATATTTATCCACACTTTGTCTACATCTAAAGAGGAATATATTGTCAGGCATGTATTCAATGCCATTAGACTAAATATATTCCAGATTCCGTGTACTTTTCTATTTTTCCACCTAATAGTAATGTGACTTTAAAATGAAGTTCGTGAAAGTTCTGAAGAATCCATGTGACTGCAAAAGTAGAGCAAATAAAAACTCTACCCTGTAGATTTTAACTCTAGGTTGTTGTTTTGATTTTGAAGGGATGCACATGTTACCAGTCTAACAGAGCATGCTGGTTTCCTTCCTATTCCTATTTTTTGGTTAACTAAAGCACAATTGGAAATGAGCTGCCTAGATAACTCAATGTACTAAAAAGACTCCAACTACACAGAACTAGAAATCTTTAGTATTATATTCCCCTAATTCAAAAGTTATCTCAATTTTCTTCAGATTTGTCATTAGCCTACTGCATTCATTGACTCTATATGATTTTCTGCCAGAGAAAGATTACTTAAAGATTACAATGGTGAGTATATTGATGCTCCCAGATAACCACTGTAAATATGAGCAATTATGTTCAAATCTTCTGAACTGAGCTTCCTAGAAACCAGACACATATTCATAAACATCAGTTTTACAGGTTTTGTTTGCTTGATCCTGAAAAACATATGCAAATTACAGTTTATAAAGATCATTTAACACAAATATTGATGTATATATTTTGAAACAGCAAGCTGTTAGTCAGCTCTTGTCACTGAGAACAAACACCAACAAAAAATAGAAAAGAAATACAGAGAAACTGAATTTAAAAATCTAAGGCAACTTCTCATAATAAAACTATTTAAGTTGTTCACATAAAAACAGCAGTAATAGGCATAGAACACAAAGTCAATTTTATATGCCAAGCTAAGCATATGAATGTACAGATTTCAAAATAATGAAAGAAATCAAACACACAGCCCAGTTCACACCAGTATGAGAAAGCTGCCTATGGATCTTGAAAGCATTGGAAGTTCTCATAAATGCGGTATTTCATCAGTACTACTCACACCATGGAAAAGCTGATAATGCATTTTAATAGACTTTGCCTATTAGCATTTTGGCAAGCGTGCCAATGAAATCAAGAACTATTTAAAATAATATTAAAATTGGAATAATGTTCATATTAATGATGTATCCATTAATCATTCTCCAAAACTGTGAGAGAGAAATTCAGTGATTTGTGAAAGTATTGTCACCTCTGAGATAACCTTTCCTGTGAGAATGCATCCTTTATGCTTAGGAGGAGCAAATAAGATGCTTCAATAACAGTTTTTAATATTGTAAAGATTTTTCAAAAGTTACTAATAATGCTGTGTGTGTGTGTGTGTGTGTGTGTGTGTGAAATCCTTGTTGTTATGGTGGTGGTAGTACTAGGGATTAAATGCAGGGGGCGTTATATCACTGAACTAAATCCCCAGCCCTTTTTAAAAAATTATTTTGGGGCAGGATCTCTCAAAATAGCCCAGGTTGGCTTCCAACTTGTTATCCTCTTCTCTCAGTCTCCCTCCTGAGGAGCTGCAATTAGAGAAGTGTGCCATCACTCCTAGTGTGTGTGTAAAATCTCGATTTCCATGAATTACCATATCCATTTTGATCATGGTATATGATCATTTTATGTCATACAATTTACCACAAATCCCATATGCATTGTTTAGGCTCATTTAAATCTTTTCTTATACTTCATGGAATTCAAAGTGCTTTGAGTTTCAGAGTAATAAATATATTGACTTTTTAATCTTTCAAATATATTTATTGCCATATTCATCAAACTGCCTCAGACTTAAGGGACATTGGAAGCCTCCTATGTTCTCACTGAATGCAGAAGTCCTTCATACACATGTCTTGATGCTTTGGATGAGTCCTTTTGTCATGTTATTTTATACATTTATAAATCAGCCTATTATTAAATGACTAATTAGGGTAAACATGTTTTTTATTGAACTTAACTCTATCGTGTTGTCCTAATTTTTTCCCTTTCAGAAATTATGATTTTTTTAACACTTTGTTTTATTTATTTATTTATTTATTGGTATTAGGGATTGAACCCATGAGTGCTCAACCACTGAGTCACATTCCTAGTCCTTTTTATTTTGAGACAGGGTCTCACTTAGTTGGTTAGGGCCTCACTAAATTTCTGAGGCTGGCTTTGAACTTGAAATCCTCCTGCCTCATCCTCACGAGCCACTAAGATTATAGGTGTTTGCTTCCATGCCCAGAAGAAACGATGAGTCTTAAAATATATATATATAAAAACATATCACATCTTGCATTTCCCAATTTTGGTCAACTCTTCATGATTCCCAAAATCTGTAAAATTCTGGTTGTTTTGGGGTTGGAGGGGAATGCATTTTTTTTTTTTGTAGATGTTCATCATAAGTAGTGGCATCCAAAATTTAACTCTGTGCATCAAATATACTCCAGCAAGGAGTTTTTATTTTTTTAAAGATATTTCTGTAAATTTGATTCATTTTGTATACATGAAAAGGATGAAATGTACTGGAAAAAGCCTTATTCTTCATGTGATAAGTTCTAGAATATCACTCAGTTCTGCCACTTTAGCAATTTAACCCTGGTCCATTCAGCACAGTGGCTATACACTGCAAGATGAAAGGTGTGTTTTCTGAAGAAACTGAGAGAAAAGATTCAAGTTATATACCTAGATTATACAACTTGTGGGTGTGAAGCACTTGGCCCTTTTCCTATCCTTTACTCAAATATAGCTATAGCATATATTCCCTCAACAGAGCATCAGAAATTTCTATGAAAAAAACAAATAGCCCTGAAAGAAAGATCTCAACACACTGGCATTTGAGCATCCTCCTGTGAAAAGGATAAACTCTTTTTTCAATATCTTTAAAAGCAAACTAAGACTATCAGTCAATAAAATGTACATATATATGTGCACATTCAAACCATCTTTTCAATTTCTCATGCTTGGTTATAAACAGCCAAATATCACCATCTGTGTGACATAAAAGGGAAGTTGAAAACAACCCACTTAAAAAAAGTCCTATCTTTTCTCCAATGCATGTTTTGGCACTTTTGCCAAGGATCAGATGACTGAATCCATGTGGATCTGTCTGTGTTTTCTATTCTATTTCATGAGTCTGTATTTGTTTTTATGCAAATACCATTTGCTGTTTTTGTAACTATAGCTCAGTAGTATAATTTGAGATCAGGTATTGTGATGCCACCAACCTCACTCATATTGCTCAGTATTGCTTTGGCTGTTCAGGGTCTTTTATTCTTCCATATGAATTTCAGGACTGTTTTTTCTAGTTCTGTGAAAAATGTCATTAATATTTTGATAAGAATCACATTAAATCTCCATATTATTGCTTTTGGTACCATTGTGATAATACTCATTCTGTGTATCCAAGAGCATGGGTACACATGAAGAAGATGGAAAGGGTTTTCTTTAATTTCTTTCTTCAGTGTTCTATAATTTTAGTGTAGAGGTCTTTCACTTCTTGGTTAAATTTATTCCCAAGTTATTTTTTGTTGTTGCTGTTGTTTGATTTTGGTTTTGGAGGCTACTGTGAATGGAATTGCTTTCCTGATTTCTTTTTCAGCATATTCACTACTGGAGTATAGAAAAACTATTGATTTTGTATATTGATGTTGTATTCTGATACTTCGCTGAGTCTGTTTATCTGATCTAGAAGTCTTCTGGGGTATTTTGAGTCTTCTATGTGTAGAATCATGTCAACAGCAAACAGAGATAATTTGATTTCTTTTTCTATTTATATCATTTTAATATCTCTAGGGAACATTCCTCAAGCTTATCTGACAGCAGTCACTGACACTATGGTCTAAGTTAGTCAAACAGTCTGAACAGAGAAACTGAGGTAATGGTAAAGACTCGACATGGAATGAAGGTCTTTGCAGTTTGTGAGGCTGAGTTTGAGCTGAGGGGAGACCTCGTTCTGACATGCATCACAGAAAGCTGTGATGTGAGCTCGCCCGCGCCGCCTGGCCTCATGCTGTGTGCTGGAGCTTGCCATTCCCCCAGTCCTTTGTCTCAGATCTGTTGCTGGGCAGAATTGCTTAGGCATGCTTGGTTTATTTACACTACCTGGACCCTCGTCGATGTGTAGTTCACCTATAGGCTGACTCTGTTATACTTTAACAAGCATGTTAACCTGATTGGATAATGTGACTATATATGTCCCGTGCAACCCTAAATAAAATTAGATCCGTGCCTTCAGAGCTCGATCTTCGATGCCTGGGTAAGCGCGCTGGGTAAGGGTAGGCATCGTTCATCCTCACCCTCAGCAAACCCATCTCTGAACATCAAAAAATATCCTTCCCTTGCTTGATTTCTCTGGCTAGAATTCCTAGAACTATATTGAATAGGAGTGATAAAAGTGGGCATTCTTGTCTTGTTCCTGATTTTGGAGGAGGTAGTTTCAGTTTTTCTCCATTCAGTATGATGTTGGCTTTGGACTTGACATATACAGTCTTTATTATATTGAGGTATGTTCTTTCTATCCCTAGTTGCTCACATGTTTTTAACACAAATGCTGCTAGATTTAGTTGAAGGATTTTTCTGCACCTATTAAGAGGATCATGTGATTTTGTTCTTCATTCTATTTATGTGATGAATTACATTTATTGATTTGCTTATGTCAAATCAGCCTTACATCCATAGAGTGAAACCAACATGATTATTATGGTGTACTATCCTCTTAATGTGTTTTTGAATGCAGATTGCTAATATATCATTAAGAATTTTTGAATCTATGTTCATCAGGGATATTGTTCTGTAGTTTTCTTTCCTTGATGTGGCATTTTCTTGTTTTGGATCAGGCTTCACAGAGTGAAATTGGGAGTGCTCCCTCCCTTTCTACTTCATGGAATAATTTGAGAAAGATTAGAATTAGTTCTTCCTTAAATTTATGGCAGAACTGAGCTGAGAATCCATCTAGCCCCAGGCTTTCCTTTGTTGGAAGACTTTTAATTCTATTTTAATCTTGTTGCTTAATATTGGTCTGTTTTCATTTTCTTGGTTCTATTTGGTTAAGTCATATGTGCCTAGAAATTTCTCAATGTCTTCTAGATTTTCCAACAGTTTAGAATGTAAGTTTTCAAGATAGTTCCTAATGATGCTCTGGATTTCAGCAATGTGTATGTTCATCTCCTTTTTCATCTCTAATCTTATTGATTTGGGTTTTCTCTCTTTCTTTTTCTCTATTCTGGCTGAGGGTTAGTGATCTTGTTTATTTTTTTCAAAGAAACAACTCTTTGTTGCATTGATCCTTTGTATTGCTTTTATATTTTAAATTTCATTAATTTTGGCTCTAATCTTATTTCCTGTCTTCTACTGGTTTCAAAATTAATTTGTTCTCACTTTTCTAGGGTCTTAGGATGTGATATTAGACTGTTTTATGAGATTTTTTTTTAAATTCAAGTACTCAATGCAATAAACTTTCCTCTAAGAACTGCTTTCATAATGTCCCAAGGGTTTTGATATGTTGTATATCTGTTCTGATTTGTTTCCAAATTTATTTTTTATTTTTACCCTGATTTCTTCTCTGCTCCATTCCTCATTCAAAAATGGGTATCAAAAACACACACTGGAGAAAAGATGGCATTTTTAACAAATAGTGCTAGGAAAATTGGATATCCACATGTAGAAGAATGAAACTAGATCCTTATCTCTCACCCCTGCCCAAAAATAAAATCAAAGTGGATCAACGACCTAGAAATTAGATCATAAACAATACAACTGCTAGAAGAAAATATAGGGTCAATATTCCAACATATTGGCACAAGCACCAACTTCCTTAATAAGACTCCTAAAGCTCAAGAAATAAAAACAAAAATTAATTAGCAGGATAGATTCAAATGAAAAAGCTTCTGCAAAGCAAAGGAAACAAGAGCATGAACGGAGAGCCTACAGCATGGGAGAAAATCTTCACTAACTACTCTTCCCATGGGAGATTAATATCCAGAAATATATATTATATATATATTTATATATACATATTTGAGGTATATATATACCTCAAAAAACTTAACACCAAAAGGTACAAATAACCCAATCAATAAATGGACAAAGGAGCTAAACAGACATTTCTCAAAAGAAGAAACTGATGACAAATACAAGAAAAAAATGTTCAACGTTCTAAGCAATCAGGGACATTCAAGTCAAAACTACATTATTCCATATGACCCCATTTAGAATGGCAATCATCAAGAATGCAAATAACAATAAATGCTGGCAAGGATGTGGGGAAAAAGATATACATTGTTGATACTGCAAATTAGTACAAGTACTCTGGAAAACAGTATGGAGATTCTTCAAAAGACAAGAACTGGGCTGGGTGAAATGGTGCATGCCTGTAATCCCAGTGTCTTGGAGGCTGAGGCAGGCGAATGACAAGCTCAAAGCCAGACTCAGCAACTAAGAGAGGCCCTAAGCAGCATTGAGAGACCCTGTCTCAAAATAAAAAAGGTTGGGGATCGATTCAGTGGTTAAGCAACTCTGGGTTCAATTCCTGGTACAAAGGAAGGAAGGAAGGAAGGAAGGAAGGAAGGAAGGAAGGAAGGAAGAAAGAGAAAGAAAGAAAGAAATATATATATATATATATATATATATATATACATACACACACACACACACACATACACATATGACTAGGAATGGAACCACCATATGACCTAGCTAACCCACTCCTTAGTACTTCTCCAAAAGAGTGAAAATCGGCACACTACAGTGATACCTGCATAACAATGTTTACTGCAGCACAAATCATAATAGCCAAGTTATGGAACCAGCTTAGGTGTCCCTCAATATATGATTGGATAAAGAAAATGTGGCAAATATACATAATGAAGTTTTACTTAGCCATAAAAAAGGATGAAATTATGGCATCTGCTGGTAATTAGGTGGAACTGAAAAACATCATGCTGAAGTAAGTCAGTTTCAGAAAGTCAAGGGTTGAATATTTTATATGCAGAAGCTAGAGAGAGAGAAGGAATTAAAGGAGAAAGGGGATCTTATGAAAATAGAAAGGAAAACAGTGGAGGGAAAACTATGGATGGGAAAGGAAAGGAACAGCAGAATAAAATTAACTAAAATATGATATTTGCATGTATGAATATATCACAATGAACTCCACTTTTATGTATACCTATAATGTACCAATTTTTTAAAATACTTTTAGATGTTGATGGATCTTTATTTTATTCATTTATTTATATGTGGTGCTGAGAATTGAACCCAGTGTCTCACACATGTTAGACAAGTGCTCTATCACTGAGCCACAAGCTAGGCCCAATGTACCAATTTTTAAGTTCAACAAAAAAATTAAAATTAAACTCTTAGATGAAATTGACACATGGACTGGAAAAAATTTTAACTTATGAACTCAAATGTTTATGTATTCTGACATTCCATTGCCACACTCCCACTCCTTTGGGCCTTTTCTTCTTCATTTCTCTCTCCTTTAGTGCCATCATCTTTTGCAATAGCTATGTCCCTTTAGAAGTATAGCTCATGACCAGGAGTTGGGGAGTGAACTACTTCTTAGCTCTCACTGTACAATATTAATGCTATTTCTTCTCCTTAACTATTCAGCTCTAACAGTAGTGAAAACTTCTCATTGTTACTTGTCTCTCAATGACAAAACATTCTTTGCTAAGTCCAACCCTGTCTCTATCTCCGTAAGTCACCCTTTCACATAATTCTACTTGAGCTACCTTAGGTGAATTATGCTTTATGCAAAAACCTTAATTGCTCCAGCATTCTTACAGAGAAAAATAACAGAATGCAATTTCAAAATGTTCCAAATATTAGAAATACTTCATTAAAATTAAAAATTATTTCTAAAATAAAAATGTCGCTAAGAATGATAACAAGGAAAGCTCTCACAAAAACAGAAGGAAAAGGTCCAGGGATGAGGAGGGGCAGAAAGTCTAAAGGACATAGCACCTTTCTTCTAGAGGTCCAACATGCAACTAGTAAGAACCATATGAAGAAATAGAAGAAAACAGAAATGAAGAATGTGGGGAAATTATCACAGAAATAATACAAAGAAATATAGCAGAACTGAAGCTTTCTCAAAACACTGAATATAAAATATTCATAAATGTTATAATTCTGAGATATTTCAAAAATTTCAGGGAAAATAAAATTATATATATATCCTATAATAATCATAAAAATGTCCTCTTGGATAGACCAATATGTTCATACTAATGTCACAACTTCCTTGGGTCACTTCAAGCCAGTGAATGATGAAATACTAATTTAGGACCTTGTGCCAAAATATTGGACCCCACCATTGGGTGATTTGGCTTTAGGGAAATCCATCAGCCTGATTGTAGCTTTCTTGGAAATCTACTGCTGGTCTAGTCCTTTTCCAATCTTTTTTCCTTCCTTCTTTCAGGTATCATTTTTTTTTTTTAGCATTGTAGAATGAAGGTTTTTCCCCTACTTAATCCTGTTTTAAGTAGTAGTTCTCCATTGTGTCTATCTTACTCTTGGTAATAATAGGTACTATTTGTTGAATGTAAAGTATATGCTTAGTGTTTACATACCGCATGCTTC
This sequence comes from Sciurus carolinensis, assembly GCF_902686445.1. NCBI lineage: Eukaryota > Metazoa > Chordata > Mammalia > Rodentia > Sciuridae > Sciurus > Sciurus carolinensis. The sequence continues at coordinate 71,676,898 of NC_062224.1, forward strand.
ATAAATATTATGCAAACTAAAAATTACTGCTTCACTATACAGGTGAAGAAATATAATTTCTATAAGATTACACAACAAATTTAATATCACATAGAAAGAAAGTGGCAGAATCGTGATTCTAACCCACGTGTATCTGAATCCAAAATAAATGCTCCCAATTCTTCATGTCTTAAATGTATCAGTGTAAAGTTCTCAAGATGTACCCAAAAGAAATAAAACATGTCTACATAAATTTTGTACATGAGTATTCATATCAGTCTTATTCATAATAGCTAAAAACAGAAACAGCTTAAATGTTCAATAGATTAATGGTTAAAAATACATGGTTTATTTATACAGTACAATATTTGACAATAAAAAAAGAATGGAGTACTGATGTATGCTATAACATGGATGAATCTAAAAAATCACCATGCTAAGTGAAAGAAGGAAGTCACTAAAGACTATATTGTAAGGTTGAATTTATATGAAATGTCTTGAATGGGCAAATTTATAAAGACAGAAAGTAGACTGCTGATTGCATAAGTGGATTAAGGAGAAGGATGACCGCTAAAGGATATATAGTTTCTGTTTAGGATAATGCAAACATTTCAGTTGATTGTGATGATGGTTGCATAACTAACTGTGAGTATACTGAAATCCAACCATAGAATAATACTCTTTAAATGTATGCATTGCTTGGTATATAAATTTTATCTCAATAAAGGTGTTAGAATAAAAACAAACATATATTCTTTAAAAACTTCCCTGATGTATGAAATGATAGGTAACATGTAATATCCATGAATATCTTTGTAGCCAAACCATACTATACAAAATTAACATGGTGAAAAACCTGATTTGTTTTGATGAATGACAAATTTACTTTCAAAAGAGAAGTACTATTATGAGATATTAACAATCGACAACTGAAACCATGCATTAAACTTGGGGAAATATATTATTTTTACTTTAAATATCTGTCAAAGAGTAGAAAAAAATAACAGCTTTCTGGACTCCAAGCTAATAATGTTTTATTAATGCTACCAATCTGTAACTCTGTAGCTAATTTTTAATTTCATTATATAATTTTCTTATTTATAACCTGGGGCAGTTTTCACATATCAAGCTAGAGGTTACAAAGGAACATGTCTACCAAGTGCAAACTCAGCCTTAAATTAATCAGTCCCATTTATCTTTGTAATAGTTCCACACTTGGTTAAGAAAATAAAGTCTTGCATATGTATTACATAATTTTTTACTATTAACTATAGAATATATCAACTGTTTCTATTAACAAAAGAATACATAAAATTAAACCTAATGTTATTTTGTATCCTACATAACTCAAGTACAAACACATTCTGATGTAAAATAATTTACTAAATTTTTTTCTCCAAATGATTTAACCATGCCCACCAACAGAGGGCTGGACTAGATCTCTAGATCTTTCATATTGTCTTTGAAATCCAGACCTTAATTTTTTTTTTTTTTTTTTTTTTTTTTTTTTTTTTTTTTTTTTGGCAGTGCTGGGGATTGAACCCAGGGCCTTGTGCTTGCAAGGCAATCACTCTACCCACTGAGCTATATTCCTAGCTCACTTAATTTTTTTAATGCTTACTTCTATCCTAATTAGTATAGATAAATCATAATTGCTTTGAGATAATACTAAAGTTTAAAATGTAATTATAAAAAGACACAATGAAATACAATGTCCTAAGTAAATGTAAACTTTTATGCAAAGCAAAATGCTGAAAATTATGAGATGTATTGGAATAACATATGTAAGTCACTAAGTGTAGAAATCTGTATCTTAAATGGCCTCAGTCATCCCCACTCTGGAATTCATTCTTTTGTGTAATTACCTTCCTTAGAATGTGGGATGGACCAGTTTCTTGCTTCAAATCAAGACAATAGAGAAAAAGTGATGGGATATCCCTTTTGATATTAGGTTGTGAAAAATAAAATGTGACTTCCATCTTGAATACTGTCCCATGTTCTCTGGCTCATTTGCTCAGAAGAAGTCAATTTCTATGTTATAAATTATTATTATTATTATTTTTTTTTTGGAGAGGGTATTCTGGCAAGAAACTGGGGAACACCATTGGCTAACAGCCAGGAGAATCATGGTCCCTGTAAATGAGGTTGGAAATGGATTTTCCTCTTCATTGAGTGTTCACATGAAACAGCAATCCTAGTCAATGGCATGACTGGGATTTCATGAGAGACCTTGAGCCTAGACACACAGCAAAGCTCCTCCCAATTTCCTGACAGAAAACTATGAGGTAATAACTGTTTATTGTTTTAGGCTTCATTGGATTTAACGTGCTACACAGCAAAAGGTAACAAGACTGAGTCCTTATCCCTGTGATTTGAATTGAAAATATAGTAAAGTGATGTGGAAACAATCTAAATATATGTGTGTTGTATACTTTTCCAAAAGAAGGAAAAACAGTTTCCCAGCAAAATGAATAATAAATGCTTTCAAAATTTACTATTTAAATGGAACTATCATGACAAATACAGTTGAACATATGTGTTAAAAAATGTAATCATGTCACTGCTCTTTTTAAATGGGAAGGTCTTTCCAATGCTCTTAGAAAAACAGTTAGATAATTTAATATGACCTAAATGCCCTTGTATGACAGGACCCCAGTACATAGTCTGAATATGTCCCTAGTCCATTTTTCCATCATGTTTTATGCAGCAATCCCAGTGAAATTTGACATGTTAATAATGTCTTCATTCCTACACAACTTTCAGGGCTCAGCTTTAGTGCTTCTGAGAAATACCTGCACGTCCACAACTCCCACTCCCACCCTAACCCACACCAGTCATTTTTGTCTCAATTGTTCCTCTTTTCTCTGGTACCCTCTATATCTTGTCCTTGAATCCTTCCTTGCTTGTTCTTCTTGCTTTCTGGCTGCCAGGAGGTGAGCAGTATTCTCTGCTAATTGTTCCTGCCACCACCAAATTCTGCCTTGCCTCAGGCCCAAAGCAGTGGAGCCAATCTTGGACTGAAACCAATAGACAAAATAAATCTTTCCAACTCTAAGTTATTTTCTGAGGTTTTTTTGTCACAATGACAGAAATCTGACTAACACAGAAAATAGACAAAGACATAAATACTCTCAGGAGGAATATTGTATCAATTTATGCCCTCAGGATTATTATAGATTAAGTTCAGTAAATTATGATCTCACAAATTTTTAACAGTAAATACACAATGAAAATACCATATTTAATACAAAAAATGTGAACAGTATTATATGATCATATTAAATACAGAATACAAATATATGATTATTCAGATTAAATTAAAATATTATTTAGAAAAGAATAAATAACATGAAATTATTTTTTAAATGATCAGGCAAATCTTAAAAAATGACTGAATAGTACTTTCAGAAGTGAAAAATATAGTCACCAAAATTAACTCTATGAATGGGTTAAACAGGGAATTAGTGAAGCAGAAATAGATATGAAGCCATTATCCAGAAAAACGTGTTATCCAGGAAAAGTATAAAAAATAAGTACATAAAAAGTTATTAAAAATTACATGAAAGATTTTGAGAATAGCATGAGAGGACTTTGTATATTTAAATCAGACTAAAAGAAAACTAAAAAGAAAATGGAAGAGAGTGGATATATAAAGAGATAATTGTTGGAAATGTTTGAAAATTGATGAATACATAGATATTGGAGAACAATAAATCTATTAATAAAAACACAGTATGATAAATGAAAAGAGATCAACACCAAGACATAATGTAATTAAAAAAACTGCAGACACAAGTACAAACAAATGCAGTAACAGAGAAGGCAGTTTAGTAATAAAAGAAGAATAATTTACATCTAACATAGAAATAGGAAAACCGTAAGTGCTGAGAAAAATAATTAAGTCAGAATCACATGTGCTGAAAATATTTCTTAAGAATGAGAATAAATTTTTATTTTCATAAAAACAAAAACTGAGGCATAGTATCTTTTATCTTCTATAATGGATTTCTAAAAGACATGTTTCAGGAAGAAAGATAACAGCCCTACAAAGTAGAGCTGGAATGTAAGAGAAAATGGGAGCAAAGAACCCAGAAAACATAGATACACCTAAATAAATATTTTTCATATGAAATAAGAAAAATAATGCTTAATTTGTAGAGTTATAGAATCAGACAGGAATAAAATATTAAACTATAGGAGCATGATAATTAAAACATTCTCCAGTCCCTTCCAATAATGTTTGCATTATTTGAGAAAGGAATATTGATTAACTTTAGAGTTTATTAAGGATAGAATTTCAAAGTTAATCACAAAAGGAATGAAAGTAGAAGGCTTATTTCCTAAATCTATGAAGTGGAAAGAAAACGAATAAAAGAGAAATCAATAAAAAAAAAGATAGAAAAGAGAAGAAAACAATATAAACAAGGGAATATAAAGAGTACCAAATAAACAAAATAAAGAAAGATGGTAAGGAAAGATACTCAAATAAATGCATTTAGGATTGTCACATATTACATTTAATTCAGAGTCCACAGTACAAGGCAAAGAAAAAAATTCATATACGAGTTAGTAACAGCAGAAAGTTACCGATTTTCATTTATGATTACAAAATACAAATGAATTAAATTTTCCTCTTAATAGAGATTAGTAAGAAATCATAACAAAATACATTATATGCATTGTTTAAGAGGTGTATCTAAAGTACAGGAATAAGAAATACGTAAAATAAAAGGATAGAAAATGATATATCAAGCAAGCAGTTTTAAAAAAAATCAGTGTGGTTAATATTGGATTAAATAACACAGAGACTTCTATTGGGAAAACAAAAAAGATTGAATTACTCATCAAGATTAAACAAAACCTTTAATATTTTAGGAATTAGACAAAAATAAAAGAAACAAAATATACAAATGAAAAACTGGTAGAACAAAAGGGACAAATTTGCAATTCTGACCAATATATAGTGAAAGATTCCCCATCTCTCTTAATTATTATATAAGTAACATGATCAATAGCTTAAGTTGTAAATATAATACAAAATTCTGCATACTAAGGAGGACAATAATATGATAATCACAAACATACAGGAAAACTTTAGAAAATATTCCAAGTTCACTCAAGGAAGTTAAAAAAATACTTAGTGAATTTTGGAAACTTTCTTAATCTGAGAAACTACCAAAAATCTTTCTCTTTAAAATCAAGACCACCAAGATGCTATTACCATTTCTAGTCAACAGTGTACAGGAGGTCCTAATCAATGAGTAAGTTTTAAAAGAAAATAAGGTTAGCATAAATCATACAGAACTATAATTATTTTAAAATGGTATAAAATTTATATAGAGAGCCCCCAAATCAATAGATTATTAAAAAATCTTTAAGATTTTAGCAGTGTGGCTAGATATAATATTGATAGAAATACTAACATTTCTATATAGTATCATTCTTAAATGTAAGTTTTTAAAAGTTATTTACTTACAAACAAAAAAATAAGGTTACTAGAGAAATCAATTTAGTAGCTAATAAAAGAATATTTTAAAACTTTACTCAAAGACATTAAAGACTTGAAAGAGGTCTAAATGAGAAACGTGTTTAATCCACAAACTCAATATAGTACAGATGTCATTTCTTCTCAAACTAATCTACTTAATTACTGAAATTTCAATCATATTCTTCAGAGTGCTAAGCATGGTGACACACTCATATAATCCCTATTATTTGAGAGATTGAAGCAGGAAAACTGCCAAATTCAAAACCAGCGTGGGCAATTTATGAAGACCCTGTTTCAAAATAAAGTTCTTCAAAAAGAGATTTGGGGGTGTAGCTAAGTGGTAAAGTGCTTGTCCAACATACATGAGGTCCTGGGTTCAATCCCCAGCACCTAGATAAATAAATAAATAAATATTATAAATAAATAAATATTGTTTGAATACATTTCTAATGACTGGACAATGCGTCAAACTTTAATTCCTTCCAAAAATATTCCTTATGGAAGTTTTGGAAGAATTTGATAGGCTGATAAGCTGATACTATAATATTTATATGGGAGAGCAAAGGCTACTAGAAAATCATGATACATACAAAGATATTTACTGTAGCTCTATCTTTGTGATAGCAAAAAAAAAAAACTTATCCAGACAACTGACTGAAGCAAAGTTATGTTTTATTCACACAATGGAATCCTAGGAAGCAATTAAAATAGAAGAAAGTTCCTTAAGTATGGAATAATATTCAAATTGATATTTATAAGTGAAAAAATCAAGTTGGAAAATAATAGTTATGGTATAATTTTATTTTCTTAAAATTGAATATATATATTTGCACATATATATAAACACACACACATATATATACACACACAAATGCTCATATAGATTATTTCTAGAAATGTCACATGTTAAACTGGAAAAAAACATTTGCTTCATGTGAGGGAAATGAGGGCATAAGGGATAAGGGAAGAGAAAGACATTTTTTATATTGGGCACTGAGAGAGAAAGAAAGGGAGAGAGAGTTTAAATAAACTATAAGTTTTTTTTTACATTCTAGAAGACTGGCATTATGCATCACTGGAGTAGTCTATTTGGTTTGGGAAAACACTTAGAGGGACTTTCTAATTAATAAAAATGAAGTCAGGGAGGCATCAAAGTATAAAAGAAAAACAAAGTTAAGTTACTTGACATGAGAGCATAAACTGGAACTTTAAAGTTTTTTAAAGTCATTTGAGAATATCAGGGTGAGGGGGATGGAGTGGAGACCTGACACTACAAGAAATTCGGGGGGAAAATGATAGAGAAGAACAAGGAAAAGGGTCAGAGAGACAAAAAGAAAAAGAAAGCAAGAAAGAAAAATTGTAAAATTAGTAATAAGCAGCGTCTTACAGAGCAAACAAAACTATAGGAAAATGATCCATGGTGGAGAAAATGTTAGGAATAATCTACATTATATTATGCTTTTAAACCACCACTTGCATTTTCCTCCTCCTCACCATTACCAGTGAAAAATCAATAGCAGCCTTCTATTGATGGTGCAGGGATTGAAAAGCATCAGACGTGGTGAGGAGCAGAAGGTCGGGTGGGGGCAAAAGGTAAATTCAGGAACTGAGTTAAATACAGAGTGAAAATGAGAATTCAAGAAAACATACCATCAAGAGAAACAGAAAAGCTACAGAAGAACCAGAATATATTGAAAGGAGAGATTCATCGGATTTCGATTGGAGGATTAAATTATATTTATTTTGAATGTTAGAGTATAGGGTAACTTCAGAAAGTCAAGAGATTTCTAATACATTGTGTGACACATACCTGTAACAATTCTAAGAATTCAGTATACTTTCTGGTATACAAAAACACATATGAACATTTTAGGTTTTTATTATTTTTATGATATCCTCTTCATAAACTGTAAGTTCCATAAAGAATAGCCTGAGTGTCTCATATAAATTATGTATCCCCAACATTGAATCTAGCACCTGGTCCATATAGTAGTTGTTAAGTGAATACTTACTGTATAAAATCACAAATTATAAAGAGACAAAATGCCCCAATATTCTCAAAATTGAAGATACCTGATAAAAATACAAGGTCATTTCACTACCTCTGTCATTCATTCTTTCATTTAGTTAGCATTTAGTCAGCATATATTATCTTGGACTTGTGCTAGGCACTGAGGTTTCATAGATAATTAAGTCAGAGTGTCCCCTTTTCCCTCATTGATTTCACACTACAAAGGCAAAGGCAAACAGTAAGTCAGTACAAAACCACAGGGTAGGTGGTTTCTACAGCTTTGCCTGAAAGTCTTTGGGCACTCAGATAAGGAGTATTCTAACTCTATTAACAATCTTCAAACAACAATATAAAGGATGATGAGGGACTTATACGGCAGATAAGGAGTAGAGAGAATGAATGTGCAAAGGCTCAGAAATCTAGAAAAAGTGATGCCTTTTATTTTGACAAGATGTTCTGTATGGTGAGCATAGAGAAGTGAAACTGGAAGGTCTATATGATAGTCTAAGGAATATCAACTTTATTATAAAGTCAATAGGGAGAGTTTAATGAATTTGAAGCAGAAAAAATAACTTGATGAATATCTCTTTAACAATCTTTTGAAGAGTGACAAAAACTGGGAAGAAAGAAAACTTAAAATATTCTTTTAAGAGTTCAGGTTGCTGGGCATTGTGGTGTACGTCCTTAATTCTAGCAGCTTGGGAAGCTGAGGCAGGAGGATCTCCAGTTCAAAGCCAGTCTCAGAAACTTAGCAAGGCACTTAGCAACTCAGTTAGACCCTTTCTCTAAATAAAATATAAAAAAAGGTCTGGGGATGTGGATGTGGCCCAGTGGTTAAGTGCCCCTGGGTTAAATCCGTGGCACCAAAAAAGAAAGAGAGAGAGAGAGTGTCCAGGCAACACATTACAGAATCCCGTATTCAAAGAGTAAGTGATTTGGTGGAGGGCTTAACAATTTATGTGACAAATAGTGGATAGGGTAAGGGCACCTAGAATAAAAAGTGGCAAGTTTCATTTCTAATAAAGTTGAAGCCCAGGAACAGAGAGGGGTCATGAGTCACATACATACAAAGTTTAAGGAGTTCACATAAGCAAATCATAGTTTAAATATAAAAGGATACAGAAAAATTTAGCAAGATAAGTTTGAAAAAGCATAGATATAATGATGAAGGTAAAAGTTTTTGTTGTTGATGAAAAACCAAAATCCACTTATTTGCCTTTCAAGAACATGTAAAGTAAAATTAAATATATAAGGCCAAAACCTCAATAATTCTCTAAAGTAATATTTGTACCAAATATATTTTCTGACTATAATGTAATAAGCCTAGAAATACATTTGTTTAATGGTTAAACTACAAGTAAAAGCCCAAAAGCTAAAGATTGAAAAGTGAATTCCAAATTAAGAATAAAAATGCAAATAAGAAATGAGAAAATTATATATCAAAATATATAGACTGTGGACAATATACACATAGAAACAAGCAGTAACTTAAATACTTTAAGCTAAAAATCAATAAACATTTATAAAACAAGAACTAAAAGAAATTCCACATTAAGCAATAGTAAGAAAATAATGCAATGTTTGTAATAGCGAAACAAGGGAATTTCCACATCTCCAAAAAGGAACTTATTTTCTAAAAAGATATTTTGAACAATGTTATAAATAATAACGTGAAAATTTTATAATAGTTTGCAAATTGAGAGATAACAGAGCAACAACAGTGGATTGTATTAAGTCTCTTTTATAATTAAATGTGTAAGTATAAGAATAAAATTATAACATAACATTTAGTACGTGCTTATAAAATACCAGGTACTGTTTAAGTGCTTCAGAAATATTAATCCATTTAGCTCATAATAAGCTCATGTATAATTCTATTTTCCTCTCTTTCTGGAAGAGGAGACTCTTAAGAAAAAGGGAAATAGAATTTGTCCAAAGTCATACTAAGTGGCAGAGGTCTGGGAAAATAGACACCAAAATGTTAATAGAGTCTATTTTTGAGTGACAGAATTATAGATGACTTTTTGTTTATTTTATGTCATCTGTATTTTTAGTTTTTATACAATACTCATGTATTATTTGAGAAATAGTTTTTAAAAGATGAAAGCAAGATACATAGGAAATAAAAATAAGTAAAAAGACAAAATGTGAGAGGTGGTTCTTTGAAAAATAAGAATAAAATAGGTAAGTCTGATAATTTTGAGAAGAAACAAATTTAAATAATAAAAATTAAAATAAGAAATGAAATATAATAACAAAATACACATTTTAGTTACAATATTATTAATAACAGTATGTTTTTAAATTATAATATAAATAATATAGTCAATAAACTAAATAATTATCTACAAATAAATAAAATAATTTCTAATGGAGTTACAAAACTGTGAATGGAGGTTGGGAAATGTTAAAGCTATATCTTCTCCAAAAGGCTTTAGGTACACAAGAGTTTTATGATTTATTTCTTTTAAACTTCTAAAGAAGAGTAAGACCATGCCATGTAATTTATTCAGTTCATCTAATACATATAGCCAAAACCTGGTGTCAAGACCTATTATGACACAAAAAAATTTTAACCAATTATGCTTACAAAAGTGGATGTAAGTATCCTACATAAAATAATAATATAATCAAGTGATAAATCTAAAGAATAATTTAATAATGGCCCAGTTGGATATATTTATAGAATACACAGATGATTTAATAATAATATATCTATTACCAAAATATACTTTTCTGTTTGCAATGCTGAGGATCATACCTCTATGAATATCAGTAAGTGAAAAATAATATTCCAATGGATAATGGAGAATCATTTGTTAAATTCAACTTCCATTAGTCTAAAAAACTCCAAGAAGTAGAAATAAAATAATAACTTTGTAATGTAATAAAAATACCACTATAAAACAAATTGTCATCACTGATACACTAGTGTCTAGAATTATTTCTACTGCAATATGAATGAAAACAAAGATTAATGGAAATACATGTCAAAGAGAAGATGTAAGCCTTTCCAAAACTACATTACTAATTGTCCACCTCCTTGAGGACCTTCTCCCATTTAAGGTTTGAATTAGGGTGAAGCAAGTAAGAGCCCTGAAATGTGAATTTTAAGGACATGCTTACACTCAGGGTTGTTGAAGTACAGGGCTGGCACTTGTAAGAGCCTAACAGTGAGCACCTTCTTCAGTTGTGTGTCTTATAATCCTCTCTTGCCTCCTATTAATCCCCAAGTCGGCTCATATTTCTCTCTCTCATACTCTGCTACCTCTTTTGAGGAAAAAGCTTAAGTTAGCCATTCACAGAAACTTAGCCAGTCTTTAAACCTTTAGATTTCTCAAGAAGAAATTAAATATCAATCTCCTGTGGTTCATGTGTTGTGAGTTTTCCTACCTTCATTGACTAAATCTGTATTGAAGCCGTCCAAAACCTATATTGCTATTTCTAAAGAAATCAACTTAATGAATTTTCTATTGTTAATTTATAAAGACCAGACCCATTACAATACACACAAGAAATTTAAAAGTTGAGAATTTAGTTTTCAGATATATCTTCTGATACATATTACTTTAGGATTTCAGACAGAACTTTTTTAAACACATTATTGCCAATTGTTTGTAATTTCTATTTTAAAGAACTTTAAGAAACATAATGTATGCAGAAACATTTTTGAGAGTAAAAGCCACTGTATAAATGCCAATTACTAATAATTATGATTTAATTTTAATGTAAATCTATTATAAGTATATGGTCACTTTACGTCATTAGAATGGAACATACCACTAAAGGAAAAAAAGTTATATTTTTAAAGTACAGTAATATGAAAATTCAACACATATGGCTTTGGAACAGCTGACTGAATAGTATTGCAATGTCTTTACATAAATCTACAGAAAACACCCTATAGTCTGTATCCAGGTACTAACTTCCTGCTGTTTAAAAAATAAAAACTGATAGTAAGATAGCCTTTTTAATATGTTCCATAATATTTTCTTTTTTGAGAGGTAAGTTCTTGCTATTGAACATGCTTCTCAAATATATGGAGCTTAGCACATTTAACACTTCATCTGTATATCACTGTACAGATAAAATTTACCTTCCTATGTAATAATTTTACAGAAACTGAAATATTTTGCATAGGACCAAGAAATAACATGCATAAATAATCTAATTTTAAGAAAGAACTTCTGTTAAGTACAAGTAATGACCAATTTCTATTGAAAAATCTTTCCAAAATTTTCACTAGTAGATTAATGTTCATACTACTTACCTAATTGCATCATTGGTCTCTGAAATAGCTCTGAGGTACTCTTTCAAATAATAATAATTAAAGCAGTACTTCCGAATCTTATAGCCTCGCCATCGTCTCTGAATCTATAGGTGTAAATAAAAGATAAAATATGTCATTTAAAATTTGTATTGAAAACACTAAATTTTTCCAAACCAATGTAATTACTTCTGAAAATTCATATTAAACAAAGCCTTAGACTTTTCCACTAATATAACAGTATATAAGTTGCAGAATTGTACTTGCAGAATTATTATAAAATATTTGAAAGATAAAAATAATTATAGCTATTACAATTTATTTAAAAATAGTTATAATTATTTCACAAACTATTAATCTGTAAAATTAGTTATTAAAAGTTTTAAAAGTTGACCTACACATTCCTACCATTTCTACACATCAGGCAAATGGAATTTTTCCCCCCACCATTAACAATTGACTTGAAGACTAAATTTGGTCTCATTAAAAATAAAATAAAAATTTTAATGAGTTGTTAAAAATTCAGTGGTACCAAAATCTTTAAATAAAATGGTGTCTTGTATCTTAATCAAGGCATTTTAATACATCTTTAACAATAACCACATCAGTTAACATTATTGCATTCTTATGTGCCAGGCACTATTCTAAGGGTTTTTCTTATAGTTTTAGACTTCAGAACACTCCTTCTCACATTATTTATAGATGAGAAAATGCCACCAAAAAGTTTACATAATTTTCCTATAATTATATAACTATCAGTGACAGATCAAGTAATCAAATTAAGTCTTTAGAGAATCCGTTCTCTTAGTCATTGTAATCCAGCATAGGGAAGGAAGTAAAATACAATTTCAATCAATTAAAACTAAAAATTATCTCTTTTTTATATCTTCTACTGCAATTCAAGTAGTTTAAGTTTTACCAGAAAATATAATGTGTCTTTTTTAAGATGAGAAGAGAGTCAGAAGTGTAAGATAATGTACTTAAATGGGCTCCTAGATGTCATATAAAAACCCAGCAATCATGAGACTCAATCTCCATAAGTTCTATATTTGGTAATACAACCTTTATTAGGACAACTTAAAACAAAAATGATAATGTATAATGTTAATTTTGTGGGGGAAACTTTAAACTTCTTTAATGGAGTAGAAAAACAAAAGCAAGCAAATATTAAGAAACATTAACTCTGCCTTCCATAAAAATTTAACTTCATTCCCTAAAATTTTCCATGTGTTTAATTGTATGTCTATATCAGTGATTCACATGTTCTAAATGAGTCTCCTGCAGTGTATGAAGTCCTTCCAATTTAGCACAGTTTGCTAGAGTGAGACAATACCTGTGTTCTCTAAACATATTTGTTATTTTAAATGGGAAGGAATAAAAGAGAGACAAGGTCCTAGTCCATTGGGTTTTATTCCCAAAGCCTACTCTTTCTTTGTAGCTAAAAGAAATGTAGGTAAAATATTTATAAGTGGAATGCTGAATCTAGAAAGGAAAATAGGAAAAATATTTTACTTCAATCCTGATTCTTTGTTTTTAAAGATACATTCTTTAAAAAGGAAAATTTTTACAATTATTATACAATCTGATATACTAAATGCAGAAATTTTAAAGTAGCATTTTAGTCAACCTCTCAGTATGAGAATGGATAAAATAACTGAAGATACACAAAACAACTTGTGAGTACAATTAAACCAGATACACCAATTCTAGAAACTTAACTAAATAATATAGCAATGCAATGTAACAAAGTTATATGAATAACTTTTCAAATTATCTTTCTTTAGAAATCAAATCTGTATTAGATACCAATTTTTCTAAAATCATATAGTACTCAATATAGAAACTCTCCCTAATTGATCAAAATCATATTATGACTGGCAAAGAAGAGGAATTGACAAGAAGCACTTTCTAATGAAATAGAATAATTAATAGAAATATGGATATATAAAGTATACATGCACATAAGTGAGTATTTTCCTGGATCATCTCATTTAATCTTACAGCATCAATCTGAAGTGGGGGTTATTATTAACCTCATTTTATAGAAGAGGAAATGGATGCTTACAGAGGTTAAATAATGGCACAAGGTCACAGCACTGGTTGGATGACTTCAAGTGTTTCAGCATGCTTTTACCACATATGTAGTAATACTATGATTATAAAATAGAACACGTAAACATGTATACTGGTAGAAAATTATCCTCAGCAATATTAGTGACTTGGGTTGCACAAGGAAAACTATTGTGTTATCAAACAGTACTCAGGAAGAGACTGCCCAAGACAAGAAGATGTCACTGAATTATAAATAAAACAAGATTAAGGGTGCCAGAAAACATCAAAGGTGCATGCTGGAGTATTGAGAGGAGTGATAATTGTGTCTATGATCAGGTAATATTAGATTAGCAGGTATGTTCATTTCTGAGAAAACAGGTCTGTAATTGACTGAAATTGGTTGAAAATTTTGTGCTAAAATAAGAATTTCCTGTACCAAAGGGGGAAAAAAAAAGCCAGTGGCACCGACTTCTTCCCTCTTCAAATCCAGCAGCAACTGAAAGTAGTCCCATCTACACCCAGAGAGACTGCAGCCTTCTAATAATCTAATATCCCAGACATCTACCCAAAGGCTACTAAAAATTCCCTTCCAAGACAAATCCATTCACAATTAGGTATGAAAGGGCATAATAGTAAGTGATGGTTAAGGTAACAAATTAAAACTCATTCAGACTAAAGTATAATCAATCAATCTTTAAATGGTTTTGTCCAAGATGAGTGGGTAAGAAGAGCTGGAAGCAACTGATCATCTGAGTAGGTAAAGAAGCTGCCATCAGGGAAATGAAGGATCTAAAATTTATTGAGCTCCTTCCAAATGCCAGGTATTATGCTGTTTAACTCTTACAACATCTTTGTGAATAGGGCATGATCTCCACATTAAAAATGAAGAAACTGAGGTTAAGTAATTTGCTCAAGGTCATATAACCAGTAAGAGTAAATGGCAGAGTCAGGATACAAACCCAGATCTGTCTTACTCTGAAGTCCATGCTTTTTCACTAATATCTTATAAATATACTGTATAAAGAGAAAAAGAGTGTGCATGTTCTTTAGTTCCACTTTTATTAAAGAATGCCCAATTTAAGCAATATTTAGATGATTTTAAAATACATAACATAGATGAGATTGTACTATATACTATACTTCCTATTATAGGCAAATATGACATCCTGAATTTTGCTAAATTTTCTATTGCTATTTCAGTACTACTGAATAAGCTGAATATTTTTTAAAGTACTATCAAGAGGCAAGATAAATTTTATTAATTTTTTTTCTTAATTTTAAGGTGAATGGGTTATAATTTCTAAAAAAAAAATTAGGAAAAATGGCTAGTATTCATGTCCTTCAAAGTAATTAGCAACTTTCAGAAGTGATTGGATAAAACAATTATTGTCATTGATCAGCTGTGAATAGATAATTTTAAACAAAGTCATTGTGTGCTCAGCAGATTACAGCTTGTTAACGGGCAAGTTCTAAATGACCTCTTAAGCTAGTCAAATCAATGATGCATATTCCTCATTAAGTAACATCAAAATGTAAGTGGTCTTATAAATAATGTTTATTTTAAGCACTAAAACAAATGGAAAAACCTTGAGATATCAAAAGCCATCTGCTCATAGGAAAGATTTTTCTCCATTGGGTTTATTTTTATTCCTAAAAATGTATAATAATTGTAACACCACAGAAAGGGAGAAAAGAATGTATTCAGGCCCAAAATTAAAATAAAGATAGAAAACAAATTCATTGATAATAACCCACCTATTGTTAATGCTCAAATGCATGTGAGAGCATAGAAGTAGGATTTAAGATATTCTCAATTCTACTTTTATGTATCAGATGACTCAAACATTTCAGAACACTATACAATAAACAGAAAAAAGTGGTTTTACTAAGTTTTTACAGATAGGGACCTTAAAAATATAGTAAAGAGTAGTAATACAGCACAAGTTTTCATTCAAGGTATTACTGAATTATCATGTCAAAACTATATATGTGAAAGTATATATTTATAGTATATGAAAATATAGTTTCATATATAGAATTATTAAAATCACAACAAAATATTTCTATCAGAAAATTTTGGATAATTATCACATTTACCATTTCTTTTCTTTAATATTTTGTTTCTTCACTTTATATGTCCTTTCTGTACAAATCTATCTAAACATTTCAGAGTGATATTGGTACTAGAAGTAGAAGGAGAAGAGAAGAAATATTATTTGGCATTGTGATAGAAAACATCATCAGGTAAAAGCTTGAGATTATCTAAATGACCGCTTTTTCCCTTCTCTTAGGTTGACATTTTGAAGTACCTGTCTTTGTGTGAATAAGACTATGTGTTATTCATTCTGAATTTACAAAAGGTAACATAATATCCAGTTTCATATGAAACTTTCAGTATCTTTTTACTAAAAAATCTACCTATATGTTTCTATCAAATCTTGGAGGTCATTATTCTAAACATTTATGTTTATTTCATAGTACTATAAACAGGAAAATAGGATTATAGTTTACGAGGTTGAGATGAATATATGTTATTTATTTAGCCACTTGTAATAAATCAATAAGTCAATAATTTTTTCATATATTTTATATTTTATGCACAAGAAGTAAAAACAAACTGAGAAGTCAATGTTGCTAGTTATACTAATTTTTGTGGATTAAATTTTTTATTATATGGATCCATAGCAACATGGAGAAAGAAGTCATTAAAGTTATAGTACTTTGAAATTTCTTGGGAGACCCAAGATGGCAGACTAGAGGGAGGCGTACCTTGCCACTCCATAACTCGGGTTTCAAGCAGAGGATATCTGTTTCTTAGTGAGGTAGTTTCTGCTGCTTATAGATCCCCTGCAGTTTATTACATTTGTCTACTGCCATCACCTGCAGTCTGCCAGCATATCGACTACTTTTTGAGCGCAGACTGCTCTCTGTCTGGCGCCTACCATCTGCCATTTGCCTGCTGCTTGCCCGTCCATCGCCTGCCTTTCACCTACCCATCACCCACTGCCCGAGGTTCACCTACATATCGTCCAACAGCAGCCAGCAGACTGACCACAGACCGCCAGTGGAGCACCAGCTGCCTGCTGTTGCCTGGAAGTTCACTGTCACAGCGCCTGCAGGTTTGACTACACGTGGCTGCCGCCATTTTGAGATAACAGCCAGGACTTGTAGGACCCCTGGCAGACTGACTGAGCCCTGTCTCCAGGATCCCTCAGCCAGACTGATCACTCCCTGCCTCTGGGGTCCTCATATGGGCTGACTGCTCCCTGCCACCAGGACCCCCAGACATACTGGCTGCACCTTGCCTCCAGGATCCCACAACCAGACCGACCACACCCTACCTCCAGGACCTCCAGCTGACCATGCCCACACCCTGAGCTGCAGTTCCCCATCTGCCAACACATTTGGAAGCCAGAGTGGCCATATTGGATAATCCTGGAAGTTGTAGCTCCCATCTTTAGGTGGGGCAAATCTCATCCTGAGACACCTGCTGGAGACTGGAAGCTCATTGTCAGGTTTTCTCATACATCAGGTTACTGAAGACTGGGAGGTTTGAATACTATATGACTGTTATAGCGTAGATTTTCTTTTTTCTCCTTATTGAAAAATTTTAAGTTTTTATTTCTTTTACTTTTCTCGCTCTCTTATCCTTTGTTTACCTGTTCCCTCAGTCTTTTTCTCCCTTTTCCCATGCTAACAATCAACTTCTTTTGATTACACTATCGCTCTTTCTATGATCTAGAACATTTATATATTCTTTTCTTATCCCATTAACAGCTACATCTTATACCCCTTCACATCCTTTTCGTCCTTCTTTAGAAACTGTAGACCTTATTGCAAATCTGTTTGTTATACTGAAGATAATAACTGAATTCATTCTGCTTATTATGACAATATTGTTAACATCCTCGTAGGGGCTATTTAGTTTCAGGTTGCATACTGTCTGAACTGGGCACTGCTAATATTGATCTCCCCCTTAAAGAAAAGGTTTTAGAAACCTATAGTTTCACTATAAGCTTATAGGGGGGAAACTGCAATACCCCAGATCTGCACTGCTAGAGGGGAAGATATATGAAAAAACAAGGGAAGAAAATGATCCAAACAAATCTAGATTCTATATTAATAGAATCCAGTTATAGTATGGTAGAAGAAATGTCAGAAAAAGACTTCAGATTATAGATGATTAAGATGATTCATGAAGCAAAGAATGAGATATGAGAGTAAATGCAGGCCATGTATGATCACACCAATAAGCAGTTGAAAGAGCAACTGCAGGAAGCAAAAGATCATTTCAACAAAGAGATTCTCAAAAAAAAAAAAAAAAACAAAAACAAATGGAAATCCTTGAAATGAAGGAAACAATAAACCAAATAAAAAACTCAATGGAAAGCATCACCAATAGACTAGACCACTTGGAAGACAGAACCTCAGACAATGAAGACAAAATGTGGAATATTGAAAATAAAGTTGACAAAACAGAGAAGATGGTAAGAAATCATGAACAGAACCTCCAAGAACTATGGGACATCATGAAAAGACCAAATTTAAGAATTATTGGGATTGAGGAAGGCACAGAGATACAAACCAAAGGAATAAACAACTTATTCAATGAAATAATATCAGAAAATTTCCCAAACCTGAAGAATGAAATGGAAGTCAATCACAAGAGGCTTACAGAACACCAAATGCGCAAAATCACAACAGATCCACACCAAGACATATTGTAATGAAAATGCCTAACATACAAAATAAAGATAGAATTTTGAAGGCTGTGAGAGAAAAGCATCAGATTGCATATAGGGGGAAACCAATACAGATATCAGCAGATTTCTCAGCCCAGACTCTAAAAGCTAGAAAGGCCTAGAACAACATATTTCAAGCTCTGAAAGAACATGGTTGCCAACCAAGAATCCTATACCCAGCAAAACTAACCTTCAGATTTGAAAATGAAATAAAAGAAATAATTTACCATATATTATGGCTTTTACTCTTGTGTATTTAAAATAGAGTTCAATTAATAAAATGTCACTTAAAGTTCCAAGAAGGAGAAGGAAAGGAAATTAAAATTTCTTGAGGAAGACCCTGTGAAATTACACCTATTCCTCATAATAGTTCCATTTCACAGATGACAAAACTGTGTACCAGGAGGCTAAGTGGACTTGCTTGAGGTTTCCTAGATGATGAAAGACACTGGGTATATATCATTCTAAAGCTTGTGCCCATCTTAGTGGACCAAATGCTACATTGCTCATTATTATCTGTAAAGCACTTGATAAATATAAATTGTTATATTGCCTACACCTTCATTCAGCCAAATTCATCAACCTCAGAAACATAGTAATATTTGTGTCTAATGAAGAATGTTCCTGCTACTTTTAACTGGATCCATATTTTTTAATTGCAGCCAGATGCTCCTGGTTTGATGACTTTCAAAACTAGAATATGAAATGTGATAAAGCAAAATGTTTGAAAAAAAAAAGAAAATAAATTTCTTAAAGTGGTCTTTAGTGTTCTTCTTGTTGATATCTTTTATTTTCCTTAAACATTTCAATCTGAACTAAAATATTTTGGGGAACTAAAATCAAGTCAAATCATTTAAAATAAGTATAATAGTAAATAATAAATTGAAATTCAGATTCCAACAGAGTTTCACTAATTATATGTGATGGATGGGTCATTAACATGTACAAGGGCTCTAGAGTAAAAGGAATTCCACAATAAAACAATCAATTTCATCGGTAGCTCTTCAAAACTCTATAAACTTTAGATTATTTCCATTTTTTATTTCCATAAATTTTTGAAACTGAAAAGAAAAAGCATAATGGAACATATTTTATATGGCAGATCTCTAAAATGTTGCAAACCAGCACTTCTTGAGATACGTATTCCTGTATTGCTCCAGTTGTCCTAGAATACACAGGCATACAAGGACTCAGGAGGTATGATTTCCAAAGGCATTAGGAGGAATAAATATTTCCCCAAGAGCCGTTGTTAAATTAAACATCCTGATTGTATTTAGATTACTGAGGACTTTATATTCTGAAAGTTACTTTATGTAGAAAATGAGCAAAAGTTAAAGGTAACAGTCCTAGTAGCAATTTTGTGGACTCCTTAAGTTTTTGTATTTTTTTTTGGAAATTGTGCCCAGGTTATCTTTACTTAGCAGAATTTTTTTTTAAATACCTTTTTATTTATTTTTATGTGGTGCTGAGGATCAAACCCAGTGCCTCATGTATGCCAAGCAAGAGCTCTGCTAATCCCAGCCCATCCTAAAGTTTTATTTTTAAAAGTGAGAGTTCCCTCTTCTTTTCCATTAGTGCTTTAGGGTCCAAAAGAGGCATAATAGAGATACAAATAAAACCATCTAAGACTTTGGATCACAAGATTTTGTGTAATCTTCAAAATAGGAAATAAATGACAGTTTCTCTTTTTCTTATCATTTGCTATTTCCTCCATAAAAATTGTTTAACTTTGTTCTAAGAGGGGTGTTTCATGGAGGGATATAATAGGTGACAATTCCTTATGCTGCAGAATAGGAATATGTGAAGGCCAATGCATGAATATTCCTCTATATGGTAAAGATTTTCATCCTAGGACATCCAAATCTGTCTAGGAGGAGAAGCATGTAACACTGAATTGGGATGCCTCAACTTAGTCACCTATTAACTGTCATTAAATTTAAAATTCTATTAAACATAGCCTAGCAGTAAGGATGCTCATAAATTGTTAGAGTAATAAACTCAGTTGTCCAAGAAAATCAGGGTTTGAGTAATAAAATTCCCCCTACAAGCTTGGTTCAGGGTTGATATGGTTATTTGTATCCAAATTTTGAAAAATAGAGAAAAGTTTGAAAATAAAAGCAAAACTACATGTGATCAGAATTGTCAGGAACTTGGGAGGGTACCATACAATTTGGGTTCATGGTCACTTACTAGCTTTGTGATTTGGGAAAGATCCTAATTCCCTCATCTTTCAAATTGTAATCATGATACCTGCCTTAGAGAGTTGGTTTTGAGGATTACAGAGAAAACTTAAAATATTTAAAAATACTTAGAATAATGCCTGGTCAGTTGTAACTGCTATATAATTGCTAAATCTTCTTATTATTTACCAGTGGTTCTGATTTATGAAATTTGATAACATATGGGATGGTAATATGTTTCTTGCCAGGTCTCAGAGATACATATTTCTCACTGGAAGTCAGTCTGATTAAGATATATTCAGTTATCTATCAGTTATAGCTATTCATCTTTAGGTAGTTCCAAAATCTAGACTCCTTCTATTGGATAGATGCAGGCCTTAGCAACTAGGTTGAGAATGAATGTATGTGGGGTTTGTCTTAGGTTATTTTCCCCCTAAAAAATTGACAAATTAGGCATAGGATATATCCCATTCCATATAGAAGATTTCATAGGTCGGGTTGACCAGAAAGTAAAAGAAGATAGAACACTTACGTATTGAGAACCATGAATCAAGGTTCTGGGGAAAAGGGTCAAATAATAAACCTTAGGATGGATGGAATAGTTCCATCAAACCAACTTTTCCTTTTACCTGGCGATATTTTTAAATAGTTTTTCCACATATGAAGTAATTCTTCCCCTCATCTAGTGTCTTTATAGTATTATTAGGAACCGGAGTCTCTAGCTTCAAGTATTGGGTAGGCTTGAGGTGACATCTACATGCTTATGTATATATGCTCACTACTATCAGAAATAGAGGTTCAGCATACTGGGGATGCAACTCAGGAGTGAAGCCCTTGCCTAGAATGCAAAAGAAAAAAAAAAAAAAAAACAACCTGAATTCAATCCCCAGAACCACAAAAACAAAACAAAGCAAAAACAAAAGCCAACTGAGCGTAAGTTCTGTTCCACACTGTAAGAAGATATTCAATTGTCTATCTAGATGGGATCAGTAGAAAAATAAGTTGAGCAACTGAACCAGATCATGCATTCATATGATCTCTTTGCTATCCAAAGGGAGAGCAAGCTGAAAAGAAAAACTAGGGCCAAATTTAAATGGGGTCCATAATAGTGGCCAAGATGCCAGAGGAAAAGCAAAACTTTAATCTCTAAGTCAAATTGGAGACTAAAAAGGAGATAAAGTGTCACACTGAGAAACAGGAGGAATAGGGTCCCAGGAGCTAAGATAAAAATTTACTGAGCAATTTATTGCTGTATTAATTGACTGTCACTGGCCTAGCAGCAAATCAGCAACAGGGGTTCTGTAAAGGCATACTGTGGGTTCTGACAGCAGCTTATATCATAGCAAACCTCATTCAAACCTGTATGTGCTACAATTCTTAGGCAAGGTTCTAAATGTCATGAGGTCTTCCATTCACATGTAAACTGCACACTAACCAAATTTTATTTTACCACATCCAGTTAATCCACACCACATAGCCTAATCAGGTAATCAAAAAAGTTTTAAAGATCTTCTAGCAAAGGCTTAAATAATTTCCAACAAGGCCACTCAGGGACATACAGAAAATGTACTTAAAGCAAAGGACTTTTTTTTTTTTTAACTTCTTGTATAGAAAAATAAATGGACCTGACTTTAATGATTTATATAGGAATATATATCTAACAACCTATCAAAGTCAGGCATTGGCTATACAAAGATGAAGAAGATAGGATCTGGGCCTCAGGGGACTTACAGCATGTGTGGGGTGGAGACTGGCATGTAAATTAGTAAGAATAATAAAATGTTACAGGTTCTATAACAAAAGTATGTCGATGGTAAAATAGGGAAATAAAAAGCAAGAGAGTGATCAATTCTACAGGGGTAGGAGGATCATAAATTCTTTAGAGAAAAGGTGACCCTTTAAAAAGTAAATGCATCAAATGAAGATATTAATATCTGTTACATAAAACAAAATCACAAGCATGTACTTTGTACTTCATTAAAAAAGAGTGACATCATCTTAGGGATGGGAAGTCTATAGATAAATTTGAACAACTGTGGTTCAGTAGCCTCTTTGACAAATGAATTGTAATTAGTTGTCATACTAGCAATCAATAACCAAATGTAAAATTTGCAAATGGCTCAGTTCATGAGGCAAACTAAGATGAAAGTTTTTCTTACCTATAGTAAGTGACTATCCTTTTTATGATTTGGGTACATATTTATCTGTCTGCATATCATTGCTCAGATTGATTTTTGGTAGTTATCTGTCATCCTTAGAGGTTTATCATAACCAACTGTATTTAAATAATTTCTAGGGCAATTACTTTGAACATAGTTTCTTGATAGCTTATGAACTGAAAAGGAAGAGTAGTAGTTATTAGAAGCAAAGTTTCAGCTACTGGTACCCAGTTAGGGTTGGCTATAATTTTCAGATGTGAATCACACAAGGATATATGGACCATATGTTGGTCTCTTCAATCACTCACTGAGGTAGAGAGCAAAACTTTGAAAGTACAATCCAACAAAAATCCACTCACAAATGAATTAAGTTCCTGTCACTGGTCTCTGATCAACTAATGCTAAATATTAATCTTTATATAGGGAATAACTTAGAGTCTCATGTCTGATGTCTCAATTTAGAAACACAAAGCACCCAGTCTCTTACAAAGTTAACCCATCTTCAACCTGTGAAGGAGAACTTTGAACTTCTTTTTGGAGAAATGCATTTATTATACATTGTCCATAGTAATCTTTATATACTCCCCATAGCCTCCCAGAAATTTTTGAGTATCTCGTGGATAGTTTCAATTCTACATAATGCTCAAATATTCCCTCTCCTCACTTGAATCCCCATTACATTCTCTCCTGGAATATCATGTCAAAAAAAAAATACAGATTTAGTAAGGAGAGGCTTTATTTAAAAGGATTATTGAAAGGGGAAGAGGGAAGGAGTGCCCACAATAGTCAGAGGTGGCCCAGTGCAATAGGGAGAACACTGATCTTGCGATTTCTAAGCATGTCAAGAGGTAGGCAACAAGAGGTTTTCTTTTATAGAAAGGTGTAAACAAGGCTAGAAAATATCTGATGTGCATAAATGGAATGAAAGAGTGATATAACTGGATTGTATAACAGAGAATATTTTACCCTGAAGCTGTTTATTCTCAGGAGGAAATAAGAAGATGTTGTATGTTGGTCAAAGCTCAGAGACATGTGGTAAGCAGAGAAACTAAGTCACAACTTGGATAAAAAACATTGTTTCAATTGATCAGTGGGTCAAACAGATGAGCTAATTATTTGTGAGGTAAAGAATGGAAATTTGAAGGTGATGAGTCTGGCTTTGTCATCAGTAAACAAGTTGGACATCTGTGTGACATGTCCACCTTATCTAAGTCATAGGCAGAGAGATGTTTTTGTTTTGTGTATTTGTGGGTTGGTTTTTTTTTTCTTTTGCTAATAAGCAGTGCTTAAAATACAAAGACCTGTTTTTAAAAAATCTTTGCTGTATTCCAGGATATCAGTCTCATATAAAGTTCTCCATTGTCCAGTGATGCTAATCAAAGACAAACTGACATTGAATAGAGCTACCAGGAAATATGGCTTTTAGTATAATGCTGGAATAAATAAAAGAAGCTCTGCCTTCCAAGTGACCTGTGTAGATGTGAGTTTCTTAGATATAGCTAATCTTGGTTAAAGGTATCTCAATGATTCAAGTCAAATCAGAATTCAATATGATCCTTTGGACCTGAATAATAAACATAAGGATGCATTTTTTGAACCCTGTCTTCTCTCCAGCAGTAGAGAGAAACAGGAAGATATTCTGTGATATCCTCTGGTGACCTAACTGCAGGGGTATCTCAGACTTTAGTCATTAACTGCTTTAGGTTCTCAATCATTGATTACTTTTTACTTCAGAGACATATCTGACATGATGTAAGCAGAGAAGAAACAATCTAATGGTTGTGTAAACTCTAAGGGCAAGTCTATGGCAGGGCTGTACAAAGAATAAAAATTCTCTAAATTCTAAGTCTAAAAATTCCCATTAAAAAAGAAAATCAAATGGTTTTCCTATGTGAATATTACTGAAAAAGGTAAATAGTATTCTGCAAGTATAGAAGAAGCAGGGAAATCTGTTTATTCCTCTTGTCTATTTGTTATTTCACAAACTCCAGGAGAACAGAGAAGTGGACAATGATATTGAAGAATATTCCCAGGATAGGTTTCCTATACATTTACACCTGTAGAGGAAAGCACGTCATCCGAAAGCAATATACAATATGCAAAATAGTTAATTTAGCCACTATGGTTCAACACAGGCCTTTCAGAAAGTATTTACTACCTTACCTCACCCAAAATAAAATCTGCTTCAGAAGTAAGAACTAGAAGTTTAATAAAATAATATAGGTCTTAAAAACATTAATGAAATTTACTTAAAATAGTCCTCCATTTATAATAGTTTAGCAATTAAGCTGTTAGCATATTGTCTGAAACAAAATACATAATATTGTTGTTGCAATGTCCCAAATCTGTGTAACAACCAAGTTCAAGCTCTTGAGTTGCTAAAGTCAGCTTTCTATTAGAAAAATAGCAAGTAAAAGTGAACACAGAAATGATACAAATAAAACTTCTAAGCTGGAAACTGACTTTATTACTATTAAATCACACAAATAATTTCTAATTGATTTCTATTGGGCAGGAAAGTTATATTCCAGAACCATGTTCATCTATTTATCACAATATTCTATATGACATATGGAAACTAATACATTGCTTCATTAATATTTACAGTCTTTCTCTAGTTATAGCCCAGAGTTATTTAACATTCTAAAACACAAGCATTTATAATTACATATTTTACATTTTACTCTCCTTTTAGTACTCTAATTTTTACTCTAATTTTTATACTGTTAGCATAACTTTTTAACTATGTACTCTTTTTCTCCCTTTCCATTAGCATATCAATCAAATTTGCATTATTCTGCTTTGCTCATTTTATTAAAAGCGAATTCAGAGCACAATTGACTTTTCATTTGTTTAACAAGTGAAGAAATATTTACCTTGACAGCCATTTCATTGTAGAGATTCATCTTCATAGTATAATGTGCTACCTGTGAAACAAGAAGAAAAAAGATGGCATACATTTCAGTTACACAAAGGCAGTGCAGCCTATTTTTACATATAAAAGATAAGAATCTTTATACATAATACATAATAAGAGTTCTAGGCTTAGAAAAATGAAATCAAACTTTGTATTGAAGAGATAGGCTTCCTAATACATAATGCAAGCTTAACCAGAAAAATCTATGGTAGTCAAACTAGGAGCTAATGGAGATATATGATCATAAAATGCTCTCCGCTGAGTTTGATAATCAATGGTGCTCTACTGAGAATAGAATAACAAAGCAGAAATATTCACAAGTGCTGGTGACACGTAGTATTGTATGATTTATTCACTGGGGTTCTTTTAGCCAAAACTCACAGAAACATAAAAGGAATTCATATTTCAAGACGTCTGGTTTAATGAAAAATTCAAAGAAATGCTGTCTTCAGTCGAAATCGTTCAAGGATATGGATGCAGTGATGGAGCAAAATTGTGCCTTCCAACCATCTATGCAAAATGTTATGTACTTAGCTGCCTCCTGAGCAATCCTTGGGAATTTTGTTTCATTTAATATTCATTCTAACACCATAAAATCATAAATATAATGATATCATGTTATAGCAAATCCCTTGATAAAGCGAAGACTTCTGAAAGTCCTGGTTTCTATCTAGTAAAGACACATCTATTAATATACAAATCTCCTTAAAGGAAATAATCATGCAGTAATGTAGTTTAATTCAATGAAAATGTTGCTTTAAATAAAGCTTTCACATCTTCTCTATTGTTTCATTAAAATGCAAAAGTAACATAACTCATGAGAGTATACAATAAACAGTAAGAGCAATGAAATACATATTTTTCAATATGATATACAACTTGATCCATTTTTTATTCAATCAAATTCATTCAACTAACATAACTTCAACCCTGTTAATGAGTGCTCTGTTTAGGGCAAAAATAAGAAAAAAAAATTTCTTAACCCTTTATCAAGGAGTTTTCTTCCCCATGACAAACAGGAATTCATATAAAGGGTTTCCCTGTAATTAGTGTTGTTTGAATTGCCTTGTCTGATCCAAAGCAAATTGTCTGTGGAGAGCAGCAGGGCTGGATTATTTATCAACAGTCTGAGCAATTAAGAAACAGTTGGTTGCAATATGTTATTTACAAATGAACACAATGTTACTTCATTTTAAATTCTCTTTCTTCCTTTATAGCAAGTCAGGCATAATTCTTGGCATTTGAGGTGATTTAAAATATTTACTTTACAACTGTTATTTCTTCAAGTCATATTGAAGCAGACATTGCCATTAAATATTTTATAAGGAAGAAGTATTATTGGAAATTACATATTCCAAAAAGTTTTGCCTCACAAAAAAGATGTTTCTTATCTTTCTCATAATATTTCTTCACTAAAAGTAGACAGTGTAGGAGGTTTTGAATCAGAGACCTATATTCAATCTCTGACTTTGCTTTATTTTAGTTTATTTTTTATTTATTTTCGGATGGATCTTTCTATGTTGCCCAGGTTGTTTCTGAATCCATGAACTCAAGTGATCCTCCCTACTTGGCCTCCCTACACAGGCTCCTGAGTAACTGGCATTTGCCACCATGCCTAACTGACTTTGTTTTAACCAGCAGTGTGTGTGGCTTTACAAAAGTTACTTTAAGTTTCTCCATCTTCCTTTTCATCCTTAGAAAACAAAGCATTACATGTTTCATTGAATTGTTACAAAGAATAAAATGAGATAAAGTAATTAAGGTGCTTGGGATATGTCTAATTGTCATTATGAAATTATTATTTTGTGGTTAAAAGGATATAGTTTAACTACAAGTAAATTTCCAAAAATTATAAAAGGCTAAATTTTATTTTGAACTAATGGGAAAGAGAGATATAGCTTTTGAGCCTGTTTAGGCTCAAGTGAATTCTGAATTCTCCATTTGAAAGTTGGAAAAGCACTTTGATTCTAGCATTTCAGTCTCAAGTGAACCACTAATTGGTACTACATTTATTTTCAATTCCGCAGCCCAGATGTTTTTTAAAGACCTCCCACCAAATGTGACACAAATATTATGTGATTTCATTTATATGACATACATAGAGTAGTCAAATTCAGAGAGATAGAAAGTAGACAGTAGATAGTCGTAGTTCCCAGGGACTAGGGGGAAGTCATATTGCTTTGTGAATATAGAGTTTAAGTTTGGGATGATGAAAAATTTCATCATATATAGTGGTGATGGTTGCATTAACAATGTGAATGTAATTAATGCCTGAAAAAACTAAAGTTAAAAATGATTAAAATGGTAAATTTTATTTTGTGTATATTTTCTCATGATTTAAAAAAAAAAAACACTCAAATATCATATGTGAATAAGAACTGTGCATTTCCATAAGTTATCTGGGAGATATACTTAGACCCCTTGAAGTGTTACATAAAATTTTATCTCTAAGTGGTTATTAACTCTGAGAAATGATGATTATTTGTTACAATAATGTTTATATTTTGGTTACATTAGTTAAAATATAATTCATATAAAAGTCTTTGTTCTTAAAATTTTTTTCTGTCCTGAATTTTTTCCCATTATATGGAGTTGGACAAAAAAATAAATAAATGGTGAATAACATACCCAAGAATGACAAGTTGTTGTAATTTCTCAGTGGACAAAATTTTTAATTTTCCTTAGTATTTATTAATCTCCCTTTATGATTGAGACATCATATATATTTTAAATAGGAAGACTATAGATTTGGGGTGAATATTAAACATGAAAGGAGTATATATTGTTTCATTGTAATGGAAATGTGGTGCTCAATTCTAGATGTTCAACAAATGTTTGCTGAATAAATGAAAGAAGGGAAAGAGAAAGGGAAGAGGAAAATACGGAAAAAGGCTAGAGAGAACGGGTGTCTTATGTTTAAAAGAATATAAAAACTTCATGGGATGAAGGTATTTAAATACTATCAACTCTATGGCCTTTGTTGTATTATCTAGCTCCATTTTTAGAAGGTTTCTGAAATTTTTTATGTAGAAGATACTTCTTTTGAAAACACAAATATTTGTCTTGGTGACTAATATACACAAGGACTTTTGGACAAGACTACTGTTAAGCAAAATTAGACTAAAGTGTTCACAAATGTTATTTATAACAGGTGTCCTTTCTGATTTGTTAGTCACCAATTCTGACAAGTAAATGAACTTCCTGTATAGATTGCCAAGTATTTTAAATAGCATTCTGTGTCTAAGACAAACTTCTGACTACTCAGTTTCACAAAGTCTCTTTGTTTTCTATTTTATACTGAGGAACTGAGTCCCTCATTCTCACCTAGCATTTCTAATTCCCTGAGCTTTGTCAAGTTTTCTTTTCACATGACTGCAAGTCCTCATACCTGCATAATCTTATTTTTAATCCATCTTGAACACTTTTTCTCTAGATTAATTTTGTATGTATTTTTTTTATCAAGTCATTTTCAATTTTTAAAAATCAAACTTTTGGTAGTTTCCAGTTACTTAAGGTAAGGAAGGCATCTTAAGTAGACTGACAGATTTAATTAACACACTTGAATATTTCAGATCTCCAGGAGGGAGAGATGAAATTACAAACTAAGTTTGATAACACTAAATCTTCTTATTTCCCTAGTAAGGAAATACTAATAAGAATATGTCCCATATCTAAGTCTTTCTCTCCCTTATATCAGATGATTTACAATAGGGGCAAGCCCAAAATGGCAATAGTTAGGTTTCCTTGCCTAGGTTTCTGGCGGGCCGTAATGTTTTATGTTATGTTTTTAGTAAGTAGCCAAGGTCATGAATTGGCTATGTTATGGTTAGTGGGCAGTCAAGGTCAGAAACACTCTGACTCACTGTATGTACTCAAGGTCATAAACATTGCTTGTGAGCATGTGGCCACAGATGTATCCTTTTGGCAGTGTGCCTTCTTTGGACTGTATATAAAAAGTGGGTTAAATGGAACTGAGGGGACAAAATGGAACTGGTTGGGGGCTAAAGCCCACCTCTGAATAAAGCATGTCTACTATCCTAACTTAGTCTTGCACCTTCTTCCACCTGCTGAAATGCCAAATCTGTTTCCTGAGTCTGAGCCCCACTCAATAAGCAAGAACAGTCACTATCTTACAGGTCAATATTCAAAGTTCACCACAATCAGGTCCCAATATTTTTTTCTGATTACCTCTCACAACTCATTTCACTTAAACCTGAATCTGATAAATTAGTACATATTTTTCTTCTCTACTTTCATGTTTATATTACTCACTTTGTCTTAACATTCATTCCTTTCCAATTACCCAAATCCTATCTCCTGTTTTTATTTACAAGCATTTTAGGAGAAAACACCTTTTCTCCCTTACTCTGAGTATGAAAAACTGGAATAAAAAGTGAGAATTCTCCTAGCTTCAGTGGGTATTTTCAAAACTTTTCAAACCTGTAGGACAGACATCTTTAAAAAAAACACAACAAAAGAAACAATGATGATAAAAAAAAAAAGTTGAATCTCAACTTTTCCAATTTTATTATATTTCCAATTTTGGTGTTGTCAACCTTCATTCAGCCTTTGGATGTGGACCATTTGATCCTTTCTCTCCTTGGTGCCCCTCCCCAAATCTTCCAACCATATGATATAAAGATTCTGACACCTAGGTAAAGGTGTCATCTTCATCAGAACTCCTGCATTATCTCAAGGGTTCTTATATTCAGGTGGACAGCACATTCATTACCTAATCTCACATCCACCTGCCTTTCTCATTCCCAATGACCTTCACTTTAGCCTCATATTCCTACAGTATGCTCCAGATTTCCTGAACTATAAATGTTCTACCTCTTGTCTTAAACCCTGACTGCAAATTCCTCTGTTTAAGACCCTGATGGCTAAACTTCTAATCAAAGGCTCTAGACAGATCTCTCCTTTCCTTGATTGTAGTTCCTTCCATACGTTTTCATGTATAATTAATGGCTACTTAGAATTTTTGGTATCTGAACACACCATAAGTTATTCATGTTGAACATTTTGACTGTAAACCAAGAAAAGATGTGTTTCAAGGAGGAAGTATTCAACTCTTTCAAAAATAGAACATTTAAAGTAATACATAATCACAATAATTTTGAGTAGTCTATCTATCACTACCAAATCAACTGGTTGTATTTGCCAGATTGAGAAATACAAAGGAAATATCTGCATTAAAGTGATAATGATAGAACCTTTAGAAACCATGCACAAATAGACAAGTTATCTGCTGAGTATGAACCTTTATATTTTTCACATCACTGTCATCTTTCTTTATAATTCTGAGCTTAATCATTAAAATAATTTATTATCAAGTAATCATGAGTTTTCTGTGCATGCAGTTTGCCTTGTTTCTGGCAACTGATAACCATCTCATTATTATCAACAGTAGAGTTTTAAAATAACCTTTCTTTTTTCATAAAAAAATAGTTAAAATTCAATTATATTCTTTCTCTTGGTTACTACTAATATAATCTTTTAAGAGAATGTAAATCAAATCTAAACTGATTTCATTATTATGATGAAAATGTCAATAAAATTTTCAATTAATATTAATAACTCAGAGTCTTAGGTTGACCTGCATTTGGTGTTTATTTAAAATGTAACACCCTGAAGGGAAGAAACAACATGCTATTTCAGTTTTCTGCTGACATTAAAATGTGAAGAATATTGCCTTATTATTTACAACTGATTTGGAAGTCTTACAAGGAGAAATACCAAAAGAGTTGGGAATTTTTTCACTTATAGAAGAAACATTTGTTCACCTAATGAAAAGAAATAAAAATTTATACAGAAGCAATCTTATCAGTTTTAAAATTAGTGACTGATATTTTATATATATTTACCATTTATAGTACAAATAAATTGCTGGTACTTATGATATCATAAAGCAATTTGATAGTTGATGGTATCCTTCAACCCATTTAAAGTTAATAAAATTTCCTTTCACTATTATTCTTTTAAATGATCAAACATGAATACTTTGCAATAAGTATTAAAATATAAGCCATAAATAAGTATTGTGAGCCCTGATTTTCAGTAATGTAATAAATTATTTTTATAATTTGAGCAATATCTTTTTAAAATCATAGTTATCTTTATCAATTAAATTGTTCTACCATAGGTTATTAACACATTTCAACAAAAATTTTAATTAAATTGCCTGTTAAATGTGGTTGTCAACCATGTTATTCAAGTGGATAATCTCAATTTAAAAGCACAACATTGAGCTTTCCAGTATTATAGTTAATATACATTTATTTAACGATAATTCATGTCAAATTAATCATATTATAAGTCTTTATACTTTCTTGCCCCCAGACAACGATTTTAAAAATAGCAAGTTTGATGTTAAATGCAATGCAAACTATATAATGATAAAACATAAAATATAAGAGCAAATTTAGGAGTATTAGAATATATACAAGCTGTCCTCTAGAGTTTATATTGATAAATTTACTCAGGGAACACTTAAAGTGCTAATAATCTACTAGAGAGAGATGAAAATATTTTTCAACATTTTTTCTGGTATTGTTGTCTATGGGAATGACTATTTTAAACAGGCATGGTGACATGGCACCTGTATTTCTAAGTTACTTGGGAGACTGAGGCAGGGGGATCACTTGAGCATAGGAATTTAAGACCAGCCTGAAGAACATAGGAAGACCCTGTTTCAAAAAAAAAAAAAAAAATAACAAAAAAAGAATGACTTTATTTCACCACTTATGAAGTAAAGCAGTGAACAGTAAGGAGAAGCTATGTAAGACTTGTATGGCTGAAAACAGGAAAGGTTCCAAAACAACTGATTGTCCAGTGGAACTAGCAGAACACAGTAAAATTACACCAAGAGTTCAGCATGCATGAAATGCATGTGCACTAAGCACACACTCCAGGTGACTATAAATTGGTTGTTAATAAAGCAGAAGAATCAGAGCACATCCTCAGTAATAGGAAAGAATTTTCATGGTTCTGAATCAACAGTCCTAGGACCTTAAGACAAGAAAATTTGGAATATGTCATTAGATTTAAAAAATAAATTTAAGTAGGAAGGTCTGAAATAGAAATTGAAAGGAAAAACAAATACAACAGTCCTACAGGACCCAAGAAAGAGTTCAATCATAAAGAAGACCAGAATAGTTCTATTCTCTGGGTTAATAAGGCTACTGTAGAAAAGAACACATGACACTTTAGGACCTGATCAGTTATTTATGTCATTATGAGAATTAGTTAAGAATAACATTCTACTATAGTTATATTTTGAGGAAGGCCGTCTCTAAAAATATAGAACCTTCATAAAAATGATTCTAGGACTTCTGTCTTTCACAGTCCTCTTTCTGCTTGATCACTGCCACATTTGAGACTGGTGTCAACTTCAAGTTTCTTACAAGTTTACTTCCCTGGTCCCTGTGATGCTATGTCCCTTTTTATACTGTTTATTCTCTATTTTAATTCCCTTGCCTCTGACTAAACTCTACCTAATATATTCCACAAGCTGCAGTTCCTGGCCTTCTGCTGCTCTATTGTTTAGCTACATTTTTCTTTAGGTAGAAAAGCTTGTCATCTTATAATGATGACTCTAAAGCCCTTATCTTCAGCTATGACCCTTAATCTAAGTGTCTATTCAATATTTTAGTTTAATAAACATTTGTTGAGTGCTAATTATGATGTACCAGACACTCTGCTGAGACAGCATCAATGCCTTACAAGAATATCTCCACATGGAGGTGTACTAACATCATCACAAACTCATAAGCTCCAAGCTCCTTTTTGTAAGCATCAGGGAGTACCCCCTTCAGAATGTTTCTTGTAAATATCCTTGTTTTTGTTATCATTAAAACAATCAGTTTTCCTTAGATAAAAATGCAACTATTTGCTGGGTGTTGTGGTGCCTGCCTGTAATCCCAGGGTCTCAGAAGGCTGAGGCAGGAGGATCACAAGTTCAAATCCAGCTTAAGCAATTTAATCAGGCCCTAAGCAACATGGTGAGACTCTGTCTCAAAATAAAAAATAAAAAGGTCTGGGGATGTGACTCACTTGTTATTCACCCCTGGGTTCCATCCCTGGTACCAAGAAAAAAAAAAGTATATCAGCATTTTACAAAATAAAAAAGTATACTTCTAACTCTCATGATGTGAGCAAGGTTCCCTGCAGCACTGTTCCACGTGTCTCTTCATCTCAGCTCTAAGCCTGAAAGCCAGGCATGAGGTGTGCAATTCTTGTGCTAGAGGGGAGGAGTGAGAAAGCTTCAGTTATGATTTGGATGTCAGGTGCCTCCCAAAAGCTCACATTGAGACAATGAAAGAAGGTTCAGAGGAGAAATGATTGGGCTGTGAAAGTTGTAACCTCATCAGTGATTTAATCCTAAAAGGGATTAACTGAGTAGTAATTGAAGTAATAGGGTGTGGCTGGAGGAGGTGGGAATTGGGAGCATGGCTGTGAGGTATATATTTGTATCTGGCAAGTGGAGACCTCTCTCTGTTTTCTGATCTTCATGTGAGCTGCTTCCCTCCTCCACACTCCTCTGCCCGATGTTCAGCCTCACCTTGAGTCCTGAAGAATGGAGCTGGCCTTCTATGAACTAAGACCTCTGAAACTGTGAATCCTCAAATAAACTGTTCCTCCTTTAAAACTGTTCCTGGTCAGATATTTTGGTCACAGCCGTGAAACAGCTGACTAAAACAGCTTCTTAAAACTTCAACTTGGGTGTGGCATGACTCATCAGTTCACAACACATGGCCCAGTCCAAAATCAATGGGATGGCAGTGAATCATTTTTTTAATGAGGAAGGGGTGGATTGTGAGTAATTTTGAGCAAGAATATAACCCATCCTGGCACACAGAAGCAGATTTGGAATAGCTAAAGGATGTCCAGAGAAGACATTTAGTATTTAACATGTGCATCCATAAGAATTTATATGGATCATGAGCTTGGTATCTTAGGCACATTATTTCTTCTCCCTGAGCCTTCATTTCTTCATCTATAAAATGAAGGAAGATACAATCTGCACATTATACATGACAAAACATTATTAGGCACATATTAGCATTAAAAAATGCTTTAAAGTAAGAGATTCCTTTTTAAATGCAGGAAAAGATTTTATAAGGGTGACATTCTACTCCTTACCTACCTTCTGCTATTCTCTAATCTCTGTGCCAGCTGGATCAACATCCGCATTATTTATCAATACACTATGCTCATTCTCAATTTCAAAACTTCATTCATGCTGTTTCCCCCAAGGCTCACTTCAAGTGCCATTTCCTTGACCTTTGGCACCTACATTAACTCCCCATCAGAACACTTACTAATCTCTATTGTGTGTGTGTGCCCGCGCGCGTGCAAGCTTGTGCGCGCATGCATGTTTGGTGGGGTAAGTTCCTTTTAAATTGACTTTTTAAATTAATTTATTTAGTATATAATGTATTTATATTGTTTAAAATTTAAAAGCTACAAAAGTTTACAGTGACTCTCCACCCCTATTCTTCAACTACTCAGCTTTCTTCCTACAGGCAATTAATATCATTTTTTTTTCTTGCGATCCTTCCAGAGATCCTTCCAAAGACAAGCAAATTAAATCAGTAGCTTTCAAATCATTCTCTGGTGGTTCAAGTGACAACAGAGGTCATAGAAAAAGAATCTAAGCATTTCCATTTCTCTAGCTTCCAAAATAGCTTCGATACCTGTACCTGTTTTACATATAGGTCTAAAAATTTTGCTAAAATTCATGCTAAAAAAGGAATTCTGTTATTAAGGTTAAAAATCACTATCATGTATCATTTACTTTATAATGTAATCATACACTATATGGCATTATTATTAGTGTAAATAGTTGTTAGGCTTAAAAAATTAAAATAAATTTAATAAATTTAGAAAATGATGGTCTAAACATAATTATTATAGGACAATATGTGTGCCATTGTGTGCTAATGTGTGTGACAAGATAAACAATGGAGATCTTAAAAGTATTCCTTAACTTATCTTCCCTTATCCATTTGAAATGAAGAAATATACCATCTAACATTCCTATTGCTACCTGGAGGTGCCTATTTCTTAGGGGTAAATTTGGTGGCAGCTATGGAGGAAACTAAACACAAAGGATACCAGTTCTGGTAAAAATTCTCATATCCTTTATGTGGCCTAGCAGTCCTAGAGTCCTCAAAGAATGAACTTGGAATGATTGAACATAATTTCAGACAATGGGCATTTTTTGAATGAAGGTTCCCTGAAGGCAGACATCTCTGACAGATTGGGACTACTTTAGTCACACAAGACCTCTGGATATCTCAAAGGAGGAAAATTTCTAGCAATGACTGATACTGGATTGCCTATCTGTTCAATATAGGAGTTTTGGAATTGAATCAAACAGGGTTTGAACTGGTCTTCACTTATCATTAATAGTGTGTCCTAGGGGAAGTAACCTGAGTCTAAGTATCTTCATCTATAAATTAATGACAATATTCAGAGACAGTGTAATTGTTTATGTATGCATTAGGAATGTAAGAACTTAATATAATATTCTGTTCACATGAGGCAACCAGTAAATAAGAGCTATTTTAATCTCATTCAATAAATATTTATTAAGATACCATTAGGATTATGTTTTATGCCTTATATTAGGCAATATGTATACAATGGCATAAATAAATAAATTATTAATAAATAAGATTTATTTTCAAAGAAATTAAAGTGAATAGATTTACTATATAAAGTACCAATGGAAGAAAATCTCTAAATTTTGAAAACCAAGAGATAATTAGATACAAGTCTAGAGGATTACTTGGTGATTATGCTGAATAATACCTTTTTTGATCAAATGTAGTTGAGACATTAATGTAGCAAATCAGAATTTCTTGAGCGGCTTATTACGTGAACTTTTAAAAACATTTCTCGCAACCATAGTATCATTAGAATAAATATACATCAGCAACTTTGCTACTTTAACATCAGTCATTGAAATGTATACAGTCTGGTACCTTTGATTTAAAATAAGTCTCGTTAATCATTGAAGGTCTCTTGATGAGTGGCTTGAGTAGAAAACATAGCAATACAGGTGAAGTCTGTAATGGTCCTACAATGCCTCAAGCATACGGATACCCTGTAGTGTTTGTCTATACTACTGATATACATTCATAACCACTAATGAATAAAAGAGTTAAAGTGCCCATTACTCCATAAAAAATACTTTAATTCCTTGATCATTCTGTTTAAGTAATTCGATACTAAAAAAAACTTGCCTTAAAAAATTCTCCTGGCAAAATCTGGGACTCTTTGAGCACTGAAACAATTAGCAACACTGACTGATTATAATCCATTGAATAAAACAGAAATCCATGAGTTCACATTTATATAAGTGCATGAATAAATACCAAGTACCTGGGAGAGAAGAAAAAGCTCTTATGGAAGAATATTAGCAAATAAATAGAAGACATTGTG
Organism: Sciurus carolinensis; assembly: GCF_902686445.1. Taxonomy (NCBI): domain Eukaryota; kingdom Metazoa; phylum Chordata; class Mammalia; order Rodentia; family Sciuridae; genus Sciurus; species Sciurus carolinensis. The sequence goes on from NC_062224.1 coordinate 71,714,141, forward strand.
GGGTTATAGGAAAATCACTGCTTGACAAATATAGTAATAATTGATTCTGGTAAGAATCTTCACTAAATGCTAAACTATTATACAAAATTTGATGAGAAAGAAGATATACACACAGTATTTAAATATTGACTCATAAAAAGGAAAATTGTTTATGATGTAGAAACCTGAGAGATGCCACTTAAATGGTCAGTGTTAACAGCAATAGTTTTTAGGCAAACTGACAGCATTTGGGCCTCCTAAAATTATGTATTAAAATGGAGAATAAAAGTAATTAGCATTCCTATTGCTCCTAAGAGATAGCTAATACTCTATAGGTAAGTTTTGGAACAACTATGGAGGAGAACAGACTATGAGCACTAATGATGTATTTCAGCTAAAAATGCATAATCTCAATCTAATAGTGAAGACCCATCAACAAAACAAAATTGGAAAATAATCCTAAAAATATTTATCCTTTACTCATCAAAAATATCGGGGTCATGCAAGATAAAACAGACTAAAGAATTAACTATTCTTGAGTAAGAGTGACTAAAGAAACATGACAAACAAGTGCAACGTAAAATTCTAGTTTGTACCCTGGAAAGGATGTTTGTTACAAATAAAGTTACTGGGATAATCAGTAAAATATGAATAGAATCTATATATTAGAAAATATTTTGTACAGATGTTAATTTCCTGATTTAGATAATTGTAATATGGTTACATAGAAAATATACACTGATATCTTTTGAGATAAGGTGATATGGACTCTGCAATTTGGTCTCAAATGATTCAAAAATAATAATAATGAGAGAAAACGTTTAAAAATAGGTATAGAAAGAAAATAAAACAAATTTCTTTATGTGAGTGATGAATATATGAATTTGTATTATTTTTGCAACTTTTCTATAAACATTAACTTACTTCAAAATTAAAAAAATACTTTTAGGTGGCTTGAAATATCAATAGAATTATAATTTTAGAAAAAAAATCATATGTTAAAAACTGAAAGAGAAAATAAAGGGTAAAAATCTTGGGAATGGAAAATAGTAGTGAAAAGCATTAATAGAAATTTGATATTTGATAATATTGTGTCCCATTTTGTAGGAAAAAACAAGTTCAAATTTAAATATAATTCTCCACTAAAATAGTACAACTAAGTTTAGGTAGCATATGAAATATCTTCTCAAGTCAATAGAATTCTATGTCTGTATCTTCAAATAAGCAATAAGGACTGTTTTCATGTAAATCAGATAAAAGGTATTACCAAAATTGTCTGGGTATTCAATTTGAGAAAAGAAAAAAAGAAAAAAAAGTAGATGAAATACTTGGGGAAACATGTACTTATTAGTAACCTTTTCTTCCCAATTTTTCCTTTCTAATATGTTAAACAGAAACAGATATAGAGGCATTTGATTTCTGACTTCAAAGACTTATATTTTTTTCTCTGTTGACTTTTTTTAATTGTTTGTTCTATTTAGTTATACATGACAGTGGAATGCATTTGATTCATTGTACACAAATGGAGTACAAATTTTCATTTCTCTGGTGGTGCATGATGTAGTCACACTATTTGTGTAATTATATATGTACATAGGGTAATGATGTTTGTCTCATTTCACCATCTTTTCTTCCCCCTGCTCCCTCTCTTCCCCTCATTTCCCTCTACACAATCCAACATTCCTCTATTCTTCCCTTACCTCCCTCCTCCCCCGTTATGTATCGGCATCCTCTTATCAGAGAAAATATCCAGACTTTAGTTCTTTGGGACTGGCTTATTTCACTTAGCATGATATTCTCTAATTCCATCCATTTACTTGTAAATGCCATAATTTTATTATTCTTTATGACTGAGTAATATTCCATTATGTATATATACCACAGTTTCTTTATCCATTTATCTATTGAAGGGCATCTAGGTTGATTCCACAATCTAGCTATTGTGAATTCAGCTGCTATAAACATTGATGTGACTGTAAAGCAAAATGAAATTGAACCCCTATGTCTCCCTCTGCAGAGAACTCAACTCAAAGTGGATCAAGGACCTAGAGACCATGCACCTAATAGAAGAAAAAGTAGGCCTGAATCTTCATCATGTCAACTTAGGACCAGACTTCCTTAACAAGGTTCCCAAAGCACAAAAGAAATAAAAGCAAGAGTCAATCAATGGGATGGATTTAAATGAAAAAGCTTTTCCTCAGCAAAGGAAACAATCAATAATGTGAAGAGAGGGCCTACAAAGTGGGAGAAAATCTTTACCACATGCACTTAAGATAAAGCACTAATCTCCAGAATTTATAAAGCACTTAAAAAACTTAACACCAAAAATACAAATAACCCAATCAATAAATGGGCTAAGGAACTGAGCAGATACTTCACAGAAGAAGATATATAATCAATCAACAAATATATGAAAAAATGTTCAACATCTCTAGTAATTAGAGAAATGTAAATCAAAACTACCCTAAGATTTCATTTCACTCTGATTAAAATGGCTATCATCAAGAATACAAGCAACAATAGATGTTGGCGAGGATGTGGGGGAAAAGGTACACTCATACATTGCTGGTGGGACTGCAAATTGGTACAGCCTCTCTGGAAATCAGTATGGAAATTCCTCAGAAAACTTGGAATGAACCCACCATTTGACACAGTCCTCAGTTTATACTCAAAAGACTTAAAAGAGTTACTTTTTTAAAATGATGCTTTTAACCAAAATCAAATCACCAGAGGAAAAAAATCAAGGTTATACTGAGACTGATGACGGATCATGTTCAATTTTTAACTTCCACCTGATAAAGTCAGTAGCAACAGTGTCATAAAAATAGTATTCTGTTCATTCTTTTATTCATTTACGTGTTAACTGAATACCTACTAAATGCAAGACACCATGCTAAGAAATGCAACAATAATGAGACACAGTCTCTGTCCTCCTGGAGATTAAGCAGAGGATGTTAGAGAATTACCACACAATGTAAAAACTTTTATAACAACTTTAAGGTTGCTCTGTATATGAAATATAGTATAATGTGTTCATGGACAAGTGTAGGAGATTGCTTCTTAACTTGATGAATGTGTGTTATAATAGTTAACTGTTAATGAACACCATGATACAAAAATTGAATAACGTATGCAAAATGCCAGGTAAATAGCAGGTGCATGCTAGCACCATGCAATCTTTTGTTACTTCCCAATAGCAAATACACCAATGAAATAACCATAAATGGTTGTAACTTTCTATATAAATCCATTTTGGAAGTCATATTTATTGATTTATTTAAATCTTATATTTTTATCTGTTCTTTTTAGATATACATGACAGTAGAGTATATTTTGACATATTACATGTATGTGAAGTATAACTTCCCACTCTTGTGGTTGTACATGATGTGGAGTTATACTGTTTATATATTCATATACGAATGTAGGTAAGTTAGGTCCCATTCATTCTACTGTCTTTCCTATTCCCTTCCCCTCCCTTATTTATGTTATTTATACCTATTAAACAAAATGCAGTAAAAAGTCCTGAAGAGTTTATGAAGGATGGCCCATTGTTTGCTTCTACCAATTTATGATTTTGTGATGATGTTTATGATTGCTAACAATTGAGCATTAGTTTAAAATGTTGTTGATCTAAAAATGAACAACTATGGTACCTACTCTTAAAGACCTCACCATCTGGAAAGTATAGGCAATCATCAACAGATAAGTTAACATAAATGCCTACACTACGAAGGTTCTTTAAACAAAATTAGAATATCCAATGTTGTCTGGGTATAAAGATGTCAATTGCTCATGGAAAAAAACAGAAAAGTCTCAGAAGAGGCTCCTATTATGGTTTGTTTATAAGGTGTTCTTTGCAAAGCTCACATGCTAAACAATGCAGGAATGTTCAAAAATGACCTGATTAGTTCACAAGAGCTATACCCTAATCAATGAATTTATTCATTTGATAGATTAATAATTTGAAGGTATTATGGTTGGTAACTGTAGGCAGGTAGGCGATGGCTAAAGGAAGTAGGTCACTGGGGTATGTATGCCCTTGGGGAAATAAACTTTTTTCCTGGCTCTTTAGGCTTTCTCTCTCTGTTCTCGGCTTCCATGACTTAATCAGCTTTCCTCTGCCACGCCACTCTTCCATGACACTCTGCCTCATCTTAGGCCCACAGCAATGGAGTTGGCTGCCCATAGCAGCCTGAGGCTTTTGAAACTATAAGCCCAAAATAATTTTTTCTTCTCTAAGTTGCTCTTGTCAGGTAATTTAGTCAGAAGAATAAAAAGTTGATTAACACAGTTCCTTCCCCCAAAATTAAGCCCTATTTTGACTTTATATAAATATAATCAACCACTTCCAAACTACATGTAGATACAAATGAAGTAATTTTACAGCATGTTGTGTAATGCAAATGGTAACATAGAGATGTAAATTTTATATTTACCTCCACAACATGTCGAAACTCTTTTTTCCCTAAGTAACTTCTCCACCATTTTTGAATAATTGTTGTTATTCTGTGTAAATATCTAGAGAAAAAATATGCTTATTAGTATGCTGTCAGTGAAATAAGGATGACTCTTAGATTTTTTGCTTATAATACTTTCCTAGGATTCAAGAGATCAAATTCAAATCCAAGTGTATGTGTATACTTAAAGAATAGAAATTTATCATTCTGATATGCAATTAATCTTTCTAATAATAGAAAAAGGTAATAGATAAGTATTCATTTCTTTGAAACTTCTGATTAAATTATATTTTAATTTCAATTTTCCATATTTATTATTCCTTAAAATGTTTAAATGTTAGAATTATGAAAAAGGCCATAGTGACGTATTGAGAAATAAGCCAGGCAAATCTTGACAAAAATTAGAAATAATTCTTTTTTTTTTTTTTTTTTTTGGTACTGGGGATTGAACTCGGGCACTTTACCACTGAGTCACATCCTCAGGCCTATTTTGTATTTTATTTAGAGACAGGGTCTCACTGAGTTGCTTAGCACCTCTCTTTTGCTGAGGCTGGTTTTGAACTCGACATCCTCCTGTCTCAGCCTCCCAAGTCACTGGGATTACGGGCATGCACCATCATGCCTGGCTAGAAATAATTCTTGAGGTCAAGAAGGGTTTACTTCTTATTCTTTGGTTTATCTAACCCAATATCATTTTAGTCTGCCAAATAAAGAATACTCTTTGGAGTCTTGTTTCCATGTTCAAGAGTAGACAAAAGAGAAGCCTCATATTTACACTTGCAATTTGCATGCCTGACTTTCACAGCTAGTATAAGGAATCATAAAGTGTGACCTCAGCCTGTGATCTGAGCTATTATGGACTAGGCATATTCTTCCTCTACCTTGTCCAGGAAATAGTTTTTTCATAATTAAAGGAAGACTGAGGGAATGTTTGGACACTAAAGAAAAAGTGGAAAGAATTGAGATCGGGATAAATCTCAGCCTGTATAATCAGAGTGACATTTTTCAGGCATCATTTTCTTTAACCTACACATGTAAGGAGAGGATTGAAATAGTTTCTCTCTACTAGCTTCTTACCTGTCAATGAATTCATTACTATAAATATGAAATCAGTCACTTATCACCACCTTTGGAATTTGGGGAAAAGAATTTGATCAAGTATTTACACAATATTGAAAATTATTGAAAGTACAGACCTGACCAATATAACTTAGCTTTTTGGTTAAAAAAAAAAAAGGTGAAAAATACTAAATATTTCTTTTGAAAAGATATAATGCAATTTAAAATTCTTCTAGGAGTAAAAAAAGAGATTATTGGAAATGAATAGTACATTACATTTTCTAAGAAACATATTTTAGTGTTACATCTGAAGTTTCCATAATAAAATCAATATACCTGATATATGCCCTAACTCGACATCCTCGAAACCAGCTCTGAATTTTAACAGCTGCATCATTCTCCTTTTTTCTAAACTGATCAACAACACTAGAAAAAAGAAGTTTAAAACACATTTTATTAGTAACTAATATAATGCTAAAGCAAGTCAACCTTTTAAACTTAATTTTTAACTTTTTCTAAAATAATTATAATCTGAATGTCATTTTAAATAAAGATACCAAATTAAAAAAGCATTTCAAAAATCATGTTATGTTTTTAAAATTAACCTTTCTGTGAGAAGTCATGAGCTTTCAACAGCTTTACTTTTTTATTTTTATAATCATCTATTTTGCAACTAATTAATGTACTAGCAACTTTTATCAGGAAAGTTAAAAAAAGCAATATGTTATTTTGTCATTATTTTAATTACATAATTTTTTGAATTTACTGTTTAAGTGCCATTATACATGTATCATGCCAGACCAAAACATTTGCATATTTAACTTGTTCATTAGTTAAATGAATTGCTTCTAAGTAAAGTGAATCTATCAAAAGTGCCTAATATAGCTAGAATCTTAGAAAGTTCATTTAAGTTAAAGAAGGCAGGAGGCTAGACCATAGGGCTTAAAAAGAGATAAGAAACTCAGTTCTTAAATTTGTAGTAAGACAAGGTTTATTCAAACAGTTCTTTTTTTTTTTTTTTTTTTTTTTTTGCGGTGCTGGGGATGGAACGCAGAGCCTTGTGCTTACAAGGCAAGCACTCTACCGACTGAGCTATCTCCCCAGCCCTCAAACAGTTCTGAATCTTAATTTATGTCTTTGGTATTATCCCTTTCCATTTCCAATTAATAAAGTGATACTGCTTAGGTCAACTACAGTAGAGCATGAAGTAATTATCTTCCAGCATACTGGCTGGTATACATTTAGCACTTTAGGTTTGCCCAATGAATAGAGAATAGCTAGTTGTTTATTTCTTATTTAACATTTGAAAATTTTTCTTTGTTATTTAAAGTTTTTAAAAGTTCCCTCAGAATTGTTGTCTTGAAAAGGTTATTATTGGTTTTCATTATGTTACATAAAACATATTTTTATAACAATGTCAAACACATATTTAGAACAAAAACAGAGTGGAGAAAAATAACTTCAAACAATAAAATTCTTGAACAATACTATGAGGTTGGCTGAGAGAGTAGATGAGCACTTAACATGCCATTAGCAACCAGTTGCAGAAAACAAGTAAATGGATTATAGTATTAGATAAGCAAGAACAAGAGTTATCTAGCAAGTCTGAGAAGGATGTGAACATTTGTGTATTAAAGTCAATGATCCAGATGTGAAATATAGTATGGACAGAATCAGAAAAATTAGATTACATAAGGTGATGTTAAATGTAGCATAAACTATAAAAGTCACATGTGATAATATACTTTAATATACTTTCCATTACCTGACAATAAGTGGAAGAAACCATGATAAAATTACTACATGATGTAATGAAGTTTGCTGGAAATAATTATGGGGTGTAAGACCACTATGGACAATTAGGATTGGAAGAAAAGAAAGATATTATTATATGCTTGTATTGCATATGCTAGATTTGTTAAAAGAGATCTGTATTCAAATTGTATTCTTAGCTAACATTATTGTACTCTGCATTGGAGAAAAAATAATTTAAATTCCTTTCCTCCAGAGTCCTCTCTGACTTCCCAAACTGACTAGGCCTTTCCATTTTATCCCCTTACAGCTCTTCATTATATTTAATAAACTCATATTTAACAACTGTTTAATGACAATGATCTCTTCCACTAAACTTTAAAATCCAAAAGACAGTAATTGTATCTATTTTTTCCACACTGTATTTACAATGGGTTCAAGAGATAATTGACGCTATACTAACACTCAATGTTTGTCTTTACCAGAGGGAACAACATTCCTATTGGTAGATTTCATCTCTGTGAGGCATGCCTCTCACAAGCTTCCCTCAACAGAACTACTTAAAAGATTGGAATCCTTACTATTTCAGGATGACAGAGTTTCTGGAGGGCCAATGGGTGCCCTATTGCTCTTAATAACTTTGTTGATTATAGGTAAAAGAAAGACATGAAAGGAGCTGTTAAGAGAAACAGAGAAAAAATACATTTTACTAATTAAATAGTACTTTATTGTGTCAGCAAATTATCTCATATATAATTCGTTCAACACTATTACATAGATAGTTATAATCCAATCTCCCTTTAATAAGGACAATACTACTGCAGAAAGAGTGTAGTAATATGCCCAGGTTCACATCTTTGTTTCAGAGCTGAGATTTGATTCTAGATTGTCTGGCTTTAGAGACTGGGTTCTTAATCATCATTACTTCTGAAGGAGAAAAAGGGAAGGAAGGATTTTTTTTTAAGTAAAAGGAATGGAAATTAAAAGAGAGAAAAAGAAAGGCAAAGGCAAAAGAAAGAATGCACCTAATCCATTTATAAATATGATTTGGAAACTTTGCTGTAGCACCAATTTCCCAAAGCAATCAAATAAACCTAGAGACTAAGGAATTGAAATGACAACAACATCAAAAGCAAAGACCAAAAATTTCTCTACGTATATCAGGCATTGATAACAACAAAGACTCAAATACATTGCCAGAGAAAACAGTTTGTTCTTTGAACACATACAGAATAATTTCATATATATATATATATGAAAACTTGTGAACTTTTAGGAATGTTCATTAGGAATGCATAGTATTTAGTAAAACTGTAATAGGAATGACAAAACACAAACTTCAGGATGGAGATGGAGGGCAGGGAAGAGAAGGGATGGAATGTGAAAGGCAGACAAAAAACTTCAAATGCCTTGGCAGAATAAGATTTATTAAGCTGAATGGGGATATCAGATCAACTTTCCAAACTGTTCTTTATATGATCTTTATATATGTAAACACCCTTCTGCATATATGAAATATTCTACATTTTTTTAAAGATTGTGAAATTGAATTTTGGGCAACTCCAGCATACTGTCAATTAAAGAATAAATTCCTCAAGTCTGTTAGGTCTTATGTATATAAGCTGAAATCCCATAAAGAGGAAAAATTAAAACTTTATGCTGTAGTTGTATTATTTGGGGAAACAAATGAAACAAAAATTACTCCATTAAGCAGCCTATTCAAAAAGCAGCAAAAGAAAGACAATTAACAGAAAAGAAAATATGAACAACTTATAATAGAAATTGTATGAAGACATGATGAACACTCTAAAGGATGACTTAGCAATTCCTTCCATAAAAATATTTTATAACATATTATTTGTGATATTAAAATAATAGGAACAAACTAAAGAACAGAGCACAATTTTGTTCTTACAAAAAATTAAGTAGATCAATGTCTGAACATGAACAGATAAAATAGTATAATGTGAAAAAACACTATGGTGCAGTATTTTGTATTCTTAAATTTATATCAAGCAATTTGGACTGTACATATAAGTCCATGGATGCATTCAGAGAAAAATCTGGTTCTGTACAGAGGAAATTATTAACAGTGGTCATCTTTAGGAAATAAAATCTGAAAGAAGAAATTTACTTTATTAATTTCTGAGTTCATTAAATCATTTTATAATAACCATGCAAGAGTTTTATAATTAGAAATGAAAAAATGAAATGAACTGATATAATCTTTAGAAAACTAGGAATAAATTTTCAAATATAAGGGACATATTAGATTTTTCTGGGCATTAAACACTAAAGAATTTGGACATTTAATATAATATGAACCATGGCCAAGCCTAGTTAAAATTCTAAGATAAAGGACAATACTTAGTTTTGCAGAAAGATCTTCATTCAAATCCTGACTCTGCAACTCTGTGGACAGATTTGCTCATTGTTTTAATCTAAAATTCTTTTTGTTGGTATATCATAAAGAATCTAGTAGAAAGACTCTCCAATAATACCTACCCCAATAAAAGATGATTATTATTGTATCATTACATAATGATGAACATCTCTATGGATTATAGAAAAATGCTATTTGTCAATCTTATTAATTTAAAAAGATTGATTATATATAAATTGTGTGCAAGTGAGCATGTTGCTCAAACCAAAGACATACATATGACATATTATATGCTCCCAAGTATAAGCTTACAAACTAATGGACCAGAAAAATAATAGCAACAGTCAATGAAAATACAAAGTCAAATAGTGTATAAGAAGTAAATATCTACAGAATTTATAATCATAAAATGTTGTTTTTAGTAAAGAGTAAAGGAGGAGGGGAATCAAAAGAAGCATTTGAGTAGGTTCTCAAAGATCAGGAAGCTCTCCTGATCTGAATATCTAAAATATATGTGCTGATATTTCTTAGGTACCTCAACTTCAACGTACCCCAAAGACCCCATCTTATTCTCATCATCCACACATGTTCCTCCCTCTTCCTCTTAGAGTAGCTTTTTTCCTGCTTTATCTTTATTGGGAATGGCAATATTATCCACTCAACTGCTCACATTGAACTGTGAAGCAATTATTCTTTATTAGTTCAGCCTTCATCAAGTTACTTGGAAAAGTCTTGTTTCCCAGACAAGTTGTTTTCTTGCACTGTATTCTATTCTCTAATACACTGTTTGAATGATCTTTTGAAGTCTAATCATGTTATTTACTTTCCTAAAGTACTTTAATGCTGACCCCCATAAAATATCTCAAGCCTTCATTAAGAAGTCTAAAGTCCTTAGAATGAGAGCTGTTCCAGGTCTAAGCCAAACATATTCCCCCACATCTTCTTTCACCATTTCCACTCTATGATAGAGTTATTCTACTATAATAGTCTTCTGAATGGGCTATATTCTCTCTTGCCTTCAGACCATTCCAAACTTACTCCCTCTTCTTTAAATTATTTTCCAACTAAAACTCACAAAAAGATTTATGTTCATAGTATGCTAAACTTTCTTCTATGTACAAATTATAATATCTTTCTATTTCAGGACTGGGTTCACATTCTATTGACATCTATATACCTACAAATGGTAAAGTATCTGATACATTGAGGAATTGAGCAAATGTTTATGGAAGAGAGGAAGGAAAAAAAAGGGAAGGAGGGAGTGGAGGGAGACAAGTAAGAGTTGAAACCAAGGCAGAAAACGCTGGTTTTCAGAGTTTTGTATACATTATAAGTGAAGAACTTGAATATCTGTATGAAAAGTGGAACCATACATTCCCAAGGTTTAATAATCTCTGACTTATATTTATAGTGAATGATATTAAATCAAGACAAAAAAATAAATGAGGTCAATTATAAGATGCAAACATAATACAGTGTCACAGAAGTTAATGGAAAGACATCAAGTTAGACATGATTAAGAAGTGCCAAATGTTGTGAAGAAGTCATGGAAAACAAGGTTATTGCTCAAGGAATTACAAGTTTAAAAGAAATTATCATTTCTATCATATCCACTAACAAGATGTGGCAGGGGAACATGAAAAAAATGTCACTTATGCCATTATGCCGTTATATCATAAATGTAATTTATAGCAAATATGGCAAAGATAGAGGAATACCATGTTCAACAGAGTGGACAAGTCAAAGACTGTAGAGGGTGAGGAATATAATTTCACTGAACTACACTAATGAGAAATAAAGTATTATAATGGGATAGAGCTGTTTCCTATAGTTATTTAACCTTTTTTTTTTTAAAAAAAAAACTAACATTTAATGCAACTATAGTAGATATACATGCCATTTTAAAAATATATTTTTATTTGTATTACTGCTTTTCCTTCTCCCTCAACAATCAACAACTGGCTGCTGAAAAGAAGGAAGAGAACTATGAATAAGGTTCACAGTTACACCTAATACTTTTTTATGAACTGGTATTTGTTACCATATTAGCTATTAATATTTTAGATTGAACCTATTCTTTACTTATAATTGTCATTAGAAATATAGAAAATAAGCAATCAAATTCACCGTGTTTTGAATCTGTTCTTAAATTTCTCCTGGTGAACCTAGTCAAATGGAAAATTAAACAAACTCTTTTTGGAATATCAACCATAATGTATATAAAAACAAGCACATATTTACTAATAAGGACATTGCCATTACCACAAATAAAGGAAGGAAACATTAAAGAATCAATCATTAGTTAACTTACTGCTAAGCATTTACTTATGTGCTAAAATTTGACTTCTATACACATTTTTCTGTTGCCCTTTTTTTAACTGCTTAAAAATGAAATTTACGGATACTTGGGCTACCGCTGGGATGCTGAATACTCATACAATATGCCATGAACTGCTAGACATTTTATGTTTAAAATGAAAAATGTGGGTAACACTTTATTTTAATGGTATATTAATTAGTTCCAAATTACAATGAAAATCCTATAGCAGTGAATAAAATATGTCATCTACATGAATTTGAAATAAATTTATTATGATCAGTATTATCACAATGAATACTAAATGAATTAATAATAATGAAAGACCGAAAGTATTACCAGTAATATAATAAACATGAAGAAAAAGTCGGAAGTTTCTAGTCACTTCATCATCAGCTAGAAATAAGTACTATAACACTGGATAACACTATATTCATGTGTATCATTAGTGATCAGACATTAACTGATAATAAATAAAAAATGAAAAAAGAATGGTAGTTAAGTTCCCAGTAATATGCAAAAAAGTGTTTTTACATATAAACAGGCTGTGCTTAGTCTAACCTACATGTATTAACTATGAATAAATACTAGATTAAAAATCCAATACTTTTTCATTGTCAGAAACATGTAACTATCTTAGACAATAGAAATAAAATTCTAATATTTTCTGCCTTATGCTATCAGATATGCCGATGTGGAAAAAGATTATTATTTTGCCCATAATTTCACTATTCATTCTTAAGAATTTTCAGGTCCTTAAAGACAGAAACTTTATTTAATCTATACTTTGTTTTCTGATTAAACCCATGTGCCTAATAAGAGGCAACTGATGTTGAGAAATAGAACTACACTTAAAAATGAGAAGCATTTTTAAAATTTATTAATGGCTCTCATCATTATTATTGTTTCACAGATAAATGAATAAGGGGTTGCAAATACATTAATATCAGACCATAAAGTAGGAGTTTTCGTAGTTTCTCACTGATTTACATTATTTACGCATTTTAAGTTTGTTTTTTTTTTTTTTTTACTTTTCTTCATTTACTGAAAAAATAAGTCTAAAGCTGTTGGTAATGGGCAGGGAAAACAGTGTTCTATGTTACAGTGTATAGGGAGAGGAAAGTGTATCAGATCCTGTATGGGGAAAGGTCAGAGTCTATGTTGGGACTTCCTGGGGGTACAGCATGGTCTGAGTTCAGTAAGTAGAGTGTGTTGTGGACAGGAGGCCAGACTTTGTGATATCAAGGAAAGGTGAGCGCAGCCAGCACAGGAAATCAGAGTTCAAGAGTGATGAAGAGGGCATCCAAGTCTGTGGATAGTTCCTTATGGGAAACACGGCCAACGCTGTATGAGAAGGGTATCCAGGTAAGAGGGGCAGTTGTAGTGATAAATGTTTGGCTACATAAAGAGGAATTGATCAAATAAGTAAATATATTAAAAATAGTGGGAACCAGGTTTTTCAGTGTCCAAAAAGGAAAGGAATGCAAGGTTTGGTAGGTCAAGTCAGTAGCCCCAGATAGCTTGGGTTCAGAAGTTCAAGACCAGTCTTGAAGGGGGAGAGAGAGAGAGAGAGAGAGAGAGAGAGGAGAGAGAGAGAGAGAGAGAGAGAGAGAGAGAGAGAAAGAGAGAGAGAGAGAGAGAGAGAGAGAGAGAGAGAAGGGTAAAAGAGAGAAAAACAAAACAGAAAACCTAGAATGAATCTGTGGTGTTGAATTTTAAATCAAGTTGTCAATGTAAAGTCATGGATTTTAATATAAATGTTGGTTAATATAAAAATAAGTATACCAGAGTTTCTTTATCCACTCATCAATTGAAGGGCATCTAGGTTGGTTCCACAATCTGGCTACTGTGAATTGAGCAGCTATGAACATTGATGTGGCTGTATCTCTGTAGAATGCTGATTTTAAATCCTTTGGGTATAGGCTGAGAAGTGGGATAGCTGGGTCAAATGGTTGTTCCATTCCAAGTTTTCTAAGGAATCTCCACACTGCTTTCCAGATTGGCTGCACTAATTTGCAGCCCCACCAGCAATGTATGAGTGTACCATTTTCCCCATGTTCTCGCCAACACATATTGTTGCTTGTATTCTTGATAATCGTCATTCTAATTGGGGCGAGATGGAATCTTAGGGTACTTTTGATTTGCATTTCTCTTATTACTAAAGATGTTGAACATTTTTTCATATATCTGTTGATTGCTTGTAGATCTTCTGTGAAGTGTCTGTTCATTTCCTTAGCCCATATTACTCAACCATAAATAATAATAAAATTATGGCATTTGCAGGCAAATGGATGAAATTGGAGAATATCATGCTAAGTGAGATAAGCCAATCTCAAAAAAGCAAAGGATGAATGATCTCACTGATAAGTGGATGATGAAACATAATGGGGGGGTGGGAGGGGGGCAAGAATGGAGGAAGGAAGGACTGTATAGAGGGAAAAGAGGGGTGGGGGGGGAGGAAAAAATAACAGAATGAATCAAAAACTATTACCCTAGGTAAATGTATGAGTACACAAATGGTATGCCTCTACTTCATATACAAACAGAGAAACAAGATGTGTCCCATTTGTTTACAATAAAAATAAATAAAAAAAATAAGTATAGATGTAAAATGCATATGAATGTATGCATACACATAGTCCCTAGCTCTGTCCACTGAGCAGGTGTTAGAGCAGCAATGCCCCATAGCAATGTACACTCACTAAAAGGAGCCAGACCTCCTTGGAGGAATGAATGGTTCCAGGACTGGGGCAGGAAAAGCGGGAGAGAGATCAGCCTGAAAATGATCAGGAGCGAGAAGAAAGCCTGAAGTAGCTCTCACTGGCCTAGTCTGAAACAATGTTGCCATGCAGTAAATAAGGATAATATATTTTAAACTATTGACCAATATGAAACTATACTGATATAAACTTAAAAGTTGGATGAGGATAGAAAATAAACATAGTTTCAAAGAACCTGCTTTTAAATAAAACTAATTAATTACAAAGGAAAAAAGAATATTTCAGTGGAGAAGCCTATCATACATTACTTTAATCAAATGATCCAAATTAATATCATCAGTAATGAGAAGAATCAGAATCACAGAGTTTCTGGAAGAATACAATGAGAAGAATACAGCATTACTTCTGTGATATCCCTGCCAAAAATATATAACCTGAATCTAATCAAGAGGAAAAATCAGACAAACCTAAATGGAGGAAAATTCTACAAAATAACTGATTTATAGTCTTCAAAAGTATCAAGGTCATGAAAATCAAAAAAAGGCTGAAAAAAGTTTTACATTCAAGATAACTAAAGAGACAAGACAAACGATCATTTTTGCTTTAGAGAATATTATTCAGGCAATTGGAAAAACTTGAATGACATCTGAAAATTAGAGAGTAGAAATATGCCTTTATTAATTTCTTGATTTTGATTTTTGAATTGTGGTTTTATACAAAATATCCTTGCATGTAAAGAATTTGTGGGGCAATGAGCAATCAGGTTGTAACTTTAATCTGATTCAGGAAAAATGTCTTTGTATTATACTTGTACTGTTTCTGTAAATTTGAGATTTTTGTTTAAATAATTTTAAATATATATGTGTGTGTAAACTGAACTTTTTTTTACTTCTAAGCTTTTCTCTCTAAAAGTTTTATTTAATTCTTTTTAGTACTCAATTTAACTCTTCATTATATTCATATTTTCCTTTTAAGTTATTCAGCATATTTTTAATGTCTGTTTAGAGAATCCTTCTCTGATGGTTTGACCGGTTTTGTTTCTGGGTTTCTGTGATTTTTTTTCCTTCTGATTATGAGTCACAGTTTGCTACATCTTTTTAACCATTACTAATTTATGAATAGATGTGAGACATTACAAATGTTATGCCTGTAGAGTTTGGATTTTGTTCAGAAATTGCTTCCATATAAAAAACTGGGGCAATTGGCTAACCTCATTTGTTTTCTTCTTTCTTCAAGATCATATCCTACTATCTGTTGTAGCGACACTTAAAACTAAGTTTTAATGTATTATGTTTAAACTTCTAGTTTTTCATGACTAGGGGGCAAGTTTTGTAATAAGTTATATCTTTATGGTCATTTATTTTATATTTAAGTTATGTTTTTGAAAACAAAAGCTTTGTCCCGAACAAGTTTTTTCTTATTTATCTGCTATTTGTTTCACAAATGGTACATGATTACCCAATGTTCAATATAAATTTTTAGACAATAAAGAAAAATAGAGAAAAAATTAAGATTGTTTTCAATCTCCCCTCTTTCAATATTCAAAATCTAACCACCATTAACAGCTTGCTATGTTTTACTCCAGAACCATAGTTTTAGGTTTCTATAATTTCATGTAAAAGAACACATTAAGTATAATACATGTATCTATGATCTTTTTAACCTTAATTTGTTTCAAGGATTTTTTTCATGTTATTTTGTATAAAATTTTTACTAATTTAAACTGCTATGTATATTCTATCATGTGCATATGCCTTAATTTAGTAACATTAGTTCAAATACATACAAGTTATTTACAGGTTTTTTCTACTATAGACAATGTTTTAATAAATGCTTTTGTGCATATAACCCTGTACACAAAATACTCTCATACACAAATTGTATAAACATCAGACTACTACTATAGGTCAATAGAAGAACTGCCATTCCTGGGTCAAATGGCATGCATTTTGAAGCAATTAAAATGGCATTGCATTTCAAACTATAAATATCAATTTCTATTATATATAAAAATGATTCTGTGTTCCCTTGTATTCTGTAATCTTGTTAAATTCATTTAGTATTTCTAATTATTTTTGTTTTCCTTGTGGTTTAGGGTTTTCTATGTACACAATCATCCTGCCAGTAAATAATACAATTTTGTTTCTTTTCAATTTTATGCCTTTAACCATTCTGTAACTAGTAAGGAAAACATTGGACTATTCAATGAACATTATTGGGAAAATTGTATTTGCATAGAAAAATTAGGTATCTAAGCTTCATGATATAAGCAGATAAACAAAACTGCATAATGAGTAAAGGAAAATGTTATAAAACTTTAAACTTTAAAGCATCATATAATCTTGCTCTGGCAAAGTCTATTCTAAGAAAAACTAAAATTTCTAAAGTCAGAGAAACACATTTACTAACTTGAATACATAACACTTAAAAGGGAGAAAACTGGTAGTATAGTACACTGCTACATAGTTATGGTCCCTGGAATGCTCATGTGAGACAATAAAGAAATGTTCAGAGGAGCAACAATTAGATTATGAGAGTTGTAACCTAATCAGTGGATGAAGCCATTTGATGAATTAATAACTTGAAAGGACTACTATATTGGGTGTTAAATATAGGCAAATAGGGTGTGGCTGGAGGAAGTAGGTCGGTAAGAGTGTGACTTTGGGGTTTATATTTTGTTCCTAGGACTTCAATTACTCTGTTTCCTGGCTGTCAGGAACTGAACAGCTTCCCTCTGCCAACCATTTCTGCCATGATTTTTTGTCTTACTCAGGCCAGGAGCATTATAATTGGCTGACCATGGACTAAACCTTTGAAACTGTGAGCCAAAATAAACCTTTACTCCTCTAAGTTGTTCTAGGATATTTTGATTACAGTGATGAAAAACTGACTATTAGAAAACTTTAAAACTTTATGATGCTGGCTTTGGGACAGAGTGATAGGGGAGGAGATGGGGAAGTTCTAAAGGTTAGTGAAACAGCTTTTCATGTAGGCTGAAAGAATATTGAGGAAACTGATATTAAATGCTGAAAAAAGAAGAAACCATAGCACTTACTAGCAGGAAATTCCCAAGACTAATGCCTGAAATCACCTGGAAGACTAAAAATGCATAATAAATTTCTGAACTTGCCCAAGATGTCCAAAAAGAATTTAAAAGAAGCAACTGGATTCTTTAGCAACATACAAGGGATCCAATTAATCTTACAAAAATAACGGTCTTTAAACAAATATTACTGGTGTAATTTTTCATTGTTGTGTCTATTATTATTATTATTATTATTATTATTATTATTATTTTGCTTTTCTTCCCCTATTTTGAGGTCTTTGTTCTGATTTAATTTTTAGTTGATAACATAATGCTGTATTTTCTTAAATTCATGTCCTCAGACAAGGGCAAATGGAAGACATTTAAATCTTTCATGTCTCAAATGCCTTTCATATCCTCCCCAAAACATGTATCTGTGCTAGGATTCTTAGCTAATTCCCCTGAATCATGAGTAATTATTGTTTTTCAGTCTTCTAGTTTCCTGTGTTGAGCAGATATAGAATCCATGCATCTGCTTCTTTGGCAAATAATTTTTTCTCTTCTGTCTAGATTAGACTTTTTCTTCTATATTTTTGAATTATACCAAATAATTGGTATATCATTAAAAGGTTGTATCATTTCAAGAAACCCCATTTAGAACTCAGAGAGTCCCTTACCATCAAAGCTACACTCTTTCTTCACTTTAGAAAAGTTTTTTTCTTTTCTTAAATTTTTTTATTGTAAACAAATGGGATACATGTTGTTTCTCTGTTTGTACATGGCGTAAAGGCATACCATTTGTGTAATCATAAATTTACATAGGGTAATGTTGTTTGATTCATTCTGTTGTTTTTTCCCTTCCCCCACCCCTCCCACCCCTCTTTTCCCTCTATACAGTCCTTCCTTCCTCCATTCTTGCCCCCCTCCCTAACCCTAACTCTAACCCTAACACTAACCCCTCCCACCCCCCCATTATGTGTCATCATCCACTTATTAGCAATATCATTTGTCCTTTGGTTTTTTGAGATTGGCTTATCTCACTTAGCATGATATTCTCCAATTTCATCCATTTGCCTGCAAATGCCATAATTTTATCATTCTTTATGGCTGAGTAATATTCCATTGTGTGTGTGTGTGTGTATATATATATATATATATATATATATATATATCACAGTTTCTTTATCCATTCATCAATTGAAGGACATCTAGGTTGGTTCCATAATCTGGCTATTGTGAACTGAGCAGCTATGAACATTGATGTGGCTGTATCTCTGTAGTGTGCTGATTTTAAGTCCTTTGGGTATAGGTCAAGGAGTGGGATAGCTGGGTCAAATGGTGGTTCCATTCCAAGTTTTCTAAGGAATCTCCACACTGCTAGAAAAGTTTTTTTTCCCAGTATTTCCTCATAACCTCTTTCCCACACATACTCTAAATTCTGCAATAACTATCATTCACACACTAAGCCCTCTGGTATGTCTTCCATAGTATTAATAATATGAAACATGATCTCTATTCTTGTAGGTTTATGGAGATTTCCTTCATTTGCTTTCCTAAAAAAATTTACATATCAGTAATAACTATTCTTTTAATTATCAATTCATTTTTCAATTAAAAATTAATTTTAAAATTGATTGTAGCACATTTTTTACCTTAATTTTTATCTTTGTAAAAGTTCTCATCACATTTTTATTAAAGTTTATATGTGTTTCCTCCATCAGTTCCAACCCCACAGTAGCTATCTCTTCTGATTTTGTGGCTTAAACTCTTTGCTCCAAACTAACATTTCTTCAAATGACTTGTGAAGTTTCTGTCTGTCTGATAGATATTCGGTTGCTTGATATTTATGTAGGGCTGTCTGCTTGGGTCATCTAGGCAGTGATGGACAGATAGTCAGTTATAGTTACTTACAATTTCTTTTCCATTCAGTGAGACAGCAGTGAACATACTAATTGTTATCTCTCTTACAGCATGATGCATAAACAGGATTAATGTGAAATTTTTATTCTGCTTTTGAATTAAATGGAACAATTTATATTTTATTTCACCAATACAATATATCTGATGTTGGCTATTGGTTTTAGAAATACATTCTTTAGGCAGAATTTTGTCTGACTGAGGGTTAAACAGGTACCATATATACCAATGTAAATATCATTGAGCTGTGCATTTAGAGTGAAAGTACTTCATTAAATATGTTTATATATACTTAATCATATTATAACTATATCTATAGAAATTTAGACTAACACATCAATAAAACTATTTAAGGTCTCCATAGGGAAAGGAATACAGGGAATAGAGATCAAACTTATCAACTGCATTTCTAATAGTCGCTGTGTGTATCATATGCATTTTATACTTTGTCTTCTTACAAGAATTTCCAATAATTATAAATCTATTGGGTGCTTATTAACATGCCAGATGATCATTTAACCTTCTTAGTTAACATAGTAATAGGCATCATTTTCTCTTTACAGATGATAAAACTGATATTTAAAGAGTTCAAGCAAGGTAAAAATAACAGTTTAAGAGTTTACATTTAAACCTAAGGTAACACAGAATTAAGATTTGGAAAGTCCCAATGTTTTGGAAGAAAGCTTGTTAAGTTTTACTAGTCATAATTAAGTTCGGCTGTAACAGAGTATTCAGAAATTAATTAGAATCAGAGGAAGATTTCATTTATCCAACAAAACTGCTATTTATGTAGCTTATGAGTATTGAACAAATTGAAGGATACTGATTCAACTTACCAGACTAATAACACAATTGTAGTCAGATGATCATGATGGAGTAAAAAAAATAATTAATTATATTTATATGAATAATAAATTCCAGTTTTGGGGAATTATAGTTCATATTGATACAGGGGAATAAAACATGGGGAAATCATGAATCTCTACTAGAGACCACTGTGTTACATATTTTCTTTTCCTCAATTTTAGACCTCAGAAAGGCAGATTGGATCTTATGCATTTGATGCACTTAGTTCCATGCAAGGACTTAATGATTTAAACACCCCTTTTAGAAATTCAAATTTAGTCTGAAATGGGTCACACTTCACCAGATCTTGGCCAAATGATTTAAACTATATCTAATATCCTTAGGTACATAGTAGGAATAAAAAAAAAAATCATCTCATAAGAGTACTGTAAATATCAAATAATGTTTGTTAAACCATTTAACAGAGTGCTCTAACATAATGTTTGTTAAACCATTTAACAGAGTGCTCTAACATAGTAGGTATTCAATATTTATTTCTCTGCCTACATTATCTTTATTCCATATCCCTTCTGGGTGGTTAGAGATCTGGAAATTTGACAGATGGATGCTTATCTCTACAGTTGTTTCAACAGAATTTTTAGACCTCTTCCTCCACAACTGATTTTTTTCACATTCCCTTTCATACAATTTTCCCTTCACTTGTCAATTTTTAAAAATATTTTCCACGTATCAGGCATATTTCTGCTTATTTATCTTTAGAAAAGTATATCTGGCTTAAAATTATTTCAAGTATTATTTATTTTTTCATTTATAGAAGAAAATTAGACTAAAATTTTATTAAGAAACAAAATCAAGTCACAAAGTTAAACTAATAAAGATGAAAGTGGAGGAGGAAAACAAAAAAGAAAAACAAAAGCAAAATATTTTATTCAATTTAAAAACAAGTCAGAGTGTACTATTTATTTTTAAAGACAGAAAGATGATGTCAGCTTCTGCTGAAATTCCCCATGGCTTCCCCTCTCAATCAGAGTAGAATCCTTTATCTTTATGTGGATTAAGAGTCCCAAATGATCTGGCCCACATTCTGCTAACCTATGCCTTGCTCATTCTGCTCTCCACTGTCCTCAACACAGGTTTCTGTCAACAGGGCTTTTATACTTGCTGTTGAAATTGAAGTTCACCAAGGTTCTTCCCCTACATATCTATCCAGAATGCCCAAACATTCCTTTTTTTTTTTTTTTGGATTCTGCACAAAGATCATGTGATTACAAGAGCCTCCCTGACCACTCCAAACAAACAGAACACTTGTTCCCTCTCTTCAACTTACTTTTCTTTATAGCTTTTGCTATCTTTATCCCAAGGTGAAATATTATCTCAAGTTGAAATATTATAAATGTTTGTTGATGTTCTGTTTTCCTCAAGATTTTTTGTTCCATTATATACTCAATATTTAGAACAGTGATGAGCACATAGTACATGCTAAGGAAATGTTTAGTCAGTGCATTTTTAATTCATACAGTTCTGAGAATCTAATTATTATGCATTAAGTTCACACATGAAATATCAGAAATGAGTTCCTTTATTGTAAAATCTAAAATAAAATAGAATTTATACATAAGAAATTTTGATAGAAGAATAAGAATTTAAAAGTAGCTTAAAATACAGTGACATGTGAAAAGCCTATGTAACAATAATGAATTTTAAAAAGTAACAAGCCATCATAAGTTTTGATTTTTAAAAATTCCAAAATTTGCCTCTGGTAGGTAATGAGAAAAATGCAGAATGCTATAATTAAGTCATAAGAGATAAAGAAGAATCAATATTAATATTACAAGTAGAATTTAAATGTAGAAAACAACATATGAAAAAGATCAACCTCAATTTATTTTCCCAAGAAATTCCACTTTCAACTTCAGCATCATTCTAGTGTCCATCATCAGGTAGCATTTTTGCCACTACTTTGTTATGGACATAGAAGACTTTGAAAGAAACAAAGAAGAAATTAACCTGTTTCCTTCAACTGTTTCCTACATGTTAATGGATTTGGAACAATATACTCAAGACACTTTGGACATCTAGATTGTGGTGCTTGATGCCACTTAATCATTCAGTCCAGTTTAGTGGGAAGGAAATCTTGAGTCATAATATACAGCATAGGTTTTAGAGTAAGATGACCTGGCTTTAATACTTTGTAGTTGTGTGACCTTGCACAAATTACTCAACCTAACTAAATCTCAGTTTCATTGTTTCATGTAATTAAGGTATATATACACATATTATATATTATTATTATATTAATTACATATATATTACATATAACACATATATATATAATTCATAAGGACTTTGAAGAATTAAATGTAAGAAAAGCTCATACACAATTCCTTTATTACAGTCTTCCTTTTCATGCAAAGTGGGGCCTCATATGAATTTTTGTAAGAAATGTAGATTCTCTGGCACCAAGACAAACTGAATCAGAATTTTCATTTTCAACAAGTTTTAACAAGGTTAAAATTTAGGAAATTAGGCAAAATTTGGAATTTTGTTTCCTTCATCTCTTTAACAATCCTTTCAAACCAAAAGTATTATATTGCTACTAGTAATTATAAACAAAATGTGTTAGGAATGTCAGTTTATTTTCATCACGGTTTTTGCATAGCATTCATTGTTTCTCCAGGCAATCTCCAAGTTTAGGAAGATATGCCCATTGTCAAAAGCCAGGAGATAGGGGTGAAGGTTGACACTGAAATCTGTAAAGAGAAATTAGTTCCTTTGCTCTTACATGGCATTTGACCAGGCTTCCCTCCGGTACTGTTCTAGAGGTCTAAATATTCAGACTAATACTTTAACTCATATCACTGTGGAAATCAAAAGACATAGATGAGAAAGCTATTAGTGTAATGTCTCATATATAATCAGTGCTCAAACAATGTTAGTTGTTTCCTTTTTTTTGCGGTGCTGGGGATTGAACCCAGGGCCTTGTGCTTGTGAGGCAAGCACTCTACCGACGGAGTTATCTCCCCAGCCCAGTTGTTTCCTTTTTAATCTTACTATAGCACAATTATTTTGAAAATATCTAGATTCCATACTAGAATGTGAGCATCATAAGGGATAGAATTTATTCATTTATGTATTTATATCATAAATAAATTCAGGGCCTGCCACATACATTCTAGATGGATGCAAAATAAAGAGATAATTTCTGAATACCAAATAGATTTCTAGCTAGCTATTTAGTATGTTACTTTTAACAATTGAAAGATTCATTAATGTAATTATTCAACAAATAATTATTGTGTAGTTATTGTCAGGAAGTATGATAGGAGCTGGAGATTAAAACAATGGTAAGCAAAAAAGAGTCATTATCTCTGCTTCTAGTTTAAGAGTAGAAATACATATTATCTCACGAAAACATAAAATTCAATTGTGATAACTACAAGAGGTACACAGTGAAATAGTGTGATAGGTGAAATAAATATTAAAATCATAACAGCTCAGCAAGATTATATCTTATTTTCCCGTGGTCTGCCACATCACTGCATTCTATCACAGTCTAATTAACATTTTTGTAGTTTCTCTTAAGTTGGAAAAACTCCTGGGTCAATGCTTTTCTGGGTCACTTTTAAAATAAACTTCTTCCTGGATGTGAAGTTTGAGTGTAAGGAGATGGAAAAAGGGGCTAATGTCTTTCTTTGCCCTCTTTTATTAATTAATATGTTGGCACTAATTATCTTGTCACAATGGTGCAGATACTTTCACTTTAAGAAAATGAGTCCTAGAACAGTTGAGTTCCATGATATTTGTGACATAACAGAGGCTCAGATCCCTAGATAGAGTGGGGACTCATTGAGCTAGGGAGCCTGGGTGACTGCATCAAGGCCATTAAACCTTCAACAAGGAGAAGACAGATTCATCAAATTGCATTATGATGATGTCTAGGAGGGGGAAAACCCACTTTGCTTTAGATTTTATCTACGCTGGGACTTTCCTCAAATCAACCTGAGTATCCGTGGCTTCCCCGTATCTCTAATCTCCTTGTATGGTTAAGATTACCTTAAATTTCTGGTTCTGTTTGCACCCATTACTGGGTACTGAATGCGGAAATTTGTTAATGGTAAACTTCCACTGAAGGATAAGAGGCTAAAGACAGCCAGTCCTTTGTGCTATCCCTCTCTTCACGACTTACCTGTTCCTATAGTAGTACTGTTTTCCTACAAACGACGACCGAGCCTGCAGCCGGGCTAACGTGGCCATGGCCCCTGGGCCAGGGGTTTGCAACTGGTGTTATCATCGGTCTCCCTGGCAACCGGGCGAAACCACAGGCCAGTCCCGGGAGTTCCACTTTCGCTCATTCTTCTTTTATTTCATCCTTTTTCAAATTTAAGGGCAATAAATTGATAATTTTGAATTTTGGGTGCAGCAACAAAGTTTAACATCTGTCTCTATCTCTTTTAGGAGTAAAAAGAGGCGACTGTAAGAAAGGAAAGCAGTGGGGAGGAGAATTATGGTTGCTCCGAGCATCCGGTTTCCGCCTCCAGCCAGCTTCCGGAAGCTCTTCTCAAAATGCTGAACTGCTCTTTGGAAGTGTCCGGGGCTGTAGTAGTTGAAGTCTGTTCTCGGGCCTGAGCCACGAGGCCAGGCTCCTGGGTGTCGTTAATGTTCGGGGCCGCCGGGCGCCAACCGATCGGAGCTCCAGCCGCCGGGAACAGCTGGTGAGGCTGGCGGCCCCGGGAATGGGAGATCAGGAAATGTGTTGGCCAGAGGCCGCCAGACCTGGAATCCAAGGGGGAGGGAGTTGTGATGGATGATCTGAAGACATGTAGGCCTTGCCCTCACTCATGCCTGGGATGGACGCAGTTTGAGGGAGGCATTTTGGTGTCTGCTGAAGATTTGTTCAGGAACACAGTAAATGCTTGGTGATGGCTTGTGTAACACTTAGGATATTGGGGGGAGTTGGTCAAGCTTTCTGTATTATAGAGCAATTGAGCTCTCCTTGATTATTGGCAAAACTATGGGCAGGAGTGCTTTATCTTACTCCAGTCTTATTCCCAGCACCCCCGCTAAAATTGCCAGATCATAACAAGTTTCTTGTAAAATCAAATGCCAGAAATCTAGAGCTCTGGAAGTTTAGTAGTGAAGGAGATAATCACTTTAATCTCCCACTCCCACCCTTTATGGGGGGAGTAATCTACCCATTTTCCACTACTTTGAATATACCATTCTAGTTCAAAGGAGATATGTATGGGTGTTGTTTGGGAACACCCATAAATGCCAGGATTACGCTGGGGTTTGATTATGTCTATAGTATCATATCACCAATGACACTTTCGGATAATGTATTGCTTTAATTTTTCAAAGTGCTTTCACAATTTACTCTTTATTGTATGACAGTCAGTGATACCAGAATATCACAGGCACAGGATATTTACTTAAGTGGCTTGTCCAAAGTTGCCCTGCACATTTTAGCACTGGAGAGACAAAATGGCTTTTAGAATTTCTTGTTGAAAACTATGATGTAGGTCCTGTTTTTCTCCCAAACCTTTTTCCTGCAAGTAAGCACAAGAAAATCAGTGAAACAGACAAGGAGACTTCTTATAGTCCTCAAACATAAAGTTTTTACCAACAGGTGAAAGAAATGTGACATTAAAATACATGTCCAATCATAGATGCTGCAGAACACAGAAAGGTTCTGAGGAATTCTCTGAATCCATGAAGGATTCTAGTAGTCTGTGATCTTAAAATTTCTTACAACTGAAAAGTTAAAAGAATATCTTATCCAAAGATTATTTTGTAGTTCATTTTGTAATTCACTTTGTATTCATTTCATTTGATTAAGCTACTTTTAAATTCTCACATTTTCCAGTGAGAAAAGTAGGCATCAGGTTCAAAATGAGCTATTTTTAAATTGGTGTAATTAGCATAGAGTAAAAGCACAGTTCTTAAATACTTAATTTTATTAGTATTGAGAGTAGTATATAGTTGTGTAACTGCCATACAAAACAAAAGACATTTCCACCACTCCATAGTTTATTCTGCTTGTGTGTTTAATATTTCACCATTCATTTTTTGTAAGGAGGGAGATGAATGTGCTATATAGATTGGTATGCTTTTACTAAGTTGTTATTGATTTGTAGGGTAAGTGCTGTTTATTTAAAAAATATGACCCTCTCATTTGCAACCCCTATCCAAAGTAGGTACCTCTGTACAATATGGAGAAACGTCCTTTGGTTCTCTTTTGAAGAACTTATCCTACTTTTCTTGTTGGCATACAACTCCTTTCTGCTGGCACTAGAGTAGAACATAGTGCGTAGCACTTGGTGTTTTGAATAATTTTTAAAAAATCTGTACCTAATTTGACAGAATGAATGTGTTACAGAGAACTAGAACTTTTATTTTCTAGTTTATGTGCACAGCTGACCAATCATTCAATATTTCTTAAATGGAATCTTTCATTAATCGAACAACTGTTATATACCATACATGTTTGTTTTATCCCAGTAATGAAATCCCAGTGTTGCTGAGGTTGCTACTATCACCTCCTGTAACTCTTTTGAGGTAGGAACATCATTCTTTGCATTTTAGATAAAGTGACACAGAAGGGAAAATAGTTTAAATAACTTACCTAAGTGTCTTACATGCAGTATGATTCATGTGTAGCTAAAGAAGATTCCTAACCATCCTGGTGTATACTGCCTTAGTATCTGAATAACATACGGTATCTCCCAGATTTGTTAAGCAACCTGGATCCCTGAGGAGTACCTGAAGTATTTAACTCCTCTGTTAATATTCTTTTTAAACATTCTCTCCAATGTGGAGATTGTTTTCTTAATTTTTAGGCATCAAGTGCTTAAAAGTAGATGATTTCTTTATTGAACTATGATATTCTGTTTATTTAACTTATATTATATGGCTTTTCTTTTTTGCCTTTTTTTTTTTTAAGCCATTGAAATAAACTGTATGGACTCTGAACCTTTGTTTCTGTAATTTTGTTCTATTTGGCATTTCGATTTTCTTTGGGTCTAGAAAAGTGCATAGTAAAAATTGCATTTTGGGTTTTTGTTTTTTTTTTTTATCTTGAATTTGGTTTTCTACTCTCAAGTTTACTTGACTTAGGATTCTCTTTCAGTTAAGGATGAAAGTAATAATCAGTATAATTTTGGGCAAGCAATTTTGTTATAACTTCTTAGCATCCTTTAAACCATCTTTGATAATTTGCCTTTACCCTCATTTACTTAACTAAAAACAGTGTCTGACTTGTTAAAGTAGCAGAAAATTTGATATCCAGATTGTCTAAAATTTTTAGTCAAATCATATTTTTCTTTTGTTATTTGTTTGTATATTCAGTCAATCATTGGTTTGTTCATCCAGCAGATTTTTAAAAATCTGTTGTCAAGCAGTATGGTAGATACTTATAATTAAAATCCAGTTGTCTTCCTTCTCATTCCCAATCTAGGATTTAAGCATATTTTCAGTAAATATTTGTTGAGCAGTTACCACGTATAATCAATAAACAAGACTCATTTCCCTCCCAACCAAAAACTTACCTAAGATGTACTTGAAGATATGCATGTTGACAAGAATTAGAATGAATTATTTTTTGCATTCTAAATTTCTTGCATTGTTTGATTTAGACTCTGACTTTGCTTCATTTAGGCTGTTTTTTAAATTTAATACTTCGCATTTTGAAAGCATTTGAAAGCAATCAGAGGAAATAAAAGTTTCAAATGAATCTTAAAGTCATTAAATGAAACAAAAAAATCAAGAGAATGATTGTTTAAGTAATAAATGAGCTTGCCTTATTAAATCATTAATTTGAAAAGTAGAATTAGACTTTTTTTCCCTTAAAGCAAATCATGTTTTGGTTTACAAGTTCTAGGGTAAGGGGAAAAGCAAACTTCTTGAGTGTTCCCCATGGTGACAGAGGTGACAAAGCAGCTGCCAGTAGTACTATAATTGAATACAAGTCAGTGGAGCTTTGCTCCCATTCTAGGAAATGAGTTTTTCAGTTTGATGATGAACCGTATGACTCTTAACCAGGGAGGATTATTTTCTTTAGTCCTTTCTTTTTCATTTATATCTTTATATTAGATCAGATATACATGATTTTTTTTTTTTTAATAAAGAACTTTGGGCCTATTTTTAGTGTGGTAGAGTCCTTAGAGAGTCCACAACTTTCTAAAACTATACAACAATTTTGTATGTCTGTTGTCCCATAACATCCCAACATTTGAAATGCTTCATGACCCCAGAAATGTTAAAGGCCTTTGCTTTTCCTATTAGCCTCAGGACTCTTGGTAAGATTGTACCTTAAAAGTGGAATGACTTGCTATTTCAGTGACCCATTTCTCTTATTTGAGGGTAGAGATTGTTGAAAGGTGAACTAACTTCTCTCAACTTTAAGTACTCTCATCTTCATACAGTGCCTTCAGGGTAGAAATTATGCTGGTTTTTATGGTGAATATACAGAAATCAGAAGATAAGTAGTTTGTCTAAGGTGTTTTTGCTAATGAATGTAGCAGAATTTAGATTCCAGGTTTGTAGTTTTGATTTTAAAACACATGTTCTCTAGTTTCCTCCCAGCCTTTTTTCTGTAGAGAATTCTATTTCATATTTATTGTCTAGTATTAATATAAACCTGCAACTAATCATTTATACATCTCAGAAAAAAATAGTTTTCCCCACCCCAATGCACTTCTTTCTAAAAGAGAAAAAAAGGTTACTTCCGATTAATACTTTGCATGGATAGTTCAAGGAATTTCTATACTAGTTTAAGTGTTAACATTTAGTGTTAGGTTTACTCTTGATTTCCTGAAATAACAATGTCCCAATATATGAAAGGAGAAAATTGAAGACATAGTCTCTTAATAAATTACTAACAAGATAAAGACTTATTTTGATTAATAATGGTACTATTAAGGAAGGAAATTTATAAATTCTAATGAGCAGAAGAAACCTTAAAATTTAAGAAAATTCTTAAAGATCATGCTGTGTTAGACATAAAATTTGGCCCTTGGTGTAGCCTTTTAAGGTTTACTGTTTGTATGTTTAGTCACCCATTGTCACAATCAACAACTATTGTGTGTTGATTTTTATCTGTACTGTTTGGCTGTTTGCTGTGTACGTTTAAGACCAACTAATCCTTTTTCTATCCAACCTTTCTTGTCTTAGTAAAACCTAAGATGATATTGAAGTATATAATTCTATGACTTTTAAGTTTTATGAGTACTCATAGATACATTCATCAGCATAGTTGTTGACTGTGAACAGGGTTACTTTATTTAGTACTTAACTTACATTTAGTTCCCCACCAATAAAATAACTCAACTTTGTATAAGAAAAGAAGTGCTTAGCACTTAACTTATATTTAGCTCTTCACTAAAAAAATTACTTAACTTTGTAAAAGAAATTATACATATTTTAGGGAGGCAAAGATTTTTACCATATATTAAGTGATGAGTATTTGATTTTTTTCCTTAACTAGGTATTCAGTAGTTGCAATGGTTACTTTTTAGTTATATCTGGGAGGTTTTTTTTTTTTAATGAATTTGTTGGGTTTATTTAGCAAAAACATATATATCCTCTTGTTTTATAGTTATTTGTATCAGCTGCAAGGAAATATTTCTCAATCAGTTTTTCTATACATACTGTATTTTTCTTCATAGGAGTAGCAGGTATTGATGAGGCTTCAAAAACAATAATTAGTGATAAAATAGTTTACTTTTAGTTATTGGGGGAATCTGTTTTCTGGGTGTTCTTCACTCCTATTGTCCCCGCCTATCTATATTTTAATAGCAGTTTTAGAGATATTGAGCTATCAGTCAACTTCTTATCATTTGGAGAGGTATAAGCAGTATGTTAGAACTAAGTAGCTTCCTTATTTTTATTACTTAAGCCAGAAACACGTGAAGGAAATTCTAAACTAATGCAATGTTTTCTTCATTAATTCCTCCTCCTGACTTTTAAACATATATTTTCAAGGAGACCTTTTTCAGAAGTAAGAAGAGCCTGGTGGTAAGAAACCCAAGGATAGCAAGTCACTCATTCACTGGATATTTAGTATTGCCTAGAAAAAGACAGACAAACTGGCCTTTGGCCAAAAATTCTTAAGTAAAACTTGTATATCAAATCTTGGCTTGATCATCCATTTTATATTGCTCAGTATTATATCACCTGCCAAAAAGTGCTCATCTGTTCATTTCCTGTTTTAAAATTTCTATGGATGGTGGGTTTATATAATTTTGTTTGGGGATATTCTG
Source organism: Sciurus carolinensis (assembly GCF_902686445.1). Classification (NCBI taxonomy): domain Eukaryota; kingdom Metazoa; phylum Chordata; class Mammalia; order Rodentia; family Sciuridae; genus Sciurus; species Sciurus carolinensis. Next base: position 71,744,816 of record NC_062224.1, read on the forward strand.
CTCATTTGGACTATTAATGTAAAACTATTAATGAGCCATTGTTTCAGTCATACCCAGTGTTAACTATTACAGTTTCTTTCCAAATGAGTCCCAATGAAGAGACATTGTTTTAAAAATGTAAATATAAAAACCTCAAAATAGGCAATTAGGTAATTTCACTGAAATTGCTTTAATTCATACAGACTGTATATATGCTAAATAAGTATACATTTATACAGAAATGTTCTATATTTCCAGATTTTCCCTTCCAAAAGGAAAGGTATTATTTAAGGAATTAAAATAATTAGGTTAAAGTGTTTGAATGCAGCAGTCTGCTGATGTGTCAGTACAACTGCTAAAGCAAAGGAAATAAAACAACTATTTTTCACTCTATGGTATCTTGTTTTTTATTTCTGTTGTCCAGTCGAAACCCATTTTATTTGTGAAATGTTAGTGAAGCAACTTAAGCTTAACATTAAATGTGTAATATTATTGGCTCATTAATAGGACTTTGATTGGGATTAACTAGTAGAAGCATTTAGATACTGTAGAGGAAAAAAGTGCTTTGAATTCTGAATTGCACTTATATTAAATGTTTCTCTGGTTTTATAAAATTTTGGAAGAAACTTTTAAAAGTAATTTTTAGTTGATTCATATTTGAATGATTTATGGAATAATTTGGATTATTTTAGTTAAATTTTTTAAGTGTATTTTGTCTTAAGAGAAACATAAAATTGAATAAGGCTGACAATTTTAATGAGATTAAGAAAGCTTTCATTTTGATAATATTATTGGTATATTTTCTTGGTTATAGTAGTACTTTTTCAACAAAAATTAGTGTCCAATTTCAAAGGATTGAATGCAGTATGCTAACCCATTTTCCAGTGTTAAGACTACCAACTTTTTCTCTTTTTTATTTTTTTTGATTGTTTTTGGTTTTGTTTTTGTAGTGCTGGGAATTGAACCTAGTTTTGTGCTTGCTAGGCAAGCACTTTGAGCTACATCTTCAACGAAAGTTTTTTCTTCTGAAACAGAGTACTAAATAAACCTCAAAATAAACTGCATTTTTATTTGGAGATTATATTCATCCATTGAGTTTATTTCATGTTTTAATGTTTTTAACTATTCATGCATTGGTAAGGATGTCCTATCTTCAAAAAGAAAGTTACTCCAGATTCAGGTGATAGTCTTTTAGAGAAAGGATCCTTGTTTTAATACATGTTAGACTGACATCAAGTAAATTTTCTGAAAGGTACAATATTATATTTGGAGATAATAGGTCTTTCAGACACATTTCTTTAAAAAATGGTGTTAAAGGAAAAAAACAAGACATTCATTGTATTAAGAGAAAACAAAAAGGCAATTATTAGCATATAGGTAATGGTAAAAAGATCTATTCGGTTTATCAGTGCAGTCAGAGTTATAGCCTCTGTTTTGACTTCATGCCAATTCCTATGTGATTTGTATTTCTATTAATTTAATTCTATATTCTGAAACCAGAGTTATATACAGAACCCTCATAAGTGACCTTTATTTAAAATATTTAAAATATGTATTTGAACCACCATGTGTTTGAAAAATGTGTCCAGACATGTGTGTGTGTGTGTGTGTGTGTGTGTGTGTGTGTGTTTACATTCAGATTGCCAAAGGAGATAAGTCTGGAAAAGACAAACTCACATCAACCTTAAGGCAATGCTGCGTTATGTAATTGCTCACAATATACACTCTACTAATAACCATTTTAGGTTTTTTTTTTTTGAGCTCATTCTACTCATTCTACCTTCACCAGTTATACTACCATATATTTTGTGTTGATGTAGCCTCCCACTCCTTTTTCCTATTCAAAACAAATTAAATGCTTGGTTATTTGGCTTTTATATAGAGGACATGTATGTTACAATTAATGTAATACTGCCTGATGCTAAATTAATTATAAAAATATAGACTGGATACTGGAAGTGGGTAGTTCATGTCTATAGTTGAATAAATATTGGTACTCTGGAACCAGACTGAGTTTGAATCCTGTCTCTTTCACTTAAATATCATCTAGTGAAGGAGATCTGTTTTTTCCATCTGCCACCTTATAAGATCATTGTGTGAAAATGAGGTAGAACATAGAAAAAAAACTCAGAAATGGGCCTGGCTAATAGTAAACACTCAAGTGTTAAAACTATATGTGCATATAATATTATGAATGGTAAATCCAGTTGAATCATGATGTATATTTTTTTTCCTTAGGTTATCATTAAATGTAAAGGAATAGTTGCAGGTCGTTATAGGGAATTTGCTAAAATCTGAAATTATAAATTATAAAGACTCTATAAAGACTGTATAGATCAAGGGTCATCAAATAGGCTAGGCACTACATGATTTTATAAATAAAACTTTACTAGAACACAACCATATTTATTCATTTATGTATTGCTTGGGCTATTTTTGCATTATAATGACAAGTTGAGTAGTTGTTAGAGACCTAATGGCCTAAAAAACCTAAAATATGTATTATGTGACCTTTTGCTGAAGAGTTTGCATACCCTTGCTAACAGACTCCTAGAACTGTATAGGCCCCTAGAGACTTGAGAATATTTTGATCCCTATGTGCCTTTAGAACTCAATTTGAGACATGACTGCCCATCGTCTTCATATGAAAGGTGTACATATCCAAACATTCTGTAATGTTTAAAAATAAAATAATATATCTAGGCTCTGTATCATACCTACTAATTTAAAATTTGGGGGAATTGAGTTTGGAAAGAACTATATAATTTATTAAAGTTCCCAAAGAAGACTGATGCTTATCCTTGCTGACTAAAAAACCTCAGAGACTACTTCAGAATAAATTAATGATGGGCCCTTTTAGACTAGTGAGGCTCCAATTTTGATGTGAACAGTTTCTGCTTCACTGGATTGTATGCTTAGTGTGGCCTAAATATGTGCTTAGTCTTTGGCTAAACTTTCTTTTTACATGTATTATAAATCTTGACAATACCTGTCTTTCTGCCTGACTCTTGTGTTGTAGCAGTGATTGGGTATACCATGTGGTAAGTAGATGATTTCTTGCTTCTGTCTTCATTTAGAAATCAGTGGGCAGGGAGGAGACTGAGAAAGTTTTCTCTGCTCTGAGGAAAACTGGTTCAAGAAAAAGGAAGGAGATAGACAAGGAACAGTGATTTTAAGCTGAAAGAGCCTTTCCATAATTACATAGTAAAAATATAAAAATGCTGTTTGTTCTGTTGCTGATACTATGTTTACTCTATTTTTAAGAACTTCCTGTATTTAATAAAAGAACTTATGCAAGAGGAAGCTTTAAAAGGAATTGGAATATTTGAAATGGTAATACACTGAATAGGAAAATTAAGTAGCTTTCAAATCTTTTGTAATGACCAAATTTTAGTCCAATTTAGAGTGAATCATCTTCTGTAGAAGACTAAATATGGTTAAGAGTTACTTTACTTTTTTTTTTTCTTTTTTATTCTCTAAAAAATGTAGGCATTTCAGTAGAACCATGGAGGAGCTGGTTCACGACCTTGTCTCAGCCCTGGAAGAGAGCTCAGAGCAAGCACGAGGTGGATTTGCTGAAACAGGAGACCATTCTCGAAGTATTTCTTGCCCTCTGAAACGTCAAGCCAGGAAAAGGAGAGGGAGGAAGCGGAGGTCTTACAATGTTCACCACCCATGGGAGACTGGTCACTGCTTAAGTGAAGGCTCTGATTCTAGTTTAGAAGAACCAAGCAAGGATTATAGAGAAAATCACAATAATAATAAAAAAGATCATAGCGACTCTGATGACCAAATGTTAGTAGCCAAGCGCAGGCCATCATCAAACTTAAATAACAATGTTCGAGGGAAAAGACCTCTATGGCATGAGTCTGATTTTTCTGTGGACAACCTCGGAAACAGAACTCTCCGCAGGAGGAGAAAGGTGAAACGCATGGCTGTGGATCTCCCACAGGACATCTCTAACAAACGGACCATGACCCAGCTGCCTGAAGGTTGTAGAGACCAGGACATGGACAATGATAGAGCTTATCAGTATCAAGAATTTACCAAGAATAAAGTTAAAAAAAGGAAGTTGAAAATAATTAGACAAGGACCAAAAGTCCAAGATGAAGGAGTGGTTTTAGAAAGTGAGGAAATAAGCCAGACCAATAAGGACAAAATGGAATATGAAGAGCAAAAAGTCTCAGATGAGCTCATGAGTGAAAGGTGACTTTTATGTTTTCTAAATATAAAAATATTTGTCTACAGTGTTTGTGGTTGAATGTGTTTTATATTTTAATTAATTCTATTTTAAAATAATTATAAATTGTAATGATGATGGTGATATTACTATTTAACTATGGTTATATTTCCTAATAATTTATGATGTTTTGCACCAGGCAAAATTGCTTATTTGATTTACACAATGTCTTGATTGTATTATAATGACTTAATTTTCAGCTACAAAGAGAAAAGGAAATGGATTTTCAGTGGGAAAGAATGTACTTTTGAATAATAGCACATTTGTAACTCTTAGAATTAGATATATAATTATTTATTTGTTTAATTATAGAGTTTTAGCCTTTGGTGCTTTTTAGAGTACGTGATTCATTCTTGATTCCTGAGAATCGAAAGTTTATACCACTTTGACATACGAATGGCTTGATATTTAAAGTAATAACTTGGTAGGTGTTTTGATCATTGATAATCTAAAAACCTAATTTATGGTCTGTATGATTTTGTCATTAGAAAAGTGGAAGAAGCAACAATCCTTTGGCAGTTAGTCTAATACATCCATTCTAGGAAGCAGGTGTACCACTATGATAATTGTTAAGTCCTATTTTTACAGCATCAAAAGGTAAGTGATTATTTTGACTTCACACAGAACTGATGCTACTTGCAAGAAATGCAATGTTGACACTGTTCATCTTTTTATGCATATGTTCTTAAAACCAAATGACTATGAACCAGAATAAAAGCATTCCTTAAATATCAGCTGGGAAAAAGTATTTGATTTTTAATTTGTATAATTGAGTCATTTTTATCATGTGGATTGTAGGATATGGATATAATTTTTATTCTTGTTGTGTTTGTAAATATGATTAAAGACCTGATTAGAACTTGTCAAGAGCTAATGGAAGGACTCTTTAATTAGACATAGTTTCTATTTGTGTTATTTTTCTAAAGAAGTAAAATTTACTTAAAAGGAAAAAAATGGTTTCTGGAAGAATTTGAAAAGTTATGAAATCTTTTCTTTCAAGAAAGCTATCATTTTTCTACAGGAATAGGAATTACTTGTATCCCAGTATTGGGCCATTGTGACTGAGGACCACTCAGTCTGTCTTAAAAGTAATTATATTGCCCAGTTGCTGGGGGGAAGAGTGTGTGGTGGTAGAGATAACATTCTTGATTCTGGATTATTCACACTTAGATTTTGCAAGTTCCTCCTTTTTTTTTTTTTTTTTTTTTTAAATATGTCTGCCTTTTATTGATCTGTTTCATAGGACATCTGCTCTGGAACAGAAATGAGATGAAATTCCCATCATTTATTTTCCTTCATTTAAAAAAAATTTTTTTTGAGTACCTACTAGGTATGATCAAGTTACCCCACAATTAACAACCCAGGTTCAAGTTTTCAAATAGAATATTTTCATTCCTAAAAAAAAATATGCTTCCTCTGATTTTATACTTTTCTGTATAATGGTTTTCTCTTGCCATTTAAGGATTAGCTATGGTTTCCTTCTGGGGGAACATTTAAGATATTTTCCTAGCACATATAGGTGTTTTTTGAGGTTATAGCCAAAGTTTTCCTAATTATAGAAAGATGTCTCTATGTTTTCTCGGAGCTGACTTGTAAGAACGACATTACTCTGTGTTTTGTCTGTGTGTCTCAGACTTAACAAACATTTCATAAACTACTATGTAATATTCACTGGTACCTGAATAATAATTCAGACTCTCCCCAACAGCCTCCTGGCTGAAATAGCCAGACATGCTAAAATGGAATGTGGAAGGTACTCATGAGGAAAAACTTCCTAAAGAAGCTGCACCTTAAAGCAAGAACTAAGACTTGTTCACAAGTGTGCAAAGTGAAAAGGAAAGAGGGAAATGGCATCCCTGGTTATAAGGAACAGCTTGTGCAAATTCATGTATTTTGAAACCAGTGTGGTACATTTGGGGAAATGTTTGTAGTTCATTATTACTAGACTCTAAAGTGGCTTAGCCCATAACATTTCTTGAAGGCCTATATACTATGGCAAATAGTTTATATTTCATCATATAGGTAATGGTAAGTCAGTGAAGAGTTTTTAGCAGTGGAGAAACTCAATTAGGTTTACATTTTATCAAGATAACATAATCTTGGCAGCAGTGTTTTGTTTACCTTTGACTGACCTCCAGACTGTCCAGTGGAAAGTGAATTATGGCTGTGCTCATAAGGGAAAAGGAATATTTGATAGTTTTTGCAATCAATTTTAAAAGGTAGAATCAGTGGGAGGTAGACTGACTGTGTTAGGGAGGTGATTCTCTCACATTAATGCCCAGGTTTCAGTCATAGAAAAATAGTAAGCGTGTACATGTACACTAATACCAATCCCTTTTTCCAGGAAAAGGGATCAGGAATACATTTATTCAACAAACAGTTATGCAGTATATTCTCATCTGAGTCCTAGCTATAAAAATCAAACCAAAAAAAAAAAAAGAGAGAGAGAGAGAGAAGAGATGTCCTTGGAGATTAGTTGCAATGACCATTAGCTGCTGAAAATGAAAAGCCTTTGTTCTCTTAAGTTCTTATTCTGAAGTACTTGATGTAAGTGGAGCAACAAGCTAGATATCAAGGAGGTAAAACTTAAATAAGGAAATATGTTGTGTACATAAATGTAAAAAATATCTCAAAGTTGGACAAGGATCATTAAAGACTAAAAACTGTTCTAAGGGCATTTTGATTTCTTTGAATCTTTAAGAGAGTGAGCAGGTTGGGGAGAGGAGAACTATACATACCGCTTGGAAACAGAACATTAAAAAAGATCAGAACTGAAGATAGGAAAATTTAGATGGAAACCCACTAATAGAAAGCCTTGAAATCTAAATTTAATCCAATAAGCATAAGGTAGTAATTTCAGAGTTTTAAATAGAATTTCTTCTTATAATTTATATGTGACTGTGTGCATATATTATAAACTATTTAAAAATAGTTTTAAATTTATAGAAAAATTGCAAAGACAGGTCATAGAGTTCATGGATATCACAGTTTCATATACCCCACACCCAGTTTCCCTTATTGTTAATATCATATACCTTATTGTGGTACCCTATCACAGTGATAGAACCAATATTGATAAATATTTTAAGTAAACTCCATATTTTATTAGCATTTCCATTGCTTTTATTTAAAGTCCTTTTTCTGTTACAGGGTTTCACATGTCTTTTAGTCATCCTTTTATAGTTTGCAAAGATTAACCTGGTTTATATGTAGAATGAAATCTGAACTCAGATTAGAAGATCATGGTACCAAAAAAATAGCACATGGATTCATCATCTATAAATCTGAACTCCAAAAAGCTGTGAAAAATTAACTCATTTGTGGTAGACTTTGACCTCTATTTAATGTGCATATTCATTTGTTCAATTGAAAAATACAGTAGATTTGATTATGGAGTGCTACCCTAGATTTTAGAGTTTGCCTTTCTAAAATTTGAGTAATTTTGAATTTTAAATATATTTGCCTCAAGGGTTTTACAAAAGAAATTGTGCCAGAGGCAATGACCTTCATTTGAGTTATGTTGATAGGAACAACAGAAATACAGGAAAATGATCAACAGTAATTTGAACTTGCTAAATAGCAGAAAGGTAAAGTTTCTGAAGTGTTTTTAGTACTGTAGTATTACTATGCATAGAAAGCATGTTTTTAAATAAGACAATATGGATTTGATGCCCTTGAAAATGTTATTTTATTACCAATTGTATACTACAGGGAGTTTCATGTATTCATTTAATTTGAAGAAAGTTAAAAAGATTCTAATTCCTTGCTCCTTAGAAGAACGTGCCTCTTGACAAATTCTTTTACCGTTTGTTAGTTAATATTTACATTTTAAAAGTAAATAAAAACTGAAAATTGGTGTTTTTATTCAGAAAATATGTGTGAATTTAAATCTCACCAATAATTTTAACCTTAAGGATCTCAATTTAGATATTGTATAACAAATTAAGATGTATCCTTTTTAATAGGTTACATCGTTCTAGATGTTAATGGAAGAAGTATTTTAATTAAAAAAAAATCACCTTGGGGAAATTTACTGTTTGGTTAAAATTAAGAATTACAGTACAAAAGGATTTTTTAAAAGAAAAAAAATTTTCTTTAGCAGCCAGACCTCTCTTTAAGTATTCTTATTTCTTGATATTTTTAACTGGAGTATCAATTAAGCATTGCTCTATTAAAACTAATAATGACAGTTTGTTCTTATTGGTCAAATATTTGTTTTAATTTGTATGTTGCATGTGTCATCATATTTTCCAACTTCTGTGGAAGTAATGAGAACCCATGTGATTTTTGTACATGCCCTTCTTAATATTGGTAATATTCATTTTGTTCTGGGTGACCTTAACTTTGATTTAATGGACTGTCACCATCTTAAACTTTTTTCCTCCATGGAGTTGTTGTGAATCCTTAAGTAATGTCTTTTCTGGAATATTTGCAAATGTGGAAATGAAAAGTAATTTCATCCTAGGCCCTTGTATTTCATGTACTGAAGAAAATCTTAGCCTGCTTTTGATTGAGACTTTTCTCATCTTATCATGCAGTGGTGTTTCAGGAGCAAGCAGAATTGCACGGCATAAGAAAGGAGCAGTGAACATTTGATGAAAGCAGATAATAAAATGCATCAATTGTGTCAGCACCTCGTTGCAGTCACATCTGGCTTACTGTCAGGGTCCCATTAGATTCCTGTGGTTTTATGTGCCAAAAATAATATGCTCTGTAGTTAATGGAACCAGGATATTTGCAGTTTGATTAAAAAAAATCATCTTATTTTCTTTCAGATCTTTGTCAGGTTTAAGTTCCATCTCTGAGCTGCCATGTCTCTTTAAAATTTTACAACTGAGAGATCAATTGTTCTTTTGATCTGTTTCTTTTTTTCTTTCTTTTCTGTTTTTTTTTTTTTTTTTTTTTTTTTTTTTTTTTTTTTTTCTTGTTACAGTGATTCCAGCAGTCTCAGCAGCACTGATGCTGGTTTGTTTACCAATGATGAGGGAAGACAAGGTACTGAAATGTGATTTTCTTCTCTTTGGAAAAACATCTTCATTTTAAAGTTGTGCTTATTACTGGTTATTTCATAAGATGATAACTGCAATCCATATATATCATACATTCTGCTTAGTGAACTGGGGTTTGCTGTTGTAGCTGGCTTTTTACATGATATGGAAGGTGTCCTATCTTCCTGACCTAAAGTAATTGATTATCCCTCAAAGCTAGTATGTGACACTAATAATATTAAGGGAGGATTATCTTCCTTGAGAAAGCTTTACATACCTCAGTCTTTTCCATTTTGTCTCTTTTAGCAAGTTTGCAAGACACTGGTTCTCATTCACCACCTGATTCCAAATATAGTTAAAACTGTTTAAGCATTCATAAGGGTGGATTTGCAAGTCATTTGTCATTTTTATTCAGCTGTGACATTTATTCATCCTGTTCAGTTTGTAAGTAATTAGATGACTTCCATGAATTCAATATTATAAACTGTTAAACAGAAATGTCTTACATCTTAGATGTTTTCTATCTTTGGAACTTCCTGAAGCTTTTCACACTTCAACATGGCAGTATTTTGAAGCTATGAAAAATATGAATACCTTAAAAAGGGGATAGGATTTTCTTTAATGGGATTAATTTTATTTTAGTCCAGTTGGCTCATGACTGTTTCCCTTTTAAACTCCATACAAATCATGAAATAAAGCTAATACCTATGAATACTTTGGTTTTCTCTCTTAAGAATCTTCCTGTTTTGGGGCTAGGGTTGTAGTTCAGTGGTAGATCACTTGCCTAGTACGTGCGAGGCACTGGGTTTGATCCTTAGTACCACATAAAAATAAATTAAAAAATAAAGGTATTGTGTCCATCTGTGACGGAAAAAAATAATTTAAAAACTATCTCCCTCTTAAGAATACACTAGCAGGAGACAGTTCTAAGTGAAAAAATAACAAATTTATTGTTTTAAATGATCAATCATCTAATGATGTTATGAAAAAAAGGGACAAAGTAAGTTTTCTTAATCTATTCATCTTCCTACCAATGTAAATAACATACGTGGAACAATAATTCTTTTTTATAAATCATATGGTCCAAATAAGTAGATACATAAATATTTTAAAGATCATAGACTTTTAAAAGTGAGATTTTGCCTGAAATATGTTTGAACCTTGGGACAAAATGAGCTTAACTATCTTGAATATATTTATTAAATTATAGATTTTTTTTACTCAGGGTTGTATTACAAATGTTGATATTAGTAATGGAATGAAATAATAAAGCTTTTTTAAAAAATAGCTTTCTGACAAGACTGTCATTAGAAAAAAAGTGACTTACAGTAATATGTCTTTGTGAACTATTATATTTCACATTGCTGAGTGCTTTTTTACATTCATTTTACTTGAAATTCTTATTTCATTCTTTAAAAACCTTATTAGTTCCCCCCCCCCTTTTTTTCCAATGAGGAAAACTTACACTAATACAGTTGAAGTATTACAGAATAATACTAGAATTCTAATTGGTCTATCTGACTCCTTGACCAATTTGTTAATCAGTGGCTATTTCCCTTTTAAGCATAAAGTTGTATATCACATTAAAAAAAAACAGTCACTTCCTGTTTTTAGAGCAATGTTTTTCTTCATGGGAATGAAGATCTACAGTAGTCAATTTCATGTAACTCCTTGTTTTTTATTGTTTTTAAGAAAATTGACATGACATTGTAATATAACTCTTATTAACTCAATGCTCCGTAAAAGTATTAATATTTAAGTGCTATGAATTCTGCTTTAAAAATCAATTTTTATTCCTCACTTGAAAAAAACTAAGACTTTAGTTTTATAATTGCTTTTAATTTTTCACTCCTTTCATTTGAAACACCGCTGTTTCTCATAAAATTATTCTCAATCAAAGCTCAATTTGTGTTTTTTTGTTTGTTAGTTTTCCCTTAAAAATCCATGTAACCAGAGGTTTTCAAAATCAGAAAATTCTTTCCGTAAAGGAAAAAGTTCATAACCCTCTTAAAAAACAGAAATAGTGGTGACTTCATGAGGAGAAGACTTTAATGACTCTTAAGGTCATATTCAAAATGCTGTTTGTCTCTTTAAAATGCATTTTATGTTTATCTCTTCATATAGCTCTTAATAATTAAAAAATTTATATAGGTTTTCACTAATACTCCATTTCATGGTTCTCACCACTACCCCATTTCAAACTGAGTTTTAAATTGATCATTCATTATCCCATGATTACACTCATGAATATTCAAAAAAGTCAACATTTCTAAATAGTTTTCTTTTTTAAAAAATATTTTGCTTATAGACATTAGATCTAGTTTCTTCAGGAACTGTGGTATTGTCAGTTTTCATTTAAAATCAACTTTTTCAAACTATTTCTTAATGAACTTAATTGGATTAATTTCATTTAGTCACATCTGTTTATGATTGTTTCCCCCTTTCCACTCCATACAAATCATGAAATTAAGCTAATTATATACCATTATCAGCTTCATAGAACAAGTTCTACAGTTTTATACCTTTTAATTCCTGGTAGGCGATAGGTTTGTCTTTTTCTTAATGTGGTATAGGTAGTAACTTACATGAATTTCCCTTCAGTTTTTGCCAAAGGATTTGCTAGTTTATTATTGTTTTTCTCATTTTAAAAATTGGTTCCAAAATAGTATTTTGTGTTTTTGTTGACGGCTGTGCTTGTCCTGGTATTGAAAGCATTTCTTTGTTTTTTTAAATAATTTTTTAGTTGTCAATGGACCTTTATTTTTGTTTGTTTATTTATATGCAGTGCTGAGAATTGAACCCAGCGCCTCATACATGCTAGGCAAGCACTCTACTACTGAGCCACAACCTGTGGTGTAGAGTAAAAGGTTCGTTTTTGATTATATGTATGATTACCAGATAAAATACAGGATCCACTGTTAAATTTGAATTGTAGTTAAAAAACAACTTTTTATTACAACTGTGTCCCATGCAGTACTTGAACATTCTTATACTAAAAATTTAGGACAAGTACCACGTACTTATATTCATATTTATTGGATGTATTTTTATTATTTTCTTATCACACAACTCAGATTATACTTTTGGATGCTAAAACTGAATCTTTGGGGGAAATCATTTGTATTTTCACAGGTGATGATGAGCAGAGTGACTGGTTTTATGAAAAGGAATCAGGTGGAGCATGTGGTATCACTGGAGTTGTGCCCTGGTGGGAAAAGGAAGATCCTACTGAACTAGACAAAAATTTACCAGATCCTGTCTTTGAAAGTATCTTAACTGGTTCTTTTCCTCTTATGTCGCATCCCGGCAGAAGAGGTCAGTAGCCTTCCTTACTGGTGGATACAATGATCTTGTGGTTGGTCTTGTGATATTCATTGAAAGAGGTTAGGGTAAAATGGATACTAGAGAATGTAAACATATACTTTAAAGATATATGCTGTTAAGTGCACTAACTCAACTATTTGGCTTTAAAAATTATTAGAAAAATTTACTGGCTTTTATACTAGGCTCATCGTGAAAATGTTGGTTGGAATGTGAATTGAAAGAAAACAAAATGTCCTGAATGTTCCTTCTTAAGGTCTAAACAGATGGTTGAGTACTGGCTGCATTAGAATCCTGCTAGCCGTGGCCTCTGTTGTTTTAAGGTGTGAGTTTTGCATTTTTTTCCCAGTAATATTCATGGTGTTCACCTTCACCAACAACATACTCTTAATTCTCTATTGATAGGATCTCCTTCTATGCACCACTGATCATAGAATCTTCTAAATTGAGTACTTTGATTTTCTAGGTTTCCAAGCCAGACTCAGTCGCCTTCATGGAATGCCTTCAAAGAATATTAAAAAATCTGGAGGGACTCCAACTTCAATGGTAGGCATGCTTTTTTTTTTTATTGAATTGTCATGTTTGGAAATGCTTCCATTTCTGTGGACTAAAAAGCCACATCCTCATCCTTTATTTATATTCTAATGTTATACTTAAAAATAATCCATTTTTTTGTAGGCTACAAACTGGACCAGTGAGATTCCCCTATAAACCAAATCTTCTAATGCTAATAAATTAGTTACGTTTTGAACATCTGGGGAATGACATTCGAGGGAACCTGGCTCCTGTCCTCTTCCCTGGAGGAATATCATTGAAGTGAGAGCCTCTTTGATGCAAAGATGGGGCTGTTTTTGCTGGAGGACTGGTATTCTTCCTTTTAGTCAGCAGTGAACCTGATTGGGGAGGCTTTCTAGAGATCTAGGTTGACCCAGGGTGGATAGAAACTACTGTAAATTTTATATATTTTTCTCTCTTATGATTTTTTTTTTACATTGAATCCATTCATGTATTACTTGCTTTGCCAAAATGCTAACAAAAGCTAGAAAATTAAAAACTTCCAATTTAACCTAAGTAGTCATTAATGTTTATATTGTTACTAGTTAAGCATTAATTTTTACATAACTGGTTATTGTAAATAAAATAACGTGATGCATTGACACCTATGGTTAATTTTAGAGACGTCTTTTATAACCAGCATTATTTAAAATATTTGCATTTTACTCAGGGTATTATAACAAGGGCTAAGATAAGTAATAGGTAAGGTTGATAATCTTTGCTAGAGTTTGTATTTTGTTCAGTTTCCTTTCTACTTGGATAATCTGCTCTGTATTGCAAACTCATTGTATTCTAAATATAGTTTTCATTGTACTGCAAAAATCATCCTACTTCTTAAACTAAGCACAGTGATAACTAGTCTGCACTAGTAGAATCACTTAGTATTACCTCTTCATTTGCAATTACCTTTTAAGTGATCTGTTTTGTCTGATACCTGAAATACATCAAAATTATTACTTTGGCTTAGAGCTTAATGAAATCATGTCAAACCTAGTATTTTAACAAATACTGTGTGACTCTGAATCATTGTCATTTCTAAAAGTGAGAGCTGCTTGTTCATCCTTTGAATGGCAGACCATATGTGTCACTGTGAGTTTCAGAAATACTTGCATGAACTCATTTTCACCAAGCAGGGGGGAAATGTAACATTGCTATTGATGGTATAATTTAGACACTCTACTAAGTTCAGGCCACTTGAGTTCCTTAAAATGGTTTTATTAAAACGATTAATATTTTTATTAAATTCCAATAACTGATGAAGTCAATGTGATTTAATATGTGTATTTTTATATTGTATGGATTCATTGTTAATTCAGCATTTAATGACTTACTTAAATATGTTTGGAAAAGAAACTTAAAGTTGACATTGTCGTTACTTAAAGTTATTACAATCTGAAAGACTTAAATAAATTAAGCAGAAATAGTGATGTTTCCTTTTAGATTGCTTGTCTAAACTGGAGAGATTTAAAAATGATAAAGTACAACTTTGAGTCTCTTTTGCATATTTAAAGTGATATTTAATGGTATAATATTTGGTGTTTAGTAATTGTAACTGAGCTTTTTTGTGCTGTCTTTGGAGTGAAAATTTGTGTGTGTGTGTTTTTTCTGAATTTCATAAATGCTTTTATTTTATTTTGTATAATGACTGTCTTTTAGATCTGAATAAGTCATTTTAAAACCTTGGCCTATGAACTTTGCCTTACCAGTCATGAATCTAGATGAATGCTATCTAGTTCTTGGTTCAATTTTACCTATTTTTATTTTTGGTTCACTGCTTGCTTGAGCATAGCTGGGATTTGTAGCCCATTTTCTAGGCTTATTGCAATCTCACTGTGGTATTTTATAGAAGCTATTACAACTGATAGGCTAGCTTCATGGTATTGATGATACATGGCTTAACCATACTAAAAGCTGCCTTCCCTCTCTAAATTGTAAAAAGGTGATTAAGTTTCACTTGATGGAAATAATACTCTATATGTGTGTTTATCATGGAACTAGTGCATTAGGCCATGAACTGTTTTCCTGGTCTACCTTTTTTTGTATTCAAAATTTTACTGAAGACAATGGACTCCTTCAGGTTTTCTTTCTTTCAACCCTGAATTGTCCTTGTTTGAATTTTTAAGTACTGTAATTCTTTTTTCTTTTTTTTTTTTTTTTTCAATAAAATCTCTGACTTGGGCAAGAAAGGTAAGAGTTCCAATTTGTGCTGATACTTTTCTTATTTCCTCTGAAAAGCTTTTTTTTTTTCTCTCTAATTATATATTACTGACTAGTTTAAAAGTCATAATCTCTCTCACAAAACAATCATCTTTAAATAGTAACCATGACTTCTAGTAATAAGAAATGAAATTTAATTACATTAGACTTTCACACTGGAAACCCAAATTGCTTTTAAGAAAAAATTAATTTTCTAAGTGAAGTCACACATGAATAGCTGCAACCCATTAGACAGAATGGCAATAAAGGGTTTCTTTTTCTTAAGCAGATAAGTGATGACTGCATATTAATAATGATATATTTTTTGAAGGAAATAACAGCAGGAAAATTTCTTACTAAAATGTCAAAGTGAACATTTTTGAGGGGGGATGTTTTCGGTTGAATAATAGTTGTTTCTTGTTATTCACCATAGTTAGGTTCTATGAGGTCATTGTGAATATTGGATTAGGAAATGTTGAACCATTGCTCCTAAGAGAAAGGCAGGAATAGGTTCCTGTGAACCTCTGGCCTCCACGTGTTTTATCAACTAATGAATATATAACCTTGTTTATGAATGTTTGTGTTTAAAGACATTTGCTATATATGATTGAGTCATTAACACTGAATTTGTGGCCAATCCCACTGAAACTGAGGCCTAAACAAAGTTCATCTAACATGTGTTTTCTCCATAAGGCTCACCACAACCTTTTTGTGCTTAGTAATGCTAGACTCTACTTCTCAGGACTGTACTTAGGACCATTTAAAACAGTAAAATCACCAACAGAAAGCATAAAAATGCAATAAACCTGGCAGGAAATAGACTGGAGAAAGGCCATTTGCTCATAATATGCTATCCAAAACAAGAAGACCTAGAGACACCTTCTTGGCCTCGCCTGGGAATATGCATGTGTGTCAGGCAACTCAAATTTTTTACTGCTGTACACATGTCTGTGAATGACTGTATAAACTCTATGAGTATTGATTTGGAGTTAGAAATGAATCTTAGCCAGTTGGCATATTTGTAGAAATCTGCAAATAGGAACAAGAATTGACTGAATTCAGTTCTATAGAAAGCAAAGTGGTTTTGTAGAAAATTTATGGATTAGAAATCAGACCTTTATGAATCCATACTCGTTCTTCTTTTTATTTTTAATTGCATTTTGAACTTCAATTTTTTAAAAAATTAAATATAGACAATACTTATAAATTGCAGAGGTGTTGTAGGGTTTAAATGAGATCATGTATGCTTAATGGGCCCAGTTGCATCCTTGGCTCATAGTATATATTAAGGAAGTTGTAGTTACTATTAATATTAGAACTATTAAAGACAATAACTGATGACTTAAATTACATTTGTATCATGAGTCAGGGACAGAATTTTAGATGTTTAATGTTTCTCTTCGTATTTTATATATAATTTTCCTTTATATTGATTTGAGTACTTTCGTTGTAGCCCTTTATGTTTCTTTTAGACTTCCTTTATATTTGAGCTGACTTCTATCTTTAATATGGTCTGTTAAGAATTGTTTTGAGGGAATTTTAGGTTGACAATCATTGTACTAAATCTCAAAACTTAATTGCAAACTTAAAAACTCCTCTACACTATTTACCTCTCCACTCTCTCAGATCATTAAACTATTCATTAGTAGAAAGACCCATACGGTTCAGGAGATTTGGGTCCAGATTGATCTGATTTTTAAAACTAATTGTGTCCATGTATATGAGGGGTAAATGTAGACAGATTCCTGAAAATTTAATATTGATAGAAACTGCTACTGCTATCCTTCTGTTGGAAAAAAACCACTAGTTTTTTTTTGAGCCCAGTTAACCAGCCCTTCATTCCCACTTTTGGGAGAATTAAGCAAATGAAAATTAATTCCAAGAAATGTCCTGAAACTGTTATTCAGAAGATTAAGGCTTTATCTCTTACATTTGTAGGATTGGTTCAGTAAGTACAGTTCATACTAATACACGATAATGATGTCAGACTCAGTTGTTGAAAGTGAATTCAAGTAACCTTCCTTAAGCATAGCATTTCAGTTAGTCAAGGTATCCTACTCGTAAACATCTTAATTAATCAATGTTTCCTGTGGGTGAGACATTTTAAAAACATTTTCTTTTTTGGAAGTAAGTGATGAGTCAGCAGGTATTACATTTGATCCCTGAAAGATAGCATTCAAATTATGTAGACTGTTGAGAGATCAGTAAATGAATGACTCAGCTTGAAATATAGTACTTAAAAGCCAACATGAGTATTATATAAGAAGTTATAGTAAGTTACAGGGTCTTGTTTAATAATTTTATAATTGCCTTGGTACAGTTTTTGAATGGTGGGAATGAGAATATGCCCTTTATGTTTCTTTATACCTCATTTATATTCTTGCTGGCTCCTGTCTTTAATATGGTCTATGAATGGGACGTATTATGGTGTTGGTGGCATTTGTTTATTCTGCTAAAGAAAAGGAGTCTTTTTAATTGACCTTAATTTATACATATTTATCAAGTTATTATATCTGGAAAAAAATGTCAACATTAACCCTTAATATGAATTATCATTTTGTACAAATAAGCATGATTTTTACATTTCTTATACAATGGCCTCAAACAACATAGTTTATATGTTTGGTATGTGGAGTCAGTTCATTATAAGAGAGAAGGAATATTGTAGATACTTTCTTCTATGAAGTCACAGAGAACCAGGATTCCATGGATGACATGTTGATAATGATAATTACACTGTAGTGATTTTCAACCTTGGTTTTGTTTTTTCTTGAGCCTAGAGTCAGAATAATTAGTTTGATTTATAGCCTTTTATAGCAGAAGGACTATTTAAAATGTAGTTGGTTCAAAGAAGGAAACTACATATATTTAAGAGAAAGGAGCAATTTTATGACCAAAAACAAATCTAAAATTATTTTAAAATATATAGCATATATATCCTCAACTAAACTTTGACCATGTAGTTATCCATAAATTTTTAGTGAAATTCAACAGCTAAATGCTTTAGTATAACCCTTGTACATTGATACTTGTTTGTACCCTGAAAGCATTTTTCGGATGCTTTGGAAAAATACAAGAAGACTATATATTTAGAAAGTTTTGTATCCTAAATATATATGGTGTATATCTAATCCATTACTATATATTTTAATTTAGTTTTCATCTTATCTCAACGTCAGATTAAGATCCAGATCTCACATTAGAAATAGTATCTTTTTTGTTAGAACTTTTTTTGGGATAGTTATTTTGTATCATAGAAGAGTATGAATTAATACAATTATAATAAATATTTTTAAAAAGACATCTTCATAGTGTCTCTTGTTTAAGATTCTCTATTTTAATGTGATCCAAAACTTTATATTTCATATCATACATATTGAATATTCATTAATGAAATTTGAAAATATGAATTTAACAGTTTTTCATTGTTTCTTGAAATAGTACAAATATTAACTGATATTCTTATTGTGTTACACTTTATTAAAAGTTTAGATATACAACTGTTCAGATATACAAAAATTTAAAGGAAACAGATATAATATAGTATATTCATTTTCTTTTATTATATTCTCCATATTTATTCTTAAAAACCCATTAGCATGCTTTCTCTCTCCTACTCACTTTCTTTCTTTCTCCTCCTCACTTTTCACACTCTCTCTAGTGAGCGCCCTTTCTCTTTTTCTCTCATTTTCTCTCTTAACCCTGCAGGGAGACACTGTGTTTGCTTAATAAACCCTCTTATGTCAAAAAAAAAAAAAAAAAAAAAAAGACCCATTAGGGAAAAAAATGTATAAACATATATTCAACCTTGATATTTTAATGTTACCAAAATTGACCACTAATGTTTTTCTGTGTATTTACAATATTTGTGTTTCCTTCTCTGATAACATAGTACAAGCTTGACTTCATATCTTGGCCTTTGGGTTTGTGATGCTTCAGAAATGTAGAATTGTGCTAAGTGAATGTTAGTAATCATAGCAAACCTTCCAGTGATGCTTAATAGTAGTGCCAGATACTTTTTTCTAGGTACTATTTATATATTTAATACTATTAATAACCCAATAATGTATATTAACATTTACAATTTAAACATTTTATTTGTTCCCCTTTCATAAGCCAAAGTTAATGCAATTTGGAAATTTCTTTACATTGCTATCAGGTTGCTAATAAATATAAATAAATAATCTTCCCAAAGTAGTCTTCATTCCTGTTTACAAGATGCCATTGTGATTATGATTTATTTTGAGATAACCAAAGCATTCTTTACTATCTTCAGTGGTAGGCACAATTAAAATTGTATGCCATAATAAAAGTGATAAATAAAATGTTTTAATGCTTCCATTGAATTACATACTGAAACCCAATTCTACATTCTGTTTCTTCCTTTTTTATGTTTCTCTGGTAGTCTGTAAGTACCTTCTTGCTGATCTTAGCATCATCCATTTCTAGAACCTTCTGGTCTACTTTCTTGCTCTCCATTTCAGCTTGTTCTCCTTGCTGTCCTTCCATGGAACCTCATTTCCATGGAACTAATCACGTTCCCTTCCTTGGAACCTCCCACGTGTTTCATAATTTACCTTGTAGCTGTTTCATTGCTGTCATTCAACTGTGATATCCTCTGTATTTCATAAGTTCCTTTCCTCCCATTTCTTATCTAACTTGGTAAAATTCTGGAAGGACTTCTTATAGGAGGAAGATGTTTTAGCTGGTATTTTAAGAAAGAGTTGGATCTTACCAACTCACTTAGGATGGAAATTGGCAGACAGGCATGGTCAAGTTTTAAGTTTGAAACAACATAGATTATTCTGTAAACTATTAATCCAGTATTGCTGAGGTGTGAAGTATGCTTGTGTAGAGGGGTATGAAGCAGACAGAGTTTGACTGTAAAGTTGAATAGGGGTTAAGTCATTATGAACTTTGTAGTCCATTGGAATCATGTGAATCAATGTAATCTTTCATCACACATAGAGTAGTATAGAAGGTACATTAGGTGGTTATAAGTTAAGACTATATCAAGAGTCTAAGCTCCATACCTATTCCTTTAGTAGGTGAGAACCACAGGCTAGACTGAACACTTATATTTTACTGAACCTAATATTCTGATCAACTTTTGGCATCTGTTATGATTTACATATGAGGCATTCCCCCAATGCAAGAATATTCAGAGGTGAAATGATTAGGATATGAGAGCTTTAACCTAAGTGGGTTAATCCCCTGATAGAGATCAATTGGGCAGTAACTGTAGGCATGTAGGTGTAACTGAAGGAGATAGGTCACTGAGGACATGTTTTTGGGGTGTTCTATTTTGTCCCCGGTGAGTGGAGCTCTCTGTTGCTTCCTGGTGCTATGTCCTGAGCTTCTTTCCTCCTCCATGCCCTCTGTACCTACTGTACCTCACCTCTGGCCCAGAACTGTGGAGTTGGCCAATTGTGGACTGAGACGTCTGAAACTGTGAGCCCCAAATAAACTTTTCCTCCTCTACATTGTTTTTGTCAGGTCTTTTGGTCATCGCAATGCAAAAACTGACTAAAACCACATCCAATCATTTAACAAAGGTTTATCAATACTAGATATACTAGTATTAATAACGTTAAATATTGTTCTAGGCCTTGCAGGTGACAATGGTAAACATGACAGGCATGCCTCCTGGAGCTTTCATTTTAGTGAATAATAATAAGGTTGATTGCACTTAGGGGGAGAGTAGGTAAATAAAAATGGAATGGAGAAAAACAAAGTAGGACAATGTGACAGTTAAAGAACATCAGGGTAATTGGAGAGAATAAGATTTTTAGACCAGGATAATTTTCAGCTTTGGTCAGTCTAGTACCTTTCTTCACACCATTCTTTTAACGTGGGGAAAGAAGCAAGGGTGTGCTTCAGTTCAGCCTATTTATTTAAGAAGTTGAGTTAGCTTTCATTTTATCTCTCCTGATTCCTAACCAGGTTGACCAAAGCTTTTAAATATTGCTGCAGATAGGCCTGCAAATGCCAAAAGAATGTTACTCATATTTACAAAGTACATTATTACTGCCATTTTGGAATTTTTTAGAAGAAAGTTTACAGGTGCCAAATATTTATATATTTTGGATTGCCCCTTTTGGAAATTTAATATAGAAGAACTTTTCTATAGATGGTACCACTTTACTCTTCTGCTTTCACAGCTACTTAAATAGAGGATAGCACCACTGCTCTTTCTATTCCTTTTTTTTTTTGGATCCTGGGGATTGAATCCAGGGGTGCTTATATTGAATCCAGGAGAGCTATATCCCCAGCCCTATTTGTTTTTTTTTATTTTGAGACAGGGTCTCACTAAGTTGCTTAGGACCTCGCTAAGTTGCTGGGGCTGGCTTTGAACTCAAGGTCCTCCTGCCTCAGCCTCCTGAGCTGCTGGGATTAAAGGCGTTGCATGAAATGTCATGCTTTAACCTTTTTAAAAATGTCATGCTTTTTATTTTTTTCCAACTTTTGCATTTTCTTACAAATTCTTAAGTCATCCCTTTATTAGGAAAGAAATGGGATATTTTAAACCCATTGAGATTGATATATATTTTTTTTTCTTAGTTCCCAGTGCTAGAGTTTGAATCCCCAGCCTTGTACATATTAGGCAAGCACTCTACTGTTCATCCCGATCTCCAGCTTTAATCTGTGGACTTCATAATGAATCTTTAAAAACATTGAATTTGCTGACATATGAGGATTTTTAAAAAATACTTTGTAGAGTATGATTGTCATTTAAAAACTTTTGTATCCTAAGAAATATGTTCTACAATGATCCTTTTTAGAAATTACAAGGAATGATTGGTAAATATTTAACTCCACAGATAGAGATTTGACACCTTTTTCTAGTTGCCCTTTAAAATGATAGTGACATTGCCAGAGTCTCTAGTAATTTTTTTAAAATCTAAATCAAGGAAACAGAAATGCTGCAAACATTTTACTTTTTAAGAAGCTTCAACTCTGGCTTTCTGCCTTTTATGTTGCTGATAGAATTATTCTGATGGTCTATAAAACTCAGTTTTCTAATTTGCCTTTAGATATGTCAGATATCTAATATCAGAAAAGTTCAAAATCAATGATGGGTAGAACACTTCCAAATAATATATAACAAGCACTTTCTATACTGAAGTCACCTGCAAATCCTTCAGCTGAAGGTCATCTTGAACAAGTGAGAATTCACAAAGAAATCATGTATATAAAAAGGGTTCCCCATACCATAATTAGTGAATACAAATGATACATTTGTTGCCCATCATCCAGAAAGAAAGGCTCTGATAAGCCAGAGATACATGCCAACAGGTATTTATCTACATTTTAAGCCAAAAACGTGTAAACTTGTTGTTGTTGTTAACTTATAATTTTCTGAAACACAAACACTGATAAGTAGTTAGAAGAGGAATGAAATGGAAGTTTTGTGATCTTTTATTTGTTTGTTTGGTTTTGGGCTACTATAGGAGCAATGACTTGTGCCATTAATAGTATAACATCATAAAATTTCATGTTTAACTTGGATAATTGGTTACTATTAAAGTGTTCCAGGTTATTACAATTTTGAACTTGCAGAAGTATTTATCTTTAGATTACAGTATATTAAAGTAAGATTTAATAGTGTGTACTTTGTTTTTGAGGTGTTTAACTTTTGTATAAATTTTGAAAATATTTAGTCTGGAAATTGTTCTTTACTGAAGTAGTTATTGCTTATTTCACTTCATTTATATATATTTGATAGATTTAATTTTTTTGATAGATTTAATTTTTAGATACAAAAATCTATCTTAAAGTTTTGTCTGATTTATCAGATAAATATGTATGACTCAGAAAATTGATATCTTGTTTGTTTCTTTTCATAAATTTCTTAATTTACTTGCACCCATGTTTAATAAAGGCTTATGATGCCTTCATTGTCCATGAATAGAAAATCAGTAAGATGTCTTTTTCCTCAAGTACAGTTTGGTTAGTATAAATTAATTGGGAAAGAGAGAAAAAAAGAAACCTAACATTTTTAAGGGAATCTTTGATCCTAAGTGGTTTTTCATTCTTCAGCTTAAATTTTGACTTTATCAGTTATCTTTGTCTTCATCTACTCTTAGCTCTTCTGGACATGTCTAAGTCTTATTTCTTTATATGTCACATCAGCCCCTTTCCAGTTTCATCTGTCATTACCCATGTGTGGTTTCTCATAACTTCACATTTTGATGGTACATTAGTTCCTCTCCATTCTCTCTTGATTTCCCTGCTTCAAATCCATATCACATGTAACTCCAAGTAAACATTTCTAGAACATGCTAATGCCCATGTCACTACCGAGTCAAGAAAATGGTTTTCACTTCTTTTATAATAAAATCCAGATTTTTTTTCTTTCTACCTTTACTACACAACTATAATCTACAACACTTCATTCTTTTTTAGCTGGTCCTGTCTTCTTAGACCCTTTTCAGGCCTTCCATCTTCAATAGTCATTGCCCACTCACAATATGCACAAACCTTCTTCCTGTTAGATTCCTAGATTTCAAAAAGTAGTTCAAATTCTGGCAAAACCTTTCCCTATTCCTTGCTTTTCTGAATTCAGTCTATCATCTGAAAGGGTATTGTGCCCTCTCTTCCATTCATTCATTTGTGAGTAACCTACTATTTTATACTGTTATTCATTTGCTTGCTTTTGTATTGTCTCCCCACTTACATGTAACACTCCAATGATGGTAGTCTAGTTCTTAGCATGTAATATGTGCTTAATATATATTCGTTTAATGTGATGCAGTTTACTGGGAATTACCCACAGTGTTCAGGGAGTTTTCTGTCACTGGTTAGGTTGCCAGTGTGACCTCAAGTAACAGTACCATCTTTCCTATTGCTTTGCAGAGGATTTTCCCTTTGTCCAGTTGCAGAAAGAATGATATGCCTCAGGTCAAGTAGGGGTATGATGGTGCTTGAATCCATTCTTGTTGCAAAACAGAGGACAGGAAACAGTGTGCAGTCTTTCACTGAATGTCCTGAATTTTAGTAAAGATATGTCATGTGGTCCTTCCTAGTTGAACATTTTAATGTAATGAATTTTGAACTTCTGCTTGGTATAGGTGGGGGTAGAACATATGACTGTATGGACTGAATCACAGTACCTAAGGATCAACTTACTGAGAAAAAATATATAAAACTTTCTATTAGTTGCCTGTTTAAGTAATATCTAGAGCCTCTAAGTCTTAAACTTTTCAGGTTACTCTTTTATGACCACCTTCTCACCCCTTTCATTGTACATAGAGAAAGCTGAGCAGCCATCCTTAGATCCTTTTGATTTTACATGTTTGGTGGTGTTTTCTATTTTCTTTTTCCTTGTTAAGTTATGCCTTTTTTTTTTTTTTTTTGGCATCTTAATAGGGGTTTGGGGGAGTTGAAACAATAGTATGATCACTGTGTTGTGTTTACAGGTAAGTTCTACCTGATATCTTTTCACTTTTCATAATTTTACAAAGTAATAGACGCGTAGGTTTTTAAATTCATATAGGACAAAAATTATCCTGTAGAAAGTCCTTCCTATGCCCAGTCCCTCCCATGTCATTCTGGGCACACACAGTGTCTGTATTCTGTACCTTAATTTTTAGACTTTAACAAAATGTCTGAGAGATTATAAATCATACTTAAATTTCCATTTGACCATATAGTATTTCATTAAAGCATATTATTAAATAAGTTATTTTTTGTGTCTGCTTTTATTTTGTGTTTAATATGAAAAGATAGAAATATTCGATTACTATAATGTCTAACATATTTTAATGTTATTATCTTACTATTTACCAGGTAGTGCTTTAACCTTTTTATGTATGTTAATTCATTTAATATTCATGAAAAGTCTCATGAGGTCAATATTATTCTCCTCTCCATTTTATAGACCAGGAAACTGAGGGGTAAATGGCTCAAATGACTTGTTCAAGATCACAACTGGTAGTCTGTAGTGTCAAGATTTAAATTCTGGCCTTCTGGTTTACTTCTCAAAGACTTAACCATCAAACTGTTCAGCCTTCCCTACAAGGGTGAAATATATATTTCCAACTAATTTTATAAACATAGGCCTAATGACCTGCTAAAATAACATCTTAGTCAGATATTTTGATCAGTCATAATTAATATGTTGGTTAAGTCATTATTCTGTTGATTAAATTAAATCTGTTGTATATGTTTGTTTTTAAGCATGATAGTTTTCATCAGGTGCATATGCATTTCATCTGTTTTCTTTCTTCTACTTCAACCCCACCTATTTTTTCTCTCTGATAGATACTTATCAATTTAACTTACGTCCTTGATGACATTTACATGTTTTGTTAAGTTTATTAGAAAGTAAATTGTATTGTTACTTGTAAGGTTTTCTGTTCTATTCTGAAAAGTTAGTGTCAACAATAGGCATATTTTTATAAATGATACATTTATAATCTCCAATCTTACATATAAATAATTTCATAATTTCCAATTTATGGATTCATGAATAGAAATTTTAAAGAATTAATAACATTAAAAAGAATCCAAGTTAGATCCTCTTAACTCCAATCCTTTTATTAATTCAAATTTCCAGGAATTGTCCTTCTTTTTGTTCTTTTAGCTGAAGTTACATTGATTTTACTTTTTTTGAATGTTGATTTTTGTAAACATGGTGAGACTTAAAATTTAAATTTCTTGTTAACGTATGACAGTCACCTGTATCACATTTTGATCGGGCTCACCATTTGCAGAAGTTTTTATTTTTGTGTGGATAAATTTACCCTTTTAAATTGTTATAAGTTGCATTGAAGTAAATTATTTCTAGCCATAAATGTGGCATTATCCTTTTTCATATGTATTAATATCAGATCTTTTTTACTTGGATAAATCCTCTTCCTTATATAACTTCTCAGAAAACTAGTGCAATTGATGTTTTGTGGAAATGTCAATTAATCTAACTCATTCCTCTGTTGGAAATAATCTCAGAGTTGCTGTCTTTTTTCAACAAATAATTGTATGCACAAGTTTTTTATTGAAATGCCTTTATTTCTCATTGGAATACTTCTTAAAGATACTTGCTGTCTTGCTGACAGAAATGAGTTTTCTTTTCTCTGCTTTGTCCCAGTATATAAATCCCAGCTTTACAGTGTAGCACTGTGAAGGGCAAGAAGGGCAAAACACACACTTTTTACATGAAAAAAATAAAGGTACCTTTTTCATACACATATACACTTATCTTTTTAGATTATCTTATTTCTGGTAGATAATTCTCGATTTTACTTAGTCACTATGAGGATATAAACTTATTTTCAAAACAATTATAATCATGAATGTCATTAAAAATGAATTAAGATATGAATATGTATGAAGGAATTAGATGTTCTGACCATGAATATATGGCATCACTGTGTCTTGAAGTGAATTACAGACTTTACTCATTTCTGGGCCATTTGTTTTATATATAGATTAAATGTAGATAATTACTCATTTGACAGGTTACTTTATTACATTGATATATCTCAGAGTATCACATGAAGTTATAGGGTGATTATTGTAATAATTTGGATTTGTTAATAGCCAAAATTAACATTTCATATAAATTCAGATTTAAATGATGGAATTTGATTTTTTTTTAAGTCAGTTTTACTTCTGGTGGTTATTTTGATTTAATAATAAAATGTACTTTTAAAATTATGAGTTGTAATTTTTTTAAGCTTACATGTTAAACAATCTTTTGTAACTATTCTAAATTATAGATTGGAATATTAACTTTTATAGGTAAAACAAATTCATTTTGGCCTTATGCTTCACTTCTGTGATAAAAATTATTGATGTATTTGTTGGGAGCAGAGATGCATCACATATGATCTATTAAGTTTAAAATTTATATTAATAGAGCATTTAGCCATATACCTAGAGCATCAAGATGTTCAATAATTGTTGTTCTGTAGAACTCTAGCACTTTTCTTGAAATAGTACATGTTTCAGATGGATAATAAATGGTTAAGCTGCTTAGAAATTATTTGTACAGTAATTAAGATTCATTACCTGAGGGAATAAAATTAAAAGATTCTAATCAAATGTCATGTTTTAATCCCTATTTTTAATTTTGACTTGTTCTTTAATAAGGATTCCATGTTTCTGTTTCAGAGTGATTTTACCTGCTCTTTTAGGTTACTGCAGGGAAAGCAGATCTCTTCTGGCTATGTAATGCATTTTATTTAATTTTATAGTTTTTATGATATCATATATTAGAGATTGCCAAAAATATAGAAAAATTTTAGAGAACATTTTTGGATTTGATGGATTACCACTCTTGAAAGGGAAACAAAACACTAAATATTTCTAATCCCGCATTATTTACCGCATGGGTGGTTAAATGCTACTTTAAGCCTCATAAAATTAAAAGGAAGAAATCTGCCAACTGTAGCAGGAATTGGATTTAGGAAGAGTGGTACAGAGCCAAAATATTGCTACAGAATTAAATGTCAAAAATCTTCTTTAATAGTAGATATATAGTTCACAGTGCTTGGTTATGATTAATACATTTAATCTAAATCACTGAAAGTTGCTCTCTCCTTTTCCATAAAATACAATAGGACACAAATCAGTTTTACTGTAGATGGATAACAATTGGAAAATAATGCATCTTCCCGCCCAATAAATTGTCAGTTATACCTTTTAACTAAAATCAATTCATCTTTCCAAAATTTATTGCAATTTCTAATAATAAATCTCCTCAAATGTTTATTCATTTGGTTTTTGATACATTTGTGCCACTTTTGCTATGGTCTAATGTTTTCTCTTTTGATTCATTGTAAATTAGAAAATCTATTTTGAGTCAATTTTCTAGTTAAGAAGTTAAAATCTATAACCTAGCACCTTTTTCATTCTCCTTTGTACATTTTAATACCCTTGAACTTGAACTTAAATGCATTCCAGTAAATTCTTTTCAGAAGGAGAGTAAAAGACTTTGCAATGTAACTTCTTGAGGTAAGGGCCAAATTTCATAAAACAAGCACTTAGGAGGTTGCTAGATGATTGTTGCTATAGACTCATTTTGAATCAAGGGTGTGGGAGGGCAGAGATACATGGGGTTGTGTTGTCATTTAAGTTTTAATTATTTAGCACAAAGAAGAATAAATAACAGTTCGAGTTAGGATCAAATATTGATTTTAATGGGAGTCTACTTTTATTTTTTGTTGATAGCAAAAACCCAAAAGTACCATTAAAAGAAAGAAGTAGATATAATCAGGTATCTTTTTTCTATATCTTACAGAATGTGTTCCCCTTATTAATCTGAATCTCCCATTATACATTTTTAAGCCCTAAAATGCATTTTTCATTTTTTTTATGTATCCTAATTGTGTGAAATCAGTTTGGTTTCCCACATTCTAGAATGTAGTGATCATAAAGATTCAATATAGGATGCATAAGCATTTCCCATTTTTCATAGTATTAAAATAAACTTGAGTAAGATACCGGAAATACTATATGGTGAACAATGACTCTGGTCATTTTAATTTTATGCTTTTCTTCACTTATTCCACACTAAAGTCACATTGGCATCTTTTTTTCCCTTGTTTTTTGCCTTCATTGTTTATGTAAAATTTTATAATGAACTTTGAGAATCAGTTTACTTTCTCACCAATTTAATGAAAATGTGTTTGCAATCAACATGTTCTTTTGAAATCATATCAACTAAGATTCTTTTAGATTTTTAGAATGGATACCACTAAGAATGAATGCGATATTAACTAATTTTGATTCAAATTGGTAACTTAGTGGGAAATTTACATGGTTGCTATCACAAAAGATGGTACATAATTTATGTAGAAGTTAATACATGTAATTTTTAATTCTTATATTTAGAGCAAGGGTAGAATTTGTTACTAGGATTAGTAACACAATCCTAGTTTCTCACACAGTGAGAAAAAAACAGATCTTCTCTAAGGCAAAAAATAGACATTAGTTAGATAGAGTTCTCACTTATTCATCTAAAAGTAGTCCCTTTATAAAATTGTAAACTTTACAATTTTTTTTTTGATAACCTGGATTCTTAAGCATATCTTACTCATCTGGGCTTACCAGATTAACTGTGTTATCAAATTACAGGTTTTAATAAGTTCACACCTGTGAAAACTTTAAAAGTTATCTCTGACCTGTCTGTACTTCCTGATTTTTTTTTCTATCACTTTAAACATGAAAGTCAATCAAATTATGCCTCTTTATTAAAAAAAAAAAGGAAAAAAAATGGTTATTATGCCTTTCTTTAAAATACTGATAATGGTTTTTAGTGGTATTTCTCCTATTATCTTAGAACCATTGATTAATAGTCAAATTATTACAAAGTATTTAGGGTTTTTCCTCCTTTACTATCAATACTGAAGATTTTAGCAATAACTAATATAACAGTTGTCACCTCTGCATGATGGTATTCAGTTTTGTGAAGGATAGTAAGTTTATCACACCCAGCTTTTAGAGGAAGTTAAGGGTTGGAGAGGTTAAGTAACTGACATGATAGAGCCAGGTTCAGTCTGCTGATTTCCTGATCCGGTGTACTTTTCTGTTTCCTCCATTTGTCTCTGATCTTTGTGGTTGAATATGAATTCATTAAACATAGTTCTAGGAATTGCCTGAAAAATTCTATTTTCAAGCATAATGATTTTTTTAAAGCAGATCAGTTAGTTATCTACATAAATTTCCCCCAGTTCTCTAATTCAATTTCTTGACCATTGACCTAACCCAAGTGTTCTTTAATCTTTCTCTGCTTTCTTTCACATCACTGTCAACTCTTCTCACACAGTAATATAATTCTTTGGCCCTTTTGACTACTAATTTAAATAGTTAATGCCAAATTAAATATCAATTCCTTTGCTTCATATTCTAGGTCTTTGCCATTAGGACTTCAACATATCTTTCCATCTTCATATCCTAATTCATCTTAGACATTACATTCTGAATGTACCTTCCACTTTGTAGCTTCTGTCACTTTGCGTCTACTATTTTAACCATTTGAAACTTCACACCCCCCTGTCCCTCTGGAAATCTTGCCCATTCCTCAAGATGCATCTAGTTATAGCCCCATCTGACAGCTTCCCCCCCCAGAAGGTATCTCTCTCCTTCAGAGACATTTACCTCTCCCATGACTTCATCACTGACAGAAGTATGGTGTAGCTACTTCTGGTGTATGCAAACAGCATAGAACTAGAAAACAGAATAACTTCACCAAGTCTGTGACTGCTGGCTGTGTGACCTTTGAGAAATCACTTTTGGAGCTTCACTTTCCTCATCCCTAAAATAAGGACAATAAGACCCTAAAATAGGGACAATAAAAACTAAGACAAGATAGTGTATAAGACTTATCAAACTACATTTTCTTCTGGAGTCCAAAGCTCAAATGCATTCAGAGACCAGGCAGATAATACACACGTGTGAAGTAGCTTTGGGATATATTAGCACACTGGAAAGTGCATTCTCTAGCTAAAAGACATTCAAGGGCAAAGGTTTTTAAGATACTGTGATGATCAGAAAAGGAAAAAAATATATAATAAACATATTTATTGGCCAAATACTGCTACCCTTTTTTTAACATCATCTGTATCAGAGCCTCAGCTGAAAAAAAAAACAAAAAACATCATTTCTTTCTTAAAAAAGCATTGTGTTTCAGGTAATAAACTCTGGAAAGATGGGTGGGTGAGTGAATGACTAAGAGGGTAAGTGAAATTTAAATGTATAATGTGGGAAATGGAATGTTTGCATATTAAGCTATTTTCCTGATCAGGAAACAGAAAGTATTATTTTTTTGAAACGTGATGTTATTTAGACCTTTAGACCATAGTTTCTCTTTTGGTACTTTAGTGAAACTAAGTATTGGCTTATACACAGTTTTACCTCCTTTTCTAAAGAGTTGACTATAGAAGCACTATTATTATTCATTGAGAATTCAGGCAGTTTACTGCATAGATGTTTCCCTGTCCTCTGCTTTGGTGTGTTCCTGAAAACTGAATGGAGCAGAGAGTTTGAATCTAGTGCCTATTCTATTCAGTTGCTTTTTCTTCTGATCTTTGACAATTGTCTGAGGAAAAGCCTGGTGCTTAAAATATAATTATATGATTCTCTTCCTTAGAATCTGGACAATGTGTGCTATTTATTTTTTTCATCTTTACAAATTCAAATATATCTTATTCAATGTGTTAGATGATACTTTAAAACAAATTTAGGTACAATTCTTGAATCATTAAAAGAAAGTAATATAAAATGAATTCAGTAAAATGAAAACCAAAGATCAAAAAGACTAATGTATCTATATTCTTCCATGAGTTTTTCTCATATTTACCAGTGAAATGACAATCTCTGCAGTTGTTCTGTGAAAAACTGGTGTCAAATGATTTTGATAGAAGAAAAATTATATTCCTGTAGGGTGGAAATAACCACCAATGTGCTATTTTGAAAAACTAATTCAAACATAAGCTTAGTTAGCTAATACAAACTTGACTGTATTCAATCAAGTACAAATAAGTGAAAGTTTCATTAATTTGATATTTATTATCTGAGTGGCACAATGCTCTCATCAGAAAAGAGGAAATCTTTTGACCTCTTTTAACTGCCTTAGACTGTCTAATAAGGAAAGGATTCCTCTTTGAAGAGGAGGAATAATCACTGAGACAATAAAAAGTCATTGCTCAGCAAGTTGCCTTGCACAAATTTATTTAAAACAAACTTCCCTTAAAGTTCTTTTTCTATTTCCTTATGCTCTCTTTTAGAGCATTTGTTTCTTTATACGTTAACTGTTTCTATTATAGGTCGTTTACTTACCTAAGTAATTTCCCTTGTTTGTAAATGTACAACTTTCTATATATATATATATATATATATATATATATATATATATATATATATATATGTGTGTGTGTGTGTGTGTGTGTATATTTATGTATATACACACATATATATAATTGATTTATAATGTTATAGATGTACTGTGCTTTAAAATTTGGAGACATTTAGAAAGACTAGATGTCTTTGAATCATCTAGTTCATATATTAAATAAACTTTAATTAGCAAATATTCAAGGAATACTATTTGTGCCCCAGGCACCTTCTACATGCTTGGAATACATTGGCAAATCAAAACACAAAAATATCTGTCTTGGTAGAACTTAATTTTATATTAGGCAGTACCTATTATATAGGTCAAGCACTTGGCTAAGGTATGGGATATACACTGAGGAGTTTTTTTCTCTTGTTCTTAGACGAACTTGCACACTAAATATAAAAATAGATGAAGGGAATTTGAACATGTATTTAAATTTTGTGAATGTGGTCCTAAGTGAACCAAAAGGTAAATAGTACTTCACCTAGTTTTAGGAAAAAGGCAAAGACATGTTGTTAAGGAAGTATTAAAAGATAACCAGAATTGTCCTTGCGACATGGGTAGAGTAGATGGGTTTTCCCTGATATCTGGGAAGTAGATTTCATCCAGTGTGTTAGAAACCATTTTTAACACCTACATTTAGGTACAATTAATCCTTGCATCTTTAAAAGGAGTTAATGTAAGCTTAGTTCAACAATAAAATAAAAATTAAAGACCCAAAAGACCCCAGTGTATATACACTGTTTTTTCATACACATCATTTAAGTGACATTTTTTTGCAGTCTGGGAATGACTCCTCAGGGAGATGAAACTTGAGAGAAGTTTTGCAAAAATAGCCATTGTTGTATGGGTGAAGAATAGTAAGAAAGTTCTGGACAGGGAAAAGCATAAGCCAAGGACAGATGGCATGAAGCAGTATGGTGTGTGCTGGCAGCCATAGGCAGTTAGGCCTTTTAGACTGGAACTTGTAAGAGAAGGTAGCAACATAAGATTTCAGAAGGCAAGTCCTGGGATACCTGGAGATTAGACAATTTATTGAAGGCCTTCTGGAAGATTTTAAATGACTTTACACAATATGTAGACTTACCTTCTTTCACATATAAGAGAAACTACATCTAATAACACCAAGAAAGACTTCATACCTTCTACTTCTCAGATGTTGTCCCAGTTGTCTCACTTTTTACCTTTTCCTGATATTTCTTCCTTCATTTCAAGTGTCTTAAAATGTCTTTTTGCATTGTTTAAACCCTAATTCATGTAAACAAAAAATTTTGAGTAGCTGATATTAGTCAGGTAATTGATTATATTTTAGTTTTGTTTAAAATGTATACTCTTGGTTTACATGTTCATAGTAAAATATTGGTTTTCTCCATTAAATTGTGATTTCCCTTAGGAGAAGGGTAGAATGTTCCCAGATGGATCAGCTGACAATCATTTTAGAATCCATTATTTAAGGAAGTTATAATCTATTTCAGTTGAATACAATGATTTTCATGATGAATCTAAGTAAGTAAAAAGGAACCACAGAGAAGGTATTACTGAGTTAAAGATTTTATTGTATATTTTTACTGTTTCATTTTGAAGGGCATTTAGTTATATGATTGGAATTTTTCAAAGAATGTCATACCTGATTGGTTCAGTTAAGTTTTAATAAAGTCCTCTGTTAAAAACAAAAACGAAAAGGAGCAGGGCATGGTGACACATGTCTCTAATCCCCACTACTCCTGCTTAGGCAGGAGGAACACAAGTTCAAGACCAGCCCCAGCAATTTAGGGAGATTCTGTCTCAAGATAAAAAATAAAAAGGGCTAGGGATGTAGCTTAGTCTTAGATCACTAACTTAGTAAGCATGAAGACCTGGGTTCAATCCCTAGTACTGGAAAAAAAGAAAAGGATAGAAAAAAAAACCTCAGCCTTTTAATGATGAGATCTTTCTAATAGTCATAATAATCATTAAAATCCTAACTATGTGCTTGAAAAAAAAGTTCCTGTTGAATAATTTTTAGTACTCTTGTTTTCTTAGACATCATCACTGGCACACTGCTGTCCAGGTATTAGAATTGAGTGATTACTGTCAGTTGTCTTTTGCAGTTAAGGCTTTGACCATGCTACTGTAAAGATATAATCTTTTTGCAGGGATTATAACTCTTCTTCATTGACCTGTCTATCCCCTCT
Organism: Sciurus carolinensis; assembly: GCF_902686445.1. Classification (NCBI taxonomy): domain Eukaryota; kingdom Metazoa; phylum Chordata; class Mammalia; order Rodentia; family Sciuridae; genus Sciurus; species Sciurus carolinensis. The sequence continues at coordinate 71,779,109 of NC_062224.1, forward strand.
ACTTTTTTTTAAGAATCTCTCCGTCATCCTCTCCTATTCCAAGATCCCCATTGGTCATTACCAATGATTTGAGCCTTTCTCAACTCTGTCTTCCTCAACTGCACCCCAACATTTTAGTATCTTCCTAAGACTTCCACCTTGGTTCCCTTTATTGTACCATCTCAGTAGTAGCCTACCACTCAAGCTGTTCCTCTACCTCTCAGTATATTGGCTCCTCTTTTTCCTACTTATGAGATAATTAATTGGCATTCTCATGTTTGTTTTCATTTGGTTTTTTCTTTTTAATCAGACTTTCTATGTATACTTTTTCTTTTGTTCTGACACTTCAATTCTGATCTCTATGCAGAAGACAACTAGGTCTTTTGTCCTTACTTCCATATAACCTCTAACTCAGTGGATCTCAGTATTTTTTCTGTCCCAGTGTACCTGAGCAAACATAACATTGTACTTCAGTGTATTGATTCACTCCAGTAACAGTTCTTAACTTTGGATGGATGTCAGAACTCAGCCCTACTACTCCCATAGAAGGGAAGAATAGGTATAGTTTGAAAATCTCACAAAGGTAATTCTGGTACATGACCTGTGGCCATCGTCATGATAGTTCTTCTTATCCTGATTTCTTTCTTTCCTTTGTTCACATATGACAATTTTACCTCCCCCAAATTTTAGCTTTTTATCTAGTCATCTCCATCATATTATCATGATGATTTGGCTTGATATTCCATTATTTACTCTTCTCTTTTGAAGCATGTCCACATAATTTCTTGAAGAAGATACAACTCATATCAATAAATCATACTTATTTTGATCATATTTAAAATGAAAATTATCTTTTGAGTTCAAGAACAAAAAGTTACAGAGATTTGCTTTGTGGTAGGTACTCTACTGAGACCTAGAGAACCCAGAGTAGTGAATGGTTGGTATCTTTAATCTTAAAGAATTTGCTCTCATTGGGATGAATGGATTTAGGCACAACTAAAATAAGTTGTGAGTGCCATAACAGACACCTGAAACAATCGCACTGTTGGTACTAAAATAAAGAAAATGAGCACCTCTACTGGGGGAATCAGAGGTTATTTGAGCTATGCTTTTGGCCGATTAGGTTTTTCTACAAAGAAGAGTACAAAGGATAGTATTTAATAGAAAGACCAGGAGATAGTGGAATTATTTTCTGTTGTGTTCACATGTTCACATCTATCTTTGGTGTCACTAGTACTTGATACATTATAGGAACTTGATACAAGAACATTGAATGAACAAACATGGAGTTCTTAGGAAGATGAATTTAGATTTGTTTGTAGATACTCCTTTGTGGGAATCATAGATCATCCAGTTCTAGAGCTAATACTTAAATCAAGCATAACTGAAAATAAAAGGTTATAAAACCCATGACAAATTTAAGAAATGCTGAATACTCAAGTGTGTGTTAAATTTAAGGTACATGGATAATAGTGTCAAGGGAAAAAAAAAACTGTAATAAAGGTTTGGGGCTAATTGTGAAGGTATTAGAATAGATTACTAAGGAGCCTGGGCTATTTTCTGTATAGGCAGTGGAGAATCACTAAGGATTTTTTCATTGTTGCATTATAATTATAATAGTGGGATTCATTATACCATATTCATACATGCACGTAACAATTTGATCAGTTTCCTTCCCCAGTGTCTGCCCTTTCCCTTTCCCTTTCCTCTTCCCCAATCCCAGTTCCTCTTGCACTACTCTATTGATCTCCCTTCTAGTAGTAGTAGTAGTAGTAGTAGTAGTAGTAGTAGTATAAGTGGAATTTATTGTGGCATATTCGTACATGGACAATTCACTAGGTTTCATCCCCTGATATTGCTTCATATCCTCCTCTTCCCTCCCTCCCTCCTTCCCTCTCAATCTCCTTCCTCTACTCTATTTGTCTCCTTTCTATTTTTCCTGGAATCCCCTAAGGATTTTTGTTTAAAGAAGAAATCAGATCAATAAAGGTTTAGAAAGATCAACTTGGTAGGTATAAAGGAAGGGAGAGAATGAAAGGCAGAGAGTTCATCAACATATTAGCATTTCTCTTTACTGTATATTAATGATAATCATCATTAATTGCCAGTCTATCTAGAAAGCTTGTCTTTTTCTTTTTTTTTTGGAGGTGGGGGGCGGTGCTGGGGATCAAGCCCAGGGCCTTGTGCTTACAAGGCAAGCACTCTACCGACTGAGCTATGTCCCCAGCCCCTAGAAAGCTTGTCTTATTCCTGCTGAAGAGGAAAGAACACTGTGGCTGCTAAACGCTATGGATCCAAAGATAAATTCAGTGTGGTCTCTATTCTAAGGTATTCAACTGAAATATTCAGTTCACAGCTTCAATCATGTACCAGTTTTATACTTTTGGAAAAATTAAGTTCTGAGCCTTTCATAATAGTCTTGTAACAGATGGGTTGTGAAAATATAAAGAAACTGTGAACTTTAGTCTGTATTACAAATATTTTAGATCCTTTTTGTTCTTACTTGCTTCTAATCAGTAGACAAATCATGAGAGATCCTTCTAAATAATTGCTGAAATCTGTATCTTTTCTTTCCATTTCTTCTACCTCTGTTTTAGCTCACTCCCTTACTAATCCTCAAACTATCACCGTGGCCTTATGTTTGGTGCCCCACCTCCTACTTCTACACCAATGTTCACACAGAGTTGTTCTTTCTGTGTTCTTTGTAAAACATGGTTCTGTTTGTGACTCTGCTATTATTCATGTTCAAAACTTTCCATTAGTTCTTCTTTGCTTATCATTTTTCTAAGTCCTCTGTGATTTGGTCAGTGCAAAGAGTGTCTGCCAATAGTGTCTGTAGTTTCAGAATCTTGCATTTCTAAAAGGTTGTTTTCTACAAAATATAAAAATGAGGACAGTGTTCCATGATCAAATTTGGGAAACACCAGATTAAAGTAATAAGGTCTATAGGACTCTACTGCATTTTAACAAGAACTTTTATAGAGAAATACTTGTAAAATGGAGCTACACTTTTTTTCTCCCTCCTTTCCTTCCTAGAACTTGTATCTAGAATTCTCGTTTTGGAAAATGCTACTGGGGACCTGTTTAGAGTCAGGAAAGTTAAGTTTTCTTCCCATTTCTGTAATTAACTAGCTTTCTACCTGAGATAAATTGATGTTAGGATCAGAAAACCATCCAGAAACTCCATTTTCTTTTTTGAAGTTCTATGATCTTCCAAGCATGCCCTTACTTTTAAAAAGTGAAATATAGTATACATAAAAAGAAAGTGTTTTTATGTATGTGTGTATATATATGTATGTTTATGAATATATGTAATGTATACATTTTAAGTACCTATGTGCACAAAATATTTATATGCACTTATGTTCTTAAAATATAAACAAATAATTATACACACACAAATATATACATATTTATATGTATACTTATATTTTCATTTTAAAGAATAAGCCTGTGTAGCTTTCTTCCCTTATGGATTAAGAGTTAAATATATAAATGTCTCCAAAACTTTCTTAGTGATTTCCCAGCATTAACTCTACTCCCAGAGGTAACTTACTCTCAAAAATTTCATTTTAATCACTTTCTTGCTTTTATGTGTAGCTTTATATTTTAGTAGTATATAGTTCCGTATGTATGTACATGTCATGTCATTTACTTTTACCAATAACATAGGGCATAAATACTCTTATTTTATGGACTTTAGCAGTGAAATGAACTTGATCTGCAAACATCAATATTAGTCTCAGGAAAAAAATACCGGGAAGGGTAGATTATAGAAGAAAACGTAATGTAACAGCCCTTCCATATAAATCTGTGTCCTAACAGGCAAAATTAGAGATAGTGTTTAAGGTGGATTTAGTTTTCAGATGAATTTAAACTTCTTTAAAATAATATTTTTATCTTATAAGATCTGTCATGTACTATATTAATACATCTACCCTGAACTTTAAAAAAATAAAATATTTTATAGTTGTAGGTGGACATAATATTTTTATTTATTTATCTTTATGTGGTGCTGAGGATCGAACTCAATGCCTCACACGTGCTAGGTGAGCACTCTACCACTGAACTACAGTCCCAGCCCTATCCTGAACTTTTTTGATTAGTGTTTTCCTTGTATTATGTGTCCCATCCTTTTACTCTTCTTTTCTGTGTTCTTTTGTTTTAGGTATATATTTTGTGAACAGTAAGGTTGGATTTTTAAGAAATGTGTTATTATAACGTCTACCATATCATTTGCAATTCCAGATTTTCATTTATTGTGATTTCTTATGTGCATGGACTTATTTATACCTTCCAAATTTGAGTCTATTTCACTTCCTTTTTGAAAACTTTTTCCTCATTCTTTTTTTTTTTTTTTTTTTTTTTTTAATTCCTGTCTTCCCCTACTCCCCTTTTTAAATTCTAATTTCCTTATCCATTCTACCAGTTTGACAACCAGGTAGCTAGATTGCTTGCTTTGAAATTTTGCTTTGCATGTTTAAGAATGTTAAAATCTAATGTTAATATTTAAATCTCCCCAAATATTAAAATACAAGTACCTTAGAACACTAATTTTGATTCCCCATTTTCAAACTTAAAACATTCTATTGTTTTATAACACTGAATTATATATCCTCACTTATGTACACCATTTGTTTAGATCTTTGGGGTTTATCACATTCTTATCATTTCACCTGATCTTTCAGACTCTCCTTGCAGGGTCATTTTTCTTTTTCTTCTAGTATATTCTTAGAAGTTCCTTTAGTAAAATTCTAAAGCTAATAAATGTGCTGTTTTTAATCTGAAAATAGATTTATTTTTATGATTAGGGTTTTTGTGAGCATATAATTCTGGATTAAATATTTTTTCTCAGTATTTGAACAATATTCTTGTAGTATCTTTTGGCATTTATCGTTGCTTCGGGAAGTCTATCATCAAACTAATGTTAGCATGTATTTTTCTTCCATGGCTATTTCCAGTCCCCCCCAAAAGAAAAAAAAAAAAAAAATCTTTGATTTATTTCATAGTTTCATGACAATATGTACACAATGAACTTATTAACATACTTCTTTTCTGTTGTATTTCCTGAATCTCAGAATTCCTCCTTTCCATCAGTTCTTTAAAAAACTTAACCCTTATGCAAAGGTTGTCTTTTATAGTCGACTATCATTTTACAATTCCAGACAGAAATACATTGCAATTTCTCATTTTATTCTCAGTGTTTCTTAACTCTTGGCTCCTGGTTTTCATTTGATTGTACTGTAGGTAATTTCTTCATTTGGGTCTTCCAGTTGATTCATTCTCTTTTATCTTAACTTACTCATTCTGTTAGTAAGAATAATCTGATATATGTACTAACTATGAAATGCTGGTAATCTTTAATTTTCCCATGCTTTTACTGCATTTTATCCAAGAAAGAGTGTACTTTTTATGAATGGAGTACTTCAGTAGTTTGATTTCTGTTATAATATGAACTTTGCAATCTTAAGTTCTCCTATTAATCACAACTCAAAATTTAATAAGAATAAGGCACTGAATAGCAAGGAACCAGCTAGGCTATTCAAATCCTTTAACTTTGTCATGGACGTACTACCTAAATGTTGTAAATTGTTTCCATGTATCTGTCATATTCTGGTTTCATAAGATAATGATTTAATCCATTTTCTTTATTTCCACAATATTTTGATGTTAAAGTATCATTTTTTGAACATTACAACAATATTTTATGCAACCTTTCATATTGGGTATTTTTCTTTTTTAAGGGTAAAATTGTGGTGTTACCATTTTTTGCCATTTAATTTGGGGGGATTATTGCCTGGATTTTTTCTCTTTTTGCAAGTTTTTATAATGTTATTATTTGAAAATATAAGTAGATTTACCACTCTAAGGAATGCTCTTAAATAGAGCCTGATTTTGTAATCACAATTATTATCAAAAACATTTTTGACATCATGAGTTTGTGATGACTTTTAAATTTTTACAAAAATTTTTTATAAAATATTTTGTAAAAATTGTTAAATACTATAGAATTGTAAGTTATTACTTGTAATAATTAAGGATTTGCATAGTGCTTTTCATCCAGAGTACCAAGCATTGTACAAGTAACTTTTTTCCCTTTTTTTTTATTAAAATATTTTTTATTTTTACAGACACATTTTGATTCATTGTACACAAATGGGGTACAACTTTTCATTTCTATAGTTGTACACAATTTATATTCACGCCATTCATGTAATCATACATATATATAGGGTAATAACTGTCTGTTTCATTCTACTGTTTTTCTGTTCCCACCCCTCCCACCCCTTTTTCCTCTACACCATCCAAATTTACTTCATTATCCTTTGCCCCCCGCCACCCCCCATCGTTATATATTGTTATGCACTGATCAGAGAAAACATTCGACCTTTGGTTTTTTGGGCTTGGCCTATTTCACTTAGCCACATCAATGTTCATAGCAGCTCAATTCACAATAGCTAGATTGTGGAACCAACCTAGATGCTCTTCAGTTGACAAATGGATACAAGTAACTTTTCAACTTTGTCTCTTCTGTAACAGTTAAAGAAAAGGAACATTGGACAATAGAATAGGAAAAGGGTGACAAAGAACTGTAATATAAAAGAAAAGAAGTAGGGGAGTGTATACTATGGCAAACTCAAGTAATAATGCCCAAGCCAGTTAATGCCATTTCTCTCCGTGTTTAACTTTAAAACCTTTGCTCTTTGCTTGCTGAATCTCACCTCTCAGGGACTATAGATATTTTTTTGGCAGAAGGGAGAAGGATCAAATAATTTAGTACAAGAAATAGGCTAAAACTGAACTTAAATTGAAAAAAATATATGCCATATTATATTTTCTAATATATTTTCTGTGTTTCTAATTATTTCCCCTGAGAAACACTGCATAGCTAGTTTACACATTGCCTGCACATCCACCCAGTCACAAGAACATAACATACCCTTACACATCCCATTGAAAAATAAGGAGAGGTAAAATCTTGCTGTCAAAGTTTTAAAATCATTGTTTTCTAGAGTGTTCTCTAACTTTGTAAAAGGCCATTAATGGCAAGAGAAACAGTGTGAGGATAGAAGTCCCTTCTAAGCATAGAGCACTACTTCTTTAATCTCCCTACAAATCATGGGACTGATGGTGGTTGATCTTGTTAAAACTTAAATTCTGATTCAGTTAAATCCTGCCTGGAGCCTGAAAATTTGTATTTCCCTCAAACTTCCAGATTATATCCAGGTTGCTAGTCTGGGGACTACCCTTATTAAACAGCAAAACTTGAGAAGATATTTGGGGAAGGAAAAGATTTTAAAGGAGAAGAATGATGGGCAATTATTGAAGGCAAAGTTACCCACTATTTTGTTGTAAAGAGCAATGATTTCAGAATGAAGGAGGCAGATCTCTTTGTTGAGATTTTGAAGTAATTGGGAAATTTTTGCTGTGATTGTATACACTTTTGTAGACATATATTTCATAACGGTTTAATTTGATACAGATTTTTTTAAGTGAGCCTTTTCCTGTTAATTATATATAAATGTTCAAGTTAAAAGTTACCTTACCAATGATTACAGTTATGATCATTAGTTTTTCAGCCTTTATTTAATATCATCTAATAGGCAGTATATTGAGAATAGGGTGTAAGGACACTAATGATTAGTTTATATTCAAGAAAGTTTAAATTTATATCATTGACCAACTTAAACTTGTAAGAAATTTATTGAAGATAGTAGAGAAAGTTAAATTCTTGTGTTTTTCTTTGTATGTGTCACTTTCTTATATAATACATTGCTGAGTAAAACAAATAATTATTTCTGGTTTTGTATCCTGAAAATGTATATACATAATAGTAAAATTATGGTTGCACAAATGTAAGATTTATTTTATACTTTTGACACATCTAAATTTCCTAGCCACGTGTGGCCTACGGCTACCATATTAGATGGCACAATTAAAGCCTTTGTTCACATAGGAAATTAAGTGGTACTTTGATTTCTTCTCTTTTTCTCCTTTCATTTGGAAAGATCACAATAGCTTTTAGTTGTATATAAAAATAGGACTTTTTATCAGCAGCAGGTAGGTGGTGCCCTGGTTGCAGGCTTTGACAGATTCTCAATAAAATTCAGTTTATCTGGTGTTTGTAAATACATTTCAGTAAAGTTTATAAAGATTGTTTCATATATGAAGTAAAATGTAAGAATTTTTAAGGCCAAACTTTAGTATTTAGCGTTCACCTTTAAGTGTTGGTCAGACCCATATTATATCTCAACATTTAAACTCTTGATGATTTTTATGCGCAAAGTGCATAGATTTACTGCTGCAGTTTGAACATTTTTAAATTAAAATATATCTTTCATTCTGAATGTATTGATTTACACATCTCTGTGTCAATATTAAGTCAAGAGAATTTTCCAATAAGTTAAAAAGATTTGGCAGGGCAAGTTAAATTTATTAGATTTGCTAAAGGTATTTTCTTGTCATGTTTGGGCATCTCTTCTTTATTTTATTAGGATTTTTTTTACAGTACTAAATTTAATAACACAGTCTCATGCCTCCTAATTCATTTCTTTGGGAATGAATTGCCATTGGAAATCTTGACATTCCTTATTAGCATTTCTGTTTTGTTTTTCTTAAAACAGTGTAATTTAAATTTTCTTACATTGTCGTAAGATATATCATTGTTTGGGTTTTATTTGTATTTAAAAACTCAGTCATTTTCCTATCTTTCCTTCTGAGTTTAAGAAAAATTATACTTTTTGAAAATATCAGATGGTAAAGCAAGTTTATTCCAGTTCATTACAAATATGAAAGTGTTCATGAAGGTTGAAAAGCTTTAGGCATAATCCACCATAATTCTAAGTGTACATCTGAATAAAGCATTGACATTGGATTTTATGTTTTCACTAAGCCAGAATATAGATATCAGGTCCTTAGGATATATAAGAGGATCACTTACTGTATTATATGTTTACACACTTAGAGAACAGAAACTGGTAGTCTTGAGTCACCAAATGTTGCTATTTCAAGTTCATTAATATATTCATTAGATTATAATTTTACATAGATATTTTAGACTAGCATAAATATACTCTATTTTATACCATAATGCAAAGTTAACTTTAAAAGACAAAATGATGTTGTAAATATACTCACATCAAAATATGTGAATTGTGTGTTACGAGAGAAATGGTAGTTTTATTCAATCAGTAAAGCATAGTTTATAAGTGGGTAAAAAGTTTGATACAACAGAAAATCGCAGAAAATTGTACCAGAAACTTTAACCAGATTTTTGTGAACTAATTGGTAGTATTATAAGTACTTCAGACTGGTAATTCTCCTATGCTGTTAAATCAAGTGTACCCAGTGCTTTGTGATAATTTTTTTTTTACTGAGTGTAATGGAAGTCACAGTATAATGTGATACTAGTATTTTTAATAATACTTTGGCATCGGTAATAAATGTGTTCATAGGTTCTTTGATTTGGATCACTTAGTACTTCAGGAATTTCAGTCAACATGTAATAAAACTGAATTTAGTCTGTGGACAAAATAATGTATCTGTTTCACTAGCAAAACAGACCTAACATTTTATAATAGCTAAAGCTTACACTAATTGAATATTGCTCCAAGATTCCACATGAGCATGGTCATTTAACCTAACAACCATGTAACATGGCCATTATTTACAGATGGGGAAACCAAGACACAGGTTAACTGATTTCCTCAAGGTCATGAAACTGTAGTATATATGAACTTATGAGCTATAGCAAAAGGCAGAGCTCAGACTTGAAAGGAAAACTCTATCATGCAGAGACCATGAGTTTAAATATTAAGTTTACTGCTTCCTCATACAATATAAGCGTTTTGGTTTTATAACTATTTCAGATATGTTATACTTACTTTTAAGGAAAAGGTACTGTTTTGAAAATATAATTGGAGAATTTTCTGGTTTAAAATATGATATGATTTTTTTCTTAAAAAAAACTTTTTATTAATTATGTACCCCATGGTCCTTTATATATAAACAGGTACAGATTTCTATAGAATCTTTGTTAAGCTCTTGAATATACACTTGCATAAAATGCTATTCAAACTGCATTGCTATCCAATTGCAATTATATTATAAATTTGTATATTCTCAGGCATGATATTAGCAATTAATCTGCTTTGCATGTTTCCATTTTAGAATTTTTTAAAACTTTGTGCAGCAGAAACAAAACAATGTTAAAAAACCAAACTATGATCACCACTGCTTGCTATATATTCAGTCATCTGCTTAATCCTTATCCCCTTCGCATTGTCAATACCCATCTAATTCCACTTTAACAACAGTAATTGGCTGATGGAGTAGAAGATATAGATTTGTTTTCTTGATGACTCCTTGACTTTTTTTCCTCTGGTAATACTAATAGAATTCCAAATCCGTACTGGTGCGATCATGTCATGAGTAGGTCAACAGTCATGTCAAGGTCCTATTGGAAACCTCATAGCCAACATCTTAATTTAGATTTAGCTATCTTTTTCACTTGTATGTGCAATTGTAAGCAATTTTTTCAAGTCTCAACTCTCCATTATAACGGAATTCATTTAGTTCAAAGGGAGATAGTTCTGCATATGAATTATATGGCTGGTTACAATGAAGTAAATAGAATATATATAATTTTATGGACCTCATTTGCATGTCTTTCTTTTTTGAAGTTACATAGGTTGAACAGAAATAGGAAGACTTTTACCTGTTTTCTTTTTGCAATCAGTATTACTTTTATGATGCTATTTATGGTAATGAAATGTGATTTAGCAGTATTAAGTTCTAGGAAAGTATGCTTTTGCTTTAAATAGGGCCTGTATCATTGAATTATTACCAGCCAGTTTGTCCTTAGTGCTCCAACTTTACTTCATTAATCTGAAAGGAAAAATATGTATTTGTACTAAGAAAATGCATTTTTAAATTAGTAAGCCACTTTAATTTTTTGAGATGGCCGGTATGTAATTCAGGCAAAAGCAAATATTGAAGTATGGAAATAGTATATAAATGAGTGTATGTGTAAATGTGTTTGTATTCATCTCTGTATAGATATATACCTTTTATATATTTGTTTTCTTTGCTTATAATTTTGATTAATAAATGTTCTATGAACCACACTATTTCCTGCATATATAAGGATGCATGACACTGTGTTTTAGATAGTGATAGATGTTAATTTCTTGAAGCCGTGAAGTTTGTTTTTAAAAAAATTGGAATATTAAAAAAAAAAAAAACATACAACCTAAAGGAGAAACAATGGGTTAAAAGAAACTTAGCTTTTAAGACTTATAGAAATTAACTGGCATAGGGATTATGAAAGCAAAATCATTCTGATTTTCAGTTTAATTTTTACATTTTAAAATTTGTTCTAATATTCTTTTATTAAATTAAAATCTAGAACAGGTCTTTTGAACTGATTTTTGTTTGTTTATTTGTTATCTTCCATGTATAGAGATTGTACACATCCAGGAGCAATGCTGTATTATCATACTAATAGGTTTCTGGTGCTGCCATTTATTTGTTTGGAAGGCCAAAGCAATCAAATTGGAAGCACATAAAGAATCAGTAACAGTTTTCTCATGTCATGATGCATTGATCTTCTACATCAATTGTATTTCAAATCTGAGCTGCCTGGAATTTTGACCAATAAATCCAAAATTTTATTTGGTTATATAAGCTCGTCTAGTTTTCTCTTTTTCTTAATGCCCTTTGGTTATTTTTAAAAATAAAATTGATATAAATGCCACTGACTGATTTCCTTCTGAAGGCAATGACTATGTGTTGTCATATTAAGAGGATTTTTAATATCATTCTCTTGCTTGTATGTACTTATGACAACTAAGATTTACAACCTTTGCTAGGACCAAGGGAAAAACAAAGAAAAACAGCATTTCATAAAGGACAGAACAGTATGCCATGGGTCAGATCTGAGTTCTAATCCCAGCTTTGCAGAAATCTAGCACTATGACTTTGGGCAAGGCTTTTAAGCATTTTGTGTCTGTTTTCTCATTTGTAAAAAATGGAGAAGGCTTAGGCTTTTTGTGTTTTAAATTCATGAATAATGTAAGTGCAAGGCCCAGATCACTTCTCAAGACCTAGGAAAAAACATCAACCTCATTTTTCCAAACATGTATGGATTTATTAGGATTTATTAAAAAGAAAGAAAATGATCTTTTCTATTTTAGACACTGAGTATATGAGATTGAATTTTATATTTTTTCTATCCCTGAATTTGATCTTGAATTTTGCCTTTCTTTGTAGTTTCCAAGATAAGCATTCTCTTTAGAGTCAAACAGAACCCGGACTCAAATTCTAGTTGTACCTGTCGCTTACGGAGGAAGTGATTCTGGACTATACACTTAACCTTTCTGTATCTTAGTTCCTACTTTTGCAAGTGAGGATATTAATGTTTACCTGAGAAGGTTTATGGGAGGCAAGAGGTTGAATGAGTATAACTTGTAACATATCTAGCAGTATCACTGGTCCATCATAAGTGTTCAAAATTGTTAATTTCCCCCTTCTCTCTTTTTAAGTCTGTAATTATCCCGTTTATTGCTTTGTTTCATTTTGACAAATTGCTAAACCCCTATCTCTACATAGCAGATAAATTGTCCAGTAACTAAACACAGTCACTCAGTGTCATTCCATATTGCAGGCATCAGTGGAAGGACACTTCTTGAACTTAAACTTGTTTTGGAGCTCGAGGGGATTCCCAGTGAACTCTGTCAGTTCAGGCTGTCTCTAGGGCAGTTATGGTTTCTTGGTTTCAATTTAAGTTTCCCTGGCAGCTTCTGGGACCTGGGCTGGAGTGGGACTTGGGGAAAAGAAGACTGCTGAGAAAATTAGACCATTGCAACTCAATGTATAAAAAGGTAAAAATGGCACATTTTTGTTATCATTCTTAACCACTCTATTCTCTGCTCAGCATTTGGAAAATCCTCTTCTTTAAGGAATAGTATTTCAGCATAAGCTACTTCCAAGAATAATCATTATTCATCTTAATATCCAATGGTGATTCCTACCTTGTACCCATGTCAAGACATATTCCTTTTTAAACATCTATCTTGCAGGTGTAATTTTTGTAAAGCAAACCATTGTCATGTTCTCTGCACAATAATTAAGTAAACATATTTAGCTAAGTCATTAATTGAGTTTTTTCTGCAACTTGTTCTGTGAGCATTAGAATCAAGGCCGTTAACATTATTTGAACATATCTCTGTAGTATAATTAACAGCAAGGATAGGTTGATTCTGAAAAGGACATCTAGCAGTTTTGACACTGAGAATTAATTATAAGAGAAAAGACAGATTTGTGCTCTGGCTAGAATTAACTAGCAGTTCAAAACATAAGCAGTCACCTTGGGCTCTTATAACAAAAAGTGACACTCCTTTCTTAACATTTAGCTTGCAAGTTGATTTAGACAACTCATCTGCTTGTCAGCTCTCTTTCTTCTGTTTAATTAAATTTAGAAAATAATTCTTGTTTTTTCTTGTATCATTCCAAAGTTTGTTTGTTGAATAAAAAAAAAAAAAAGTCACTTCTTATGTGTGTTTGAGTTTAAATGGTTCAGATACTTATCAGAGGTCATTCATTCTAGGAGAAAGGAGATGACATTCAACTTAACATTTCTTCCCAATTTTAAAGAATATCTTTTTAATTAAAGAGTTGAAAATTGTGCTAGTCCTTTGCAAGGAATGGCTCACATAAAATGCTGTCACTGTATTTTGTTGATTTTTTTTTTCCGGGTGACCACAATTATTTTAATGCTTTTAATGCAACTTTCCTCATTTTACAACAACAAAGGCCCTCTTCAGATGTCTTACACTGGTTAATCCAGAGAAACACTGTGATAGTGGGGTTAATTTTGAGTGCACAAAGAGCTATTGGAGGGTACAGAGAGGGCATCTGTTGGATAAGCTTTCAATATGATGAGAATGATAACAGATCTGCCACTTGTGCAAAAGACAAGTAATCTTTTACAGTATTTGACTTTAAAAAGTGTCATTTTATTTGTTTAAAGAACATATTTTAGATGAATGAGTTATAAATTTTAGTATCAGACTGCCTTCCTTCTTGCACTTTTAAATGTTTTGGATCTCAGGATATCTGTATCCTGTTTTAATATCTTAAATAGGTACAAAAATTACAGGTGGAATTTTTATAAAAATGCTTAAACACTGTTTGCTGAGATTTCTTCTTAGTTTTTTACTTTTAACTCTTTCTTCCCAAGGGAAAGTAGCTTTTTCTGTTATATGTGTGACCATGTGTGTACTCAGTTGTTTGGGAAGTCATATACAGATCTCAACACTTGATCTCATCTCAGACAGATTAAATTGGGGGTGTGCCAGACATTGGTATTTTGGGGGTGGGGGAATTGGTGATTGTAATGTGTAACCAGGGAGAGAAAACTAGAGAAGAATCAGGAAGACTTGTGATTGATTCTAGTTCTTAATCTATTCACCTTTGGGCCTCGGGCAAATCACTTGAGTCTTTAATAAAATTCTGATTTTTCATTGGTGTTGTTGTGCAGACTAAGGGATTATGGGGCACCTGGCATAATGATTAATGGTGGTTCAGCAAACACTGGATGCCCATGAAGTATAGAAACAAAAGATAATTCTTCTTTTGTAGGTTGATGATGTTATGTTTGCCTTTGTGACCAGACTTAATGGAAACTGTGCACAGTCATATAAAGTTTTAAACTTTATTTCTTCCTTTTAGTGTCCTGAAATCTGGCATCACAGTTTAACTGACCTAGTTCTAAGACCTCTGGAGTTTGGCAGAATATGGCGGATTCCCCTTTTTGGCAAGACTTAAATTTCAGTTTGAATTCTGCTAGCCATCTCTGTAACTTCCCTTAGCCTTAGTGTTCTCACCTATAAGGCAGTTATAATGGTGGTAGTCAAATGAAAGGAATAAAGAAATACCACTTGAGAGTCCTGCAGGTGCCTAGAGAGTTTTACATCTTTATGCTTTTCATGCCAGATCACCTAATTTTCTTTCCAGTTATTTTTCCCACAACTACACTTTTCTAAGGTTGTTTCACTCTTTAATTTTACCTAATGAACCCCTTGACTATGGCAATAGTTAATTCTCATTGTTGCAAGTAATAGCATTAGAAACTATCAGATACCTTCTTGGAGTTCTAGTACATCATCTTTTCATGATAGTAACCTTGCCAGTAAAATTAAATAACTCTCCTTTTAAACTTACTCCTAGTGAACCCATGCTAGCTCCTGGTAACTATTTCTTTCTCTAGAACTTCAAAAACTCTTTAATAATATGATACAGTCATTATTTTGTAGTTATCTTGACATTTTATAGATAACAAGAAAATGTAATTTAAAGATATATTTGAAATATCTTTGAATATTTACATGAGCTCAGAGATTTGAACTGTTAAAGAAAATAAATATTCTCTCTTGTCTGTTTTTGTAAAACACTACTTGTGGAAGGTTTCAGAGGAGAAGGGACATTTGAACTGAAGAAGGGAACAGAAAGGAACACTGATAATCCTTTTAATTACTAGTTTTGCATTTTATTTTTTGCCTCATTTATTGATCAAAATACCCTTCAAGGTAAATACTGCTACACAAAACATTTACTCATGAAACTGAAGTCAAGAGAGATTAAAGAAATTTTCTCAAAAGGTTGAGGATTGAAATAAGATTCTGTCTTTGTCATCTGTATCAACTCTCCAAGTAGTGAATATCTATCTTTTCAGTTCATTTTCTTGGTTCAAATATTTTCAAAAAATAAAGAAAATCCTTTTTTTTTTAGAAGTCTGAACAGCATATTCTATATATCCCTTTTAATGTTTTTTCCTAACATTTTTTCTTGAATAAAACATTACTTAACTAATTAAAAATATGTGTTCTAAAACATCTGTCTGATCCCAGTTCATCATTTTGACTAGTCTTCTATTAATATTTTTACCATGACTTCTCCTGTGTTTTTTCTTTAAAACAGTAAATAGCAGTACCACCTTTTTAGGCATATCATAAACCTTCCTCTCCTTCTTTCATTATTAATGTATTAGTAAATCTTACTAAATCTATCCTCAGATGTATTCACGATCAGGTCCGAAACTCCTTGTTCTAATACCTCTTCATCTCTTTTCTTTTCTAATTTTTTTTTTTTTTTACATAAGCTGTTGGGTTTGCCTTTGATCTCGTACAGTCTGTTTTCAGAACAGCAGCCAGAGTGATCATATCAACCCTTCATTGCCTTCCTAGCTCCGTAGAATGGAAGTCCTAAAGTAGCTTACAAGACCCTTCTCTAGCACCCCATTTCCCTGTTACTACTTGTTTCTTCATATTACTTTTCATCTCCTACTACTTAACTCTTTTGCTTCCTTCTCTCTAGTAACATTGTCCTTGAAACCCTTCCTGCATGCTCCTGAGTTATCTCTTCCCTCTGCCTAGAAGGTTCTTTCTTTGGGTGCACATATACCTTACCTGTTAGAGGGATTTTCTAACTATTTAAAAAATACAACCCTCCTGTCTATCCCACTCCTGCTTTATTTTTTTTCCATAGTACTTGCCTGATCTTCCATCTCTGATTTTTATTGTGTACCTCCTTTCAGTAACATATAGACTCCAGAAAGGCGAGATTCTTAATGTGTTACTTACAGCTACTTCCCATGGCCTAGAACACTGCTAGACACGAAGTCAGTGATTGAATGGATGCATGCATACTGTCATGAAGTTTTCAGCCTTGCATCTTAATTTAACACATAACATGCATTAGTAATCACTTATGAAGACTATAGATATTCTTAACTATTTCAAACCAAATGTCCAAACAGATCTGGTTCATCACTCTTTAACATTGCATATGGGTATTTTTCCTACATTATGTGTGTATGTTCTTGAAGCAAATTGGATATAAGGGAATGTGGAATGTGATTTACATTGAGAATCAGCTAAGTTAGGGTGTTTACACATTATATATCACAGCTGCACTGTTTCAGTGGCTTTATGCTTTATCATAGATACATAAAATTTTGCATGAATGATAATGCTGATCTTGAATTGGAAAAGAAAGACCAATACTCTTAAACAAATGCTAGATGTAATTAAGAGCTGTATTTTCTGAGTGATGCTTAGGTTTTATAGCTATACACTCATAGCCATAAGATTCCTTTTAGTATTTAACTGTTTCTCTTAAAATAACTATGTTATTGTGAGTCTAAAAGCCTAATCTTCTAACCACATGTTTCCAATTGAAACAATTGTTTTAATAGCATTAAAAAAAACCTGAGGTTTGTTAGGAGTAAAACTCCTGCAGTAACAAAACAGTCTATATTATCACCACTTTTGTGCTAAATGCACAAATTGAATCTAGATGTTTTAATTACATATTTCAACATACTTAAGTATTAATTTTAATATCACTTTTGGGTGCATACTTTTCTTGACCTTTCCCACAGTGTTCAAATGAGTTAGATATAAAAAGGAATGCAAACAATATTGAATATTTAAGTATTTAAAATAGTGAATATTTTCCTATGTTTTTCATTAATAATTGGATAAATGAATTAATTGTCCATATAGTGAATGTTATGCCTTTATGTCTTTTATACAAATATTGATTTGTTTGAATTGAGTATAAAAGGTATAATAATGCCACGTTTCTGCCTGCATATTTGTGTGTAACTATTTCTTTATACAAAATAGAAACAGGTCTAATACTTGAGACTGGTATTATTACATGTGCAGTTTTAGAGCTAAAGATAGATTAAGCAGTTTACCCTCCCCACCCCAGAGGGTGAATATCCAATTGCCAAGACCAAGGGAACAAAAAGAAGTTTTAAGTTTTTGTTATCTTTATTAATTATCTTTTTCTCTGTATTTGAACTTTCTGAACTGAGGCTGGATGACTGTTAGTCAGGTTTATAAAGTAAATTTCTGTGTTGAAAAAAGTTTTACTTACAATGTACTTTTGTAAGAACTACCAGAATATTGCTTCTTTCATCTTATTTCATGTGGAGTCACTTTGTAGATATTGAGCAGGTCAGATCACACAAAAAGCATAGAACTTTCTTTTTGATACATCTTGTTTGTAAGTTAAGTTTCAGTCTGAAATGTGTTTGGTAGATATATGACTACCAACCAGTCCTCTTGCACTTGGAAATGCTGAAATATCCATGAGTAGTCCTAATGGTTTAAAAGAGCAGAGAAAAAGAAAACAGATCCATCATGGATACTTATTACAGTGTTAAAGTAACCATTAGCTGTGAAAATGTGTGAAATGTATGCATATGCATAATTTTGTTCTTAATTCCTTGAGAGCATAAAAAGAATGTGATTTTTTATGACTATTTTTGGCCACCACCATTGTGATAAGTGAAATAAAACTCCTGGAGAGTATTGTTTTTATTTTCAAGAATTTTTCTTAAATTTTGTGCAGAGTAATGACTTATTTTTAAAGATGGATGTCTTTAAAGTGAATATTTCTATATTCTCTCCTAGGGTTCAGTTTTTTTCTCTTATTATCATGCATTGGTTATAAAAATTTACCTGACAATATATTTGCATGTTTGAAACTCATATTTTATATATAGATTTTTTAAAGTCTCAGATTAAAGCAATTCCAGAGTCTTAAGGTTAACTTGATTTTTAGGGCCTCTAGCATTGTCAGAATAATTCCATGAGAAAAATATCAGATAATAAGTCATTCATTAAGTTAGCATTCACTTTTGGAGCTAAAGCTAAAATTTAATAATTAGCCTTTTCCTAACAACACAGAAGCTTAGCAGCTCTGTTTCCTTTGCTCAGGGCCAGCTATCCAAATATTCTGCTTCCTTTTCAACTCTCCTCGGTTATGCCTAGTTATAGGGAAGAGGGTAGCTTTTAAATTCATTCTAAAGGAAAGTTCTTAATGTAAATCTGTAAAGGAAAATAAAAGAGATTACACAGTTGTCTTTTCAAGTTAGTTATATCTAAAAACAACACAGCTGGCACATTTTTTTTTCTTTCCTAATGTGTGCCTTATGGAAGCATATTAATAACTTAATATACGATGGTCCCTGCTTTAGGATTTCACTGATAAGTTTATTTCTTGATTTTTTTTTCTTTATGAAAAGAGAAAATTCTTCTGAAATGTATTGTAGACACAGGGAATTCCATGTCCTTGGTTGTTCAACACAGATAGACCTGCTTTTTCTTTGGCCATAAACCAGAGAAAAAGTTGTAGCTGAAACACAAAAAAATAACATGGGACATTCTGTCATGCTTTGAATTTGATTTCTGAGTTACTGGAAGGTAAGCTTTGACTCAGTGATGTAATGTGTGGAGTCAAACTGGGTATTTGCTGTGCTGGAGAAAACTAATGGAAACATTCACTTGGGGTAAGACAAATGGTATTAAATGAGAAAACACACCATGAATTGCAAATGGAGCTGAGTTAATTTGTTGCTACAGTAGTGTTGCCCTACTGTTAAATGAAGGCTGTGTAATTATCTTGCTGGCAGAGATAATGTCAAAACCTCATTTCTCCTTACATGCCTCGTTTTTACATGAGGGCTAATTGAGCTGCAAGGTGACAACTGATTATATATGGCTATCATCCGGTCCTCTTGCACAATTTGCAAATAACGTTACCCTTTTTTTAAGTGAGGATTTTTATCAGACATCAAGTAAGATATTAAAAGAAACTTTTTGAACTCTGAGTAATTTACAACATTACTTACTATCTGTAAATTATTCTGGAATAAATTATCCTCTATACATAGTTCTTTAAAACTTCCTTAGTTCTCCTGAAATGCCTTTACCCTGTAATTAAAAGAGATAGCAATGTATGTTGTCTCTTTACTTTGCAGAACATTATAGCATGTTCAGTCAAAAGTTGTTTGTGCATATTTTAATTTCTGGAAGTTTATGTTTTTTTTAGGTATTAAAAGTAGAATGTCAGAAGTTCAAGTTAGAACAACGTACTGTGTTTATCAGTGTTAGCCAAATTAATTTTTAGATTCCTTCCTTGGAGCGATCTAGGCCTACTCATTAGCCTGCAAATCTTTTCTTTCTCACTACCACAGTAGTTCTTAGACAAAAAGATGCTTCTTTATCCTGGTTCCAGTCTCATTAATTTTGGCTCCCTCCACGAGGAGGCAGCATTTTATTCAGTAACATTTTCCATTAAAACTTCAAAGAGTTGAACAGTCTAACTATTATTTCTAGTTTTTGATGTTCCTGATTATATATTTTAGACACAATTCATTACCTCAAGGAAAAGGGTAATACTGGCTATATAATTGCAACTTCAAATAAGTGAACAAACAATGGCTCTATTGGAGAATCTCCTAGCTTACTGTAAAGTAGTGCAAAGGAATCCAAACTGGAATTCTAAACAAAGTTTGTAGGAAGGGAGGCTTTCCTTATTATTGGGATAGCTGAAATTTGGGGATAAAAATTAGACAAGTGGGGACTCTAGAATCTTAAGTATAGGCTGGAATTCAGTAGAAACTCCAAAGCATATTAGTAACTTTTCCAAAGTCATTAGCATCAGCAGCAATAACAACAAAAGGCTAATAACAAAAATAGCTAATGCCAAATATTTTATAGATTGTTGTTGTTGTTGTTTTACAGGGCTGGGGATGCCCAAGGCCTCAGGCATGCTAGACAAGTGCTCTACCACTGAGCTGCATCTCCAGCCCTATAAAACATTTTAAAGTTTTCAAAGTTAAAATACTACAAAATAATAGGAAGAATAGCTGACCTTTACTGAATATTTCCCTATGTGCCAAGTATCTTAGTTAACATTTACAATAATCACATGAGAAATACCATTTCTTTTTTAACAGATGAAGAACCTGAATTGCAGAGAGCTTAAGTGACTTATTCAGGATCCCTACTAATTAGCCACTCATTTGATATGAATCAAACCCTCTGGTTTGGGCATAACACTTATCTTCAGTTTATGAATGAGAATATGGAAGTTTAGGGAGCAGAGCAACTTGTTTGTGATTAAACAACTAGTAAAGACAGAGCTGTGGTTCCTATATAGGTCTCTTTTTCTCTGAGTTCACTGTTGTTGCTCTTGCTCTGCAAATTTCCCTTCACTTTCTTAAAACCAGGTCCCAGGTTTTCTGCGTGTGTTTCTCTGACCTAGTAGTTTTCCACCTGTGTTACATGAAGCCCTTGTTCTCCTGAATTGCCTCAGGCCCAGCAAAGGTGCCAGGGAATGGATAAGAGAATAGGAATCCAGCCTGCCAATAGTCACAGTGATTCACTTGGCCTTAGGTTTCTGAGCAGGATTTTTATTAGAAAATTTTCCACTGTCTAAAAAGTTGTAAAATGATATGATTTACTTCATATAACATTGTCACTCAGCTCTGTTTGTATGACCCTAATGCTAACAACAAAAAGACGGGGGCATTTTAAAGTGTTTCTGTGGTATTTCTAAGTCATCTTCTCCCCAAGCAGTGGGCACTTTATAGGTTACTTAGAACTGGTAGAGTTAGGCATGACTCCTGAGGTATTAGTGTGGTTACAGTTTTCCTTTACTGTGGTGCTTTTTGGTTAAAATGAGAATGAGTGTATGCTCAGGTACATTCAGAACAACTCAGCATGCCAGATCAAACAGGTTTATTCTTGGAAACTCCAGTATACCTGCTTAAAGAAACTCCAACTAGAACCAGTTCCCATAGAGAGGAATTTTCTTTCAGGTCTTGGCATTGCCCAGCAAAGATCCTCTGGGTCATTTCTTGAAAAAAGATGTTATGGCTTGAATATGAAATATCCCCCAAAAGCTCCTGTGTTAATTCAGGAATATTCAGAAGTATAAGTTTTGGGTTACGAGTGCTGTAACCTAATCAGTTTATCCTAATTTGAAAGAACTGACTGGGTGATAACTGTGGGCAGTTAGGGCATGACATGTCCTGAAAGGTTCATCTTAACTATGGTCCCTTCCCCCATCCATCTTTTTGTTTCCTGGCTGTCATGAATTAAACAGCATTCCTTCACCACTACCTCCTGCCTTGATGTTCTGCCTCAACTTGGACCCAGAGCAATGGACTTGGCCAACCAGGAACTAAACTTGGAACGATGAGCCAAAATAAACTTTTCCTCCTTATGTTGTCTTATCAGGTATTTTAGCCATAGCAATGAAAAGTTGTCTTAAAACACAGGGCAAATACCTAACTTTGCCCTCCCTGCAAAGGACACCATTTATAAGCTATGTGATCCACATTGCCTTTCTGCTTTTTCTCCTGCACTGGTCAGGGGATGAGAATAAAGATGATATTCCAGTTGATGTGTGCTTCATTTGTAGTCTTCACTTCCTCAGACTTCAGGGAACCTTCTAGACTACCTCAGTTTGCTTAGGGAAAGGTAGGGGAAAAGACCATTGGTAGAAGAGGAAATACCAATGTCTGAAGATAAGATGATGAAAGTGAACTTGACACATATCAAACTTTGAAAACAAAACAAAAAGGCAAGATTATTGTGTGCAGTTTAAAAAAGAAAAGAGAAGAAGCCATTGCTGAATAGAGCGGACTTGCCTGAAATGCATTAAATGTACACACACACACCCCAATGACAAATGTCATCATAAATCTTCTCTCGGCTTGAAATGCCACATATTTTTCAGTTTTTTATTCTCTAAATTTAATTTTGTCACAGTAAGTGCCATGCATATGTTTTTAGATAGACCTCCTCAGTTCTAATGATATCAGAGCTCCTCCTGTCAGCAAAGGAGTGGCGTTTGTGATTATTAAGTTTTGTGGCAGATGCAGTTATTTACCCCCATGTTGAGTTGTAATTTTAAATGTCTGATTTGATTCTGCCTTCAAGGAAAAAAATCAAGTGTATTGGAGGAATGACTTTGAAAGCTGCAGCATTGCAAAAGGTGTAAATAATGTGTGGATAGTGTATTTTTTTCCCAGAATAAATGGATTTACTTGTGTTATCAACATTTTCTTTTTAAACTTCCAATATTCCCTTGCCTCTTCTAGTAAATTTTGAACTAATTGAGCTTTTTTCTTCTGTCAAGTAACCTCTACCATTGTCTATGCCAGCTTTTAGATCTTAGCATGAAACTATCCTCTAGAGAAAGAAAGTGCAACCTACAAATTTTAACTGATTAGTACCTGAAGAAAATGTTTTCAGTGCAGAGGTTGAAAAATTTTGCTGTAATTGAAACACATACAAAACCGAAGGTTCAAAATTGCTGGACTATTATATTCAGAATATTTGAGTTTGAAAATTAATGTTTTTAATAGCACTTGATTTTTGTTTTTAAGAAAGTACATGTGTAACAGGTGAGAATTGCACAGTGTGTTATATTTGGAGAATTTTTTTGGTGAAATTGAAAAAACTTGGGTTGTTATTCATTCAGTATTTATTGAATCCCATTTATGTGCAAGATACTGATGATCAAAGAGGAAAAATTATCCTCGAGAAATTTTTGTTGAAAGGTGAAGAAAGTCAGTGAGTGACTTCCGAAACCATTTGCTAAGATCTAAGATAGTGGCAAGGACAGAACACGGTTGGTGCGGAGAGGAAGGGCATGTGACTATACACTCAGGCTGTGGATATGGGGAAGACTGTTGGAGCAGAAGGTGTCTGAGCCTTTCAAGAAAAGTACAGTAACCAGTAAACTGAGGTAGGAAGGAAAAATAAAAGGCATTCCAGGCCCAGGATTGCCTGTGAGGGAGTGCTCTTATACCCTTGTGAGATTGAAGTACAGACTTACATATGCTCTGGCTCTCACTTGCTGTCTGGTTTCTGTCTTCAACCAGTCATAATCTGGTTTCCCCCTGAACTAGGCTGGGACTGGTTTGCTCTGCTTCTCAAGCTTCCCTCCCAAACTTGTGCTCCCTTGGCCTCACATTCCCTCTTGCTTTCACCCTGCCGCTGTCAGTCTTTCTACCCTTCTTTCCATTCTCTTAAGCCTGCATATATGTTTGTCAGGCTGTAAGATAGAGGTTATTAGAGTTCTTTGTTATGGATGGAGAGAAAAGTACATCCAAAGAGGATGATAGAACTAGATCACAGGGAAGTCAGTGGCCAGTTCTCAATGGAATATTAAAAAAGGGGGTTTGAATTTTTTTTTTTCATGTCATAGATACAGAAGAACCATTGAAGGATCTATGTTCAAACTCTGGAGACAGATCATTTCCTAGTTCCTTTTGAAGGATTTTTATCAGGTGGTGATGTGCTTACATTTTATAAGGTGGCAGTCCGTGGCATAATGTATTAGTTGAAAAGTGTGTTTTGATATTGGCTGGCCTGTTTGAATTCTAGATCTGGTATCTAATGCAGTATGATTTAGACATATCATCTGACTTCTTCATGACTCAGATATAAAATTATTATATTCTCATAGGATTTTGATATATTATTGAGGAAGATTTGGTATGGTTTTATTTTTATTTTTGCAGCACTGGGGATGGAACCCATGGCCTCTCATATTCTAGGCAAGTGCTTTTACCACTAAGCTGTATCCCCAGCCCTTTCTATTTTATTTTATTTTAGAAAGCGGGTCTTTACTGAATTGCAGCTTCAAATTCTACCTCAGCCTCTGAGCACCTGGGATTATAGGCATAGTCCACCACATATGGCTTATGCACTTTTCAATTAAGTGTCTGATTATCTGTTTAAGTTAATAGAATTATGAGACAATGTGGAAGGTATGGAGTAGTGTGGGCAGCTGGAGTAAGGAACTTCAGGAAGAAATGAGATTATGAGAGCTTGAGGAGAGACTTTTGCTGAAGAGCGATTCAGTGGGTTTGGTGAATAGGACTTGATTCCATCAACTACAGCTAGGTCAAGCAAAGGGAAGAAGGGTTAAAGATGACTTCTAGGTTTTGACTGATTATAGTCCTTTGTTTTATGTTACTTACAACTGCAACTTCTTTGACTTTTGAAGGGGTAGGATATGAGAAGGCTAAACAAGGAAGATACCAGAATTTAATTTAAAAAAAATACATGCTAAAGAATAAGAATGGGATCACAAGATGTCTGATGGGCTTCCCTGACTGTTTAGAAATCTGTAGGATGCCTGTAGCCTGTGTATGGGCTCAGTGACATACTTAATTAGAACAAATGGATAATTCAATTTGTATATTTGATATTTGATTCCATTCTTTACTGTTATCTTTGATTAAACCTCATTGTGAAGAATACATGAGTTTACATGAATTCAATGTTAAAATATTTATTATTTATTTAGTTTGTATTTTATGTCAAGCATGGTATTAAGTGTTTAAGTATATTGCCTCTATTACATACAGAAACCTTTCTAAATGATGGTTATCAACATTTTACAGATGAGGTAACTTTAGCTTCAGAAAGTAAATGATTTGTTCAAGGGTTCATAGAGCCCCTCCCTAATCATTTTTGTCTATGTGCATGGCTGCTAAAACCTGTGCTTTTCCCACAGTAACACGAAACCATTATATATAATTAGTATTATTTTAAATTTGAGATTGATGAGATAACATGAAAATGTTTTGAGAAAGTCAGTGAGTTAGAAAATCAATGGTTTGAGAATCATAAGATGTGGATCATGATTCAGAAGCATTTTATAGATTAACTTGTGCCTTCCACTTATTAACTTGTTAAATGGTAATAAACTTTACTTCTGCTTATTTTACAATGTGAATATCATATACTGAAAATTTAGAAATTCAGAATGCATATTATATTATGAAATGTACATGAATGAACAGTGTGATTTTGGTTCAGGGATAGAAAAATAAATGAAAACAAGAAGTAGAACAAAACCACTCAAATAGTGTCATTTGACATATGACAAAGGTAATATTACAGATCAGTGGAAAAAGGATGGACTTTTTAATCAGTGATGAAAGGACAATCAGTTATCCATATGGGGAAAATGAAATTGGAATCCCTACCTCGTAACACAAAAAAAATGGATGCCAAGTGGATTAAACAGGTAAATGGAAGGCAAAGCTACAACATTTAGAATATTGGGGACAGCCCTATGACCTCAAGGCAAATAAGAAGTTCTTAAATAAGACCAAAAAAACTTTATGTCATAAAGGAAGAGATTGATAAATTCAGCCACATGAAAATGAGGATTTTTGACATTTTAAAATGATATAAAGTGAATCACACACGTGCACACACACACACACACACACACACACACACACACCCAACCACCACAGAATAGGAAGAGCATTTTGTGAGTAAAAAATAAAACACCTGGTAGAAGGATGGATAAAGCTAATAAAAGGTATTTCACAAAAGAGGAAGCTCAAATGGTCTATAAACATGAAATATGTTCAACTTAATTAGAAATTAGGAAACCATAATTGAAATTATAATGAAATATCATTTCTTGCTTATCAGATTGGCAAAAGTTAAAAACAGATAATACAAATTGTTAGCAAGGTAAAGCACAGTGGGGTCCTTGAAACATTGTTTCTGGGAGTATGTGCTGGTAGGTATATTTTAGAAAGAAGAGTACATACCCCATGAATTTGTAATTGCTCACAAGGTACGTCCCCTAGAGAAACTTTTGCACTTTTGTGCTAGGAAATATATACAAAAATATCCATCATAGCAGTCTTTATAATAATATAAAACTGAACAAATAAATACAAATGTGTATTATCAGGAGAATGGATAAAATGTGCTGTACTAATTCAATTAACTCCTCTGTCAGTATTAATAACTTGAGTGAACTAGAGCTATATACATCCACATTCATGAATCTCAAATTTTAATATTAAAAATCAAATTGCAGAATAACACATATAATTGTTTATATAAAGTTCACAGGTTGACAAAACTAAACAATATTGTTTACATACTGAAGTGGTAACAGCTAATGAATAGGAAGAGAACTATTAAATCAGAATGAATTGTAGTAGTTATACCCAGAAGAAAAGGGGGAAGAGGCAAATATGACTATGTGAACTGTGAACGGAGGCATCTGGAGTATGTGAACATTCTAGTTTTGGCCTTGTTCCTTAAACTGTCCATGGATCTTCATACAGCTTCAACCATGGAAACTGTATTTCACAGTTTACAAAAGAAAAAAAACAATATTGTGATTGTGATTTCATCTGTATTTTGGTTTCTGTCCTTTTAGTGGTTTAGGTACATGTTTTAGGAACAAAACTTTCTTGGAGGTATTATAAAGATGTAAATCCATTCATTATGTAATCTCAAAAATCTTTTCAGTATTAGGAAAGAAAGGGAGTTCAATGGTTTCGTGCTGCCTGGGTTGTGATACAAAGTGAAAGAATTTGGAGTAAGACCTGTGCTTAGAATTTCGTGCCACCATTTACCTAGTTTTGTGACTTTATACAAATTTCTTCCTAAGTCTCAGTCTCTTCCGTTGTAAGACAGATATAATATTAACCCTTACTTCACAAAAGCATATGAAAGTGTGAACGTTTTTAAAGAGTTAAAAATATATGTGAATATATTTTTCTCTGTTGTTGAATACTCTAGCCAAAATATGAGTTCTACTTTTACTTCCTGGAGCTGATTTGAAAATTTTAGGTGACCCTTCTGAACTGTACAGAGTTCTTAATAGGGTTGGATAGAGAAGGCATACTTAATTTATTGTTATATTAGACATTACCCTTGTGTCTTCCAGCTCTGCAGATTTTTCCCTATCAGATATTACTGCAGGTAGGTAGTATTGCTAGTCAGCAAAGGAGGAAAAGACAGGAGAGGGATAAGAGCTTTCAGCATCCAGTTCTCTATTCTCTGAAGACATTTGCAAGTGACAGCCTTGGACAGTTAGCTGAGATGTTGATTTATTTTGCTGATATTATCATTCTGTTTTTTGACTAACAATTCGATTAAGTATCATGGTCATCTCCTTTTCTCACTTCACAGTGCCACTGAAGTTAGTGAAGGTGAGATTTAAAATGTGGAAAACACTTCTAAATAAAACTATAACTTTTAAACCTTCACACCCTGACATATAAGCAGAAACCAATTGTCCTGCTTGAAACTAATTTTATGGCCAGAGTGGCAGAAAGCAGCAGTAGTGTATCTATGAAACCACTTGTACAAGAATTTGCAGACAGAAACTTCCACTTAGAACTTTGATTCCTCTATAACCTTACAAAATGAAATCATTGAATATCATTAGACTCTGGGAATAAAATAAGATACAGACAATCTTTCCAAATAGTTGGGATCTTATTCAAATTGTTATGCTGGCTTACCTTTTTCTGCATTACTTGCCACACTGATTTTTATAAAGAAGATCTGGAACAAAAAATACCTATCTCAGTAAATCTTGGTTTTAGAAATCCATTAACAATGAGGATGTAGCAACCAAGTAATGGCATAATACTGAGCAGGAAAAGATTCAAGTATCATAAATTTTCAAGCCATCTGTACACTGAGCTAACTGGTGAGTGAATCATGTATTTTTAGAAGAATGGAAATCAGATAAGCTCCTACTCTTTGTAGCACTGGCTATAAAACCTGAGTGCTCAGTAGAACAGGAAAAAGCTCATGAAATTTTTTTCCAACTATTTGGCAGGGAAAAGAAAACAAAAAAGATTTTATCTTTTAAAAATATAACTAATAAATACAGGAGGAAGGATTTAATTTTAAAACAATGATTATTGTTATTTTTGACATTTTTACTTTTTTGTAATGGGTTTCTTCATCAAACCCATTAACATACTAGTATACTAATATATATACAATGTACAAACATTTTTAATTGTCTTAAAGCAAAACCATATCTTAAAGTTTGATTTTAGCTATCGTGCCAATATTATCAAAGTATTACTTTTTTAAATGTTACTGTTTATATAGGGTTTATATTCTACCTGCTTCCAAAGTGTATTTATATGGAGTGACTAGTTTGAATTCTGAAGATTAGAAGATTATGTCAGCTTAAATATAAGCAATGTGCCTTGATGAGTTTATATATTCCTGAATCAAGTTGTAGTAACTACAGCATTTAAAATAATAACAATGAGGTTTAAATTGGCAGCTCTAATAGTTTCATTATTTTTTTTCTGTGACTATACCCTTTTAGTGTTTGCTCTGAAACAGGCTATACTATAGGTACAATTTTATCAATTGCCAGGCAACCTAGCTTTATTAACGTGATCTGGAGAGATGCTCAAGTACAGATAGGGCCTATTTTATACTGGAAGCTGCTATGACTTTTGGGGCTCAGTGAGGACTGGGTTGCCCTAGCTAGTGACCTCATAATTTCCAGAAGCAGGTGGAGGTGGCAATTATAGCTTCGGCCACTATCTTGAACTTTCTGTAGTAGGTGATGAATTGCAAATGGCTAGACCCTGTGCACAACGATAAACTCAAATAAATCTTCAATGTGTAATAATGACAAGACTGAAAGACTGGCAGCTATAACAAGGCTTCTGTTGTCACCCACTTTACTGTAGCCTTGATATTCATCATTATCAGCTGGAGCTAGCTCAAGAGCTGGACAAGAAGGTCTGAAGAAGGATGAGTTGTTTGCGCTGAAGCGTCCAGTTGGTCCCATCTGGACGAGAGTAAATGGGATTTTTTTTTGCCTGTTCACTAGGCCAGAGCTGTCCATCATTTTAGGCATGTATCTGATCACTTCATGCTGTGGGACAATATGGCTTTACACTGTTTGGTTCTCTCTTGGTAGTTCAACATAACATTTTTACCCTGTTTGGAAGCTTTTGGTTACTTTTTAGTTACATAAAAATGCCATTCTATTTCACAAAACCGAGCTAATATATTCTTTTGTTAACAAATGATTTCTCAAACGAGAACATTATCTTAATCTAACCTGAATAACAATTGAAATCTGTGTTCTGTTTCTTTCTACATGCAACTTAACACTTAATTTTCAAAGCAATAGACAATGCAAAGCATGTTGCAACTTTCAAATTATTTCAAGTGTTACCTAATACTCCTTAAATATTTTACTATTATTGATACACTTAGTATGCCCTTTCTTAATAATAATGATGGAAATAATCATATTGCCTGGGGCAGTGCTGTCAAAAATTGAAACTTGAATAGTGTTTGATTTAAAATAGAGCCATTACTTCAACATGTTAGCTTTGTGATGAGATTAATCAGTATATGACTCTTGGATTTGTACATCTTCCTTACAGGCATATCAAATTTTTAAAAATATACTTGAATACTTATTTATGAAAACCATAATAATTAGATGGTTTTAATTGTTTTTTATTATGTTTAGTATATTTTTATTATGATTATGATTTATGTAAATGCAAGTTTGCAGTTTCAGTAACTAATAGGTGATTAATTTTCTTATTAACCACAGCCATCTGTAATAAAGATTATAAGCATCTTTTAGTATGTGTTTTCTACTTTTTTTCTGTTTGTTTTTAACCTTCTAAGGGAAATGGTCATATACCTATTTCTTGCCATTTTAGATTTGATGTTTGTCTTTAAGAAAAATGAGCTTGTTAGTAATAGTGGGAACCCTTCAAGCCATTGTGCTTTTGATTTATAATATTCTCATTGTTATTAAATATGTATTTTAGATAAACCAATAATTGTATAATTCAGATTCAAACTTCTAAGATGATTAAAAGGTAAGATTTCTGAGGTTTCCATTCCTTCAAAATGCAGGTTCACTCCCAGGGTTCAGGCCAAGTGACATGCCATCGTTCATTTGTCTTTCCTTCGTAATAAATCTTTAAGCCTTGAGGCACCAGACTCATGCAGATTTCTTTGCATTTTAGTGTCTTGATGGAATAACAACTTCCAATTTCAAAGCCAAAGCATATTGTATTTCATCTCTGTAGACCTAGCTTCACCCAGTAGTGGCCACATGAAAATATATGTCAAGAACACTGTTTTCTCATATTGGAATTTAAGCAATTTGTTTTCAGACTGAGTGGTTTCAACCTATTTTTGGAACCCCTCTGTGGCCTGACCATTCGTTCCAACATAATTTATGGTGGCACTGTAACATATGGACTTTTCATCACTGTCCAGCTGAAATTCTCTGTTGAACATAGACTCTTTTCCCTTTTCCCTCTTGTGGCTTCTTTCACCACTACCTTTACTGCTTCTAGAACAAGTAAACCAGTATTGAATTTGTATTAAGCTGCAGACACCTTCATTAGAAACGTAATTAAATTATATAAGTACAATTTTAATAGTATATGGATGTGTCACACGTGTCTAAGAATCAAATGAACAGCAGTATATTTGCAGTGTCTCCTTATATGTAAAGGCTGAAATTTAGTTGGGGTTCATTCAATAACTATTAAAAAGTGTATAAGACTTGATTTTTACCTGCAGGTTGAGTAGGTGGTTAGTCAGTCATCATTCTAGATAGTTCACAACTAGATACACTTTTTACAGTTATACTAAAATGAGATGTTATTTTAAAAATTATCTTAATTTTTAGTAAAGTTCTTGACATGATGCTGATTAATATTTTCTGGGGTCTACAACTGTGATAGTTAAAGACTAAATAAGTGAAAAATGAGTGATAGTACATGATTAATTCTGTTATCTGTAAGTATGCTCCATTTTACCTATTAGCCATTTGAACTTGTACAAGCTACACCACCCCTTTAAATCTTCGTTTCTGCCCCCATTTGTAAAGTGGGTTAATAATAGTACCTCTCTTGTAGCATGTTATTGTATTAATGGATATAAACAGGTTAACATGGCACAATGTTTTCAAAACCTGTTAGGTTATATTATCATTTAAATACAACATAGAATTACATTTGTGTTCTTTGCAGTTCATGGCTCAGTTCATGCTAAACCATTTGCAAAAGGGACAGTTTTTGGTACTGTTTCCAAGGTTAAAATAGAAAAGACTAGCAGTCTTGATTCTTTGAATGTATTAACTCAGAGCAGTGGTATTCGAACTTGACTGTTATTGAGAATCACCTGGGGGACTTGTTAAAGTAGAAATTGCTGGGCAGCACCCCTCTGTTTATGATGGAGCTAAGGTTGGGTCCAGAATCTGCATTTCTAGCAAGTTCCCAAGTGATGCTCTTGCTTTCAGGATCTCTAATCTAGACAGACCCTTTTCTTAACCAGTAGTGAAAGTGAAATGAATGCCCTTGTGAGACCCCTCCCCCCACAGTTGTGTTTGGTAACATTGCTGTCAAATAGAACAGTCATGCAGGCCTACAAAGAGCTATTTATTCCCCAGTCACCTTTTTCTATTTCATATTTATCATCGTGATTGGTCCAGACTTCTCTCTGTTTTATTAATGATTTCTGAAGAATTCTTATTGCAGCTTCTAGAATGATTTTGATTAAACTACAATATCATTATTTCAAATTATGAATCTTTTTACACATTTGAAATCTAATACAGAAGTTTATGAAAAATTATCTCTCCATGTAAGCAGAAATTCTCCATAAAGTCTGATTATATGTTATATAATTACACTTACTAATCATGTAATTGCATATCTTAATTATCATAAGTCTTATTTGCTTCCCTACATGTATTTAAATAATTATATTAGTATAGCACAGAATTATAGAAATACAGTACAATATCAGATATTATTGCTCATGCTGAAAATATATTCATTAAGATTATATAAGAAAATGGTAACTTTTGACTGGTTAGTAGAAGTTAAAAATTACTCTTAAAATTATTTCAAAGGCCAAAGTAAGCTACTTTATTTTGAAAACATTTTACTTAGTGAGCTTCTGTTATTGAAGCAAGTCATTAAACATTTTCATTTAGTTTTGTTTATAGATTTTTGCTAATTCATTTTTCTAAAGACAAGAAAATTTCAGTTGTAAAAGAGTATCCTTCACTAAAAGCAATTTCAATTAATGATGTTAACATAATCTTAGTTCTCAGATGGTTTTGTTTTGGCATGTGTTTTTAGTTGTTTTCCCACCATGGGAATGACCACTTTGAAGGAAATAACTATCAATTTGTTCCCAGGAGCAAATCAGTACTCAACTCTAAACTGTTGTCTATAAATATTGGATGAATGAATGAATAATTATTATTATTATCTTTCATTGGGTATTGACTATATGGTAGGTTTGTTTCTAAGTATTTATGCACTTGATCCTCATCGTGGCCCTTGAAAATAGGTACTATTATTCACTAAGGAAATTGAGCTTGGAGAGGTTAGAAAACCCCCTTATTTCCCAGCTAACAGGTGGTAGACCCTTGTCTTTTTTTTTTTTTTCATTAAAATTTTTTTAATTTTTGATGGATCTTTATTTTATTTATTTAGTTGTGGTACTGAGAATCAAAGCCAGTGCTTCACACATGCCAGGCAAGTGCCACTGAGCCACATCCCAGCCCCTAGACCCTTGTCTTCTACTGTAGAACCTGCTTCTAAACTGTGCCATCTCAAAGTCTCATATATCTTTGGTAATAATAGATACACAATATTACTTTTGGAGAGAAGAATGGAGCACTTTTGAGACTGGCATTGAGGAAGCAGGAAACAAAGCATTGGGAATAGTTATTCTTTGCAGAGCTCTTCTATTAAGGAACTAATCAGGAGGAAATGAGATTTGATTTTGCTTGTACATAATTTAAGGCAACTGGCATCAGATTAAAGCATGATATTTGCATCCAAGTAAATTCTGAGTCTAAATGTAGTGCAAGTTTGCAGTCATTAAACTCCTGGGGTTTTTTTCCCCTTAAATTCCCAAGAATTTGCATAGAATGTGTTAGTTTTTAGATTCATTTGATGATTGATATGTCTTGTGTGGTATTTTCTTGTTGCATGTAGTGGCGAGAATTGAACCCAGGGCTCATGACACACTAGGCAAGTGTTCTACCACTGAGTTATACTCCCAACCTGAGAAGTCTTCCTGTGTTTTGATATACTTTCTTCAATTATTTAATTAAATTGACCCTTTGTTTATTCTCATACATAACTCTGAGTAGATTTGTCTTGCTGAGAAATGAGTGACCCACAAAAGTTTGTTGAATGAAGAATGAATAAACAAGTGAGTGAATGAATGAGTGAAGAGTCCTAAGCATTTCATTGTTTCTCTTTGGTCTTGTCTGAGCTGTAATTTAGATGGAATGGAACCATTCATTTGTGTCAGAAGGTTTAAGGTTGAGAAGGAAGAAGAGACCAAGTCAAATAAACTTTTCTCAGATACTGATTTTTCCATACCCAGTAGCAGTAATGTGTGAGATATTTCTGAAACATTTCCATCCCAAAGCAACATTTACCATTTTAATTTCCCAAATGTTAGATATG
Source organism: Sciurus carolinensis (assembly GCF_902686445.1). Classification (NCBI taxonomy): domain Eukaryota; kingdom Metazoa; phylum Chordata; class Mammalia; order Rodentia; family Sciuridae; genus Sciurus; species Sciurus carolinensis. The sequence continues at coordinate 71,813,244 of NC_062224.1, forward strand.
AATGATAATCCTGAAATACATATTCTAAAATTTAAATGTGTATATATGGGAGTGTCTATATTCTGAAAGGAATTATACAGTTATAATTAAATTGAAAAGAATGCTGAAATATTTATGAGTTATCAGTTATGGTTCAATCATTCATTCAGTTTCATTAAAGTGCATCTCACATGGTGCCTGGCCTACAATAGGTGCTCAGTAAATGGTTCTACAATTGAACTGAGAGACTGTGTCCCCATATTAGAATTGAATGAATAGAACTGAAGAGACTAAGCAAAGACTTAAATATTTTGAAAAGAAGGTGTTTAGATACTATTAGACAAAGCTGTATAAAAGGAAGAACAAAAATAAGCAATTATATACATGGGGAAGTGTTTGCACCTGGCAATTGAAACTTCTCACGTGTTACCTTGTGTGGTGATTTTTTGTTTTGTTTGTTTTGTTTTTAAAGAGAATAGAGTACCATCATCAGACCTGTACCTCCCAATGTTGGCCCAAAAAAAGTTGCATAAAAATTGTATTCAGTGAATAAATTATTCAATTCATCATATAAAGCTTGTAAATATTCAGAGTATTCTTTTTACCACTGACATTTCTGATTTTGTGTAGACTAAGAAAAACAGGTGCCTCTTGGCATTTATAGCACATGGCATGTAATCATTCCATTCTTTGTGATGCAAAAACTCACTAGTGAGAGAATCTTCCTTTCACAGGAGTAAACATAAAAGTTAGCATATATTCAGACCCACAGTTCATTCTACCCAATGTTTAGCTCCTCAGCCAGAGAAAATTATTGAAATGGTGGTGTTCGTTTTATAAAATTAGAAATGTCTGTTTAACATTTATCCAAATATATTTTATTTGAGCCATATGTAAAATCATTCCTTATTTTTTCAGTGCTTTATAGTTTATAAAACTTTTTATGTACATTATCTCATTTTAGTTTTCTATACATTGGGAATCTTAAAAATCCTAATTTGGCCCCATGATTTCCTGACTTACTCTTATTAATTGTGCTTGGTGTCATGGACAACAGAGAGAAATAGTACATAATTACTGCTAAGAAACTAGTATTAAAAGTGAGTTCTTTAGAGAAGTACCTACAAAATCAAATTGCCATTTTTTTTCAGTATTTAGACATTTGATGAAGAATAGACCATTTCTGATTGGGATGATGAGAATTTCTTAGGAAAATCCTTCATTTTCCTTTCCAGTGGGAGGAAAATAGTAAGGATAAAGCCATTTTGCCTCGGACTCTAGGTGGTGCCTGTATGATTCTATGAGCAGGACTGTGGCAAGAAAAAGGTCCCAGGTCTTGCTCTAGTCTCTCACCAGCCAGTCCTTTTCCCAAAGTCTCAAATATGCTCTTAGCACTGATTGTCCATTGGTAGAACTCTTGCTTCAAGTAAACAGTGCCTCACAATGCTATCCATTCTCATTTCTATACTAAAGGGTCACCTAACAACGCTGGTTGCTGGACCCTTAGCTTGATTTAATGTTGGATTTTTTTTCTTCTTTTACAGAAATATTTATTTATTTATTTTTAAAATTTGAATGGTATGTAGATTAACAATTCTAAGATGCACTGATCTAGGTAGATGTTTATTCCAAAAAACTTATACTTCTACCACATTTATTTCAAAAAACTTCAAGCAACTTCAAGTTCATAAGTTTATAGTGAAGTACAGAAACTCTATCAGGATGGAACAGAATATGTCCCAAATTAACTGTCCTTAATACTACTGCAGAAATTATTTTCATTCTGGGGGTGGAGAGTCTTAGAAGGTCATAACCAAGAAGATGGTATCATTTGAGAGTTTATTGCTAAGATGGAGCATCTGGACACTTGCCTTTTATAAGGTCTAATAGCTGCTCCATTGCCTCCAGGGTTTTTATAAAATCATTTACTTGACTTGTTACGTGGATTTTCTGTTCCAGGATTTGCACCCCTTTCTTCTTCCTTCTTTCTTTCTTCCTCTTCTTTTTTTTGACCTGTTTTGTTAAAAAATCTTGATTTCATCTTGCAAAGTTTCTACATAGAGCCCATGTGATCTGTAGTGGATTCTTGCCATGATACTAAGGACCAAAAACTGGATTGAGTGTCTTGTTGTTCAAAAATTAACCAGTAATTTCCTAAACTTCTACTGCTCTGCGTTCTGGGTCAGGTCCTTCAGGAATCCCTGAGTTTTAGTCAATTCCTGGTGCAACTGCTATTGAAAGCCTCTAAGAGTTGTCTTTGGGCTCTTCAGATTTTTGCTTACTCAGTGGTTTGTAGCTCTTTCTGATGTTCCTTCTGGAGGCAATGTGCTGTAACTTGCATCTGCCCATTCTTATCTTAGTTTGGTGGTTTTCATAACATTCTCTGAACCTTCTAAATGAAGATGTATAGAAATGTCAAATTCTTTAGTCTTAGATAACAGTCTTTTGGATGTTACTAGAGTTTGTGTCTCTGTGATCCAGACCCTGCTCTGCTCATTGATAAACTACAGATTGCACTCTGTCTTAACCATGCTTGTCATTGTCATAAGGTGACATGACTGGACCAGATACGAAGATCCAGGTTGAGGGACTGTGTCTGGCAAGGGCCTTTTTTCTGGTAGGGGCTCTCTGTTGAGTCCCACGGAGAATGCAGGGTATCAAATGACAGGACAAAACAAGCTTCCAGATTTAATGTTTGAGTTGCTGGTAAGAAAAGGAAGCAGCATGAGTTGACAATTCTTTCAAGAAGTAGGACTTTGAAGACAAAGAGAAGGTAAATTACCCTGTCCACCATTTTGGTTGCTTTAATAAAGGAAGCCCTAGAGTGGTGGAAGTTGACAAGAGTCAGAACACAGATGAAGGACAGACATGTCTTCTACTTTACCAGAAGGAGAGAAAAGGTGGATAGATTGGAGTTAAGTTTACAGTTTCAGGTCAGGAAGTGAGAAAATTTTAGAATTTCTATTTTATTTGTAAACTAGAAGGCACTTTTGTTTGCTAAGGTGAGCTTGGGCAGGGAAGTAGCCAAAGGTTTTGAAGAGACTTGTGAAAGTTAGATATCTTGTGTGAAGAACTGAGGAGTGAGCTGATGAGAGACAGTAGAGTGCCCACTTGCACATTTATAAAGTTCATCTCAGTTGTGTGAGTTTTTCCCAGAGCAGTTAACAGCCTGGGAATGGGAGATAGATAACATATGTGTTGGTGGAGAAGTCTTGGTTTGCTGATGATTAGGACTTAGCCAGGGTAATATGTGGATAGGAGAGTTGACAAAATAAGTTGAACCTTTCCTAGGAAGAATTTTGGTCTCTGGGTTTAAAAGGAAAAAAAATAGTGACGGGGAACCTGAGAATTTGGGAAAAGTAGAAGGATCAAAACACTGATTATTCCTGTCAGGTAAAAGAAGAGCTAACTAGAAAAGGAATAGAATTTTGGTCAGAGTGGGATGTTACTGTAACTTCAAACACAGTGCAATTTCCTTACATGGGGCACACCTTCAGTCTCTGTAAACCTAGTCATGGAGTCATTCAAGGTGCTTCTTAACCCCTGTGTTGCAAAGAGAAGTTTTGTTGCAATTTCATATCTCATTTCAGATGTGCATTAGTCAGGTTTTCGTCACTGTGACCAAAATACCTGACTAGAAAAACTTAGATGAGGAAAAGTTTGTTTTGGCACACAAATTCAGAGGCTCAGCTGAAATTATTGCTGACCTGAGGTGAGGCAGAATATCATGGCAGAAGAGTGTAGCAGAGGAATGCTGCTCAACTCATGGTGGCTCAGAAGCAGAGAGAGAGAGATACAAGGGCATGTCTTCAGTGACCTGCTTCCTCCAGCCATGACCCACCTACCTACATTATCACCCAGTGGTAATTAATAATTTGTTCATTCAAATTATTAATCCATTGAATGGATTAATTCACTGGTGGATAATCTAATCATCTCACCTCTGAATATTGCTTCATTGTTTATGAACTTTGGGGCAGCGCCTCATATTCAAACCATAACAGATGTCTAATATAAGAGTAAGTGGAGTTCATCTGTTCAGAACTTTTTAAGAATAATACATCAATTTGAACTATGCACACACACTACAAATAAGATATATCAACATCGAGTATTAACTTGCGGTCCATTCATATTACAGAATCAATGCACCCATTAGCCAAGTGAGGCTAAGAGATTCATTCTTTATCTGGTTTCTTGTCTTTGATGGTAATTATGGCTCTTCCTGCCTTCTTTATTTATTCTGTTCTTGTTCCATGAAGCTGTGGGCTAGACTCGTCATTTCCTCATTTCAGTCCCTATAATATACTTTAATGGACTGTTTGGATTTATTTTTTCCATCATTCAATTTCAGGTTTTGCTATTAACAGTTTACAGTATGCCAGGTGTTACAGAAAACAAATATGTTCACACTATCCTATAAGTCAGATTAAAGGATATTTTCCATCACAAGTAGGAAAATTGAGGCACAGAACAGTTTAAAGTATTCATATCATTATGCTTATCAATGATGTAGTCTTGGAGTCATAAATCTAAAATTGACACCAGAACCAACCCACTTAGCCCCTGCTCTATACCGAATTTTGATCATTTGTATTTTCTAACTAGCAGTTTCTTATTCCAGAAGGCATCTCTTTCCTTCATAATATTATCAGCTATTAAATAAGATTAAGTGAACTAATGGCAGTGAAGCAGGCAGAATAGTACCTGGCTCGTGGCAGGTACTCGGTGATCTTACCTCTCTCTGTTGTCTCCAGATGCCACCCGTACCAGCCTTTGAAGCTCAGGATTGGCGTTACTCAATTAGTGAGCTGCAGCTCAGTGCCTGTAGCCAATGCCACTATGCTATTCTGCCCTCTGATGTCATTGAGAAAGCACAAGAAAATCCTGGCATTTAAGGACAAGTGGAAGAGCTTGGCAATTATGAGGGTGGACACTAAATCATAGGCATTATAGGAAGCTTCCAGTTAGGTTATTAGTATGATCTTAAAATTTTGCAGTTGTATGTAATAGAAATTCAACTCAGCCAGTCTTACACTGCTCAAAAAAAAAGAAAGAAATATATTGGTTCAGAGAACTAAATATTGACTCTGCGGACAAGCAGTGACATTTAGGACTAAATATCTTGACTCTGTTTTCCTTAGAATTGACTATCAGTCTCTGCTAATTTTTAGGGCACTCTTGAAGTTGCACTGAGTATGGAAGCTTAGAAGAACTACCAGTACCTGAAGTTTCTGTTCTCTCTCAAATCCTCCCCCTCTACCTAAAGAGGAATTTTCTCTTCCCAGTAGTTCCAAAAATGTACTAAAATTGATTCTCAAGGACTTTGATGGGTCACATTATATACCTGAATCGACTACAATAAGTTGGGGATGAGATGCTGTGAATGACCAGGCCTGTGTCAGGTAACTAGAGATAGCACCACTGCATCTTATATCTTAGGGATGGGAGCAGGGCTTTTTCCTATGGGACCCTGTTATCAAAATAAGGAATAGATGCTGTAGGCAAGATAATCTGAAAAGCAAAGCTTATACTGTACAATCTTGACCCTCTCAACCTCATGTTATATAGCCACCCCTAACAATTCTTATGTTCTTTTTGAGCATGAATAACTTAGTTGGGCCACAAAACATGGTAAGAAAACAGGGAGATTTGGTCTTCATATGGGAAGCTATACTTTACTTTGCCCGGATGTTTAATGGAGGTTTTAACATTTTATTTGACTTACACTGGGGTGGTCTCAGCTTCCACTACAAGGCTCATGTTGTTAATGCAAACCTGATTATTGTAGGATGCAGTGAATTACCAACCAATTGTTTTATACATAGTAGATAATGAAAATATATATTTTTCATGGACTAAAAAGAGAATTTAATTTTCTCTGTATGTATGCATTGAAGTATTGCCAGCATTTAGAATGTTCATGAAGTTGGACAGAGCATGGAATCTTAAGTTTTATGATTTTGTTTGTTTTCTTAATGTATTCTATGTTGTAGAAACTTGCTGAAAAAAAAATGGAATGATCTCTCCTCAAATCAAGGACTTTTTGTAATTATCGGGCACTGAGACTCCACTTGTCAGACCCCTAGTGACTCTCAAGACTGTACTTCTTAACTGCTGTGACAGGACATCTGCACACCCTGAATTTGAAACTGCAGGGAAAAAAACAAGAACATTGCTGATTGTCTAGGAAGCACAGAAATTTAGACTTATGTTGGACATTTGAATGAGCAATTTTTACCTGGCACCCCATCATTTCTTATTGTTTAATTGTCTTGAGTTTAGTGGAATCAGCAATTTCATGGGTTTTATTGGGGAAATAAGTCACAGTTTAGATAAAACTGACAGAAATTTCAGTGTGACTCATACTTTTCTTTTCTTTGCCTTTAAAGAGCAAACCTTGGGATAATAAAAGTCCTGTCAGTGTAGTACTGTGTTGAAAACCAGCTAATGAACCTTAGTGACATTTGCCCACCAAGGAAGAGCTTATTACAAAAACTCAGATGAAGTTTCTGATCCAGAAGTGTTCTGAAACCATATAAGGTGTTTAGATCCAGTTGGGATACTCATCGTCACATCCCAAGTACACAAGATACCATTGTCTCTTAATCCCCATATTCTTACTGAATCTCTAGAAAACTAAATTACAGTACATCTTTGTGGGACAACCTGTTTCAACCTCATTTTGATAACCGCTCACAAGGGTAGATGTTGGTGTAATTACTCTTAGGATTTATCACAGGAGAGATCATGAAAACAGATATGGGATGGCACTTTGGAGACTTTAAAAATATCTTTTCACCTTCAACTACATAGTCCCAGGATGAAGACTCAGGATAAATCTATGGTAGATGGTTTGCCTAGCATGTGCAAGACCCTGGGTTTAATCCCTAGTACTGCTAAAAACAAACAAACAAAAAAACAAAAAACAAAAAATACAAAAGAACCCAAGGATAACTACTTCAGATTTTGTAGATACTAGTCCTTTCCTTTTAGAAATTGAGAATACTTTTTCATATTATCACGTACATCAAAAGACTTACCTTGAATGTTAAAGTACTGGTTCAACCTCAACAGAATTGTTCAAAGTATTCTCATGAACTACAGTTAGGGTAGATCTTCTAGGGAGTAGCACTATCCTGCAAAGCACTGTATACTTTTGTGTGATAAAGCTGACAAAACAGTCTCACATTTTGGAGGAGTAATCACTTGCTGTATTGCTGAAAGAAAGAGTTTTCATATTTTGAAAAAACAAACAGGCTATTCATCACTGCTATCGGTATGAAAATTCATGTGACTTCCACCCTTAATCATGCAGTGTTTTGCTGGTAAACCGGAGACCCTGCTGATTTAGGATAAATTGTTAGTAGAGAGGGCTCAATGACAGATAAAGGAATAACCTGAAGGCTTATACACAGTAGTGCCCAATAGCTATCTGCAGAGGTGGCACTTAGTTGTAGGTCTTTCTTTCTTGCTTTCTATTTGTCTTTTTTTCCTTCTTCACTCCCTTCTCTCTTTTCTTCCTTCAATTTCAGTTTAAAGACCATTGGAACATTTTGTGATTGTACCATAATCAATTATGTGTTCCATATCCATAATAAAATTCAAGTATACTAATTTTGAAATATCTTACCCTCCCAAAACTTTTTCATGTGAAAATGCTCCCAAGCAATGTAATTCTAATGGAGATATTGAAAATTTTTCCTTTGAACCTATATGCTAATTTTTATCATAAGCAGTTTTTATATTCAACTTACTAACTCAAAACTAGGTGATTATAATAAAAGTAGTGACTTGAAAGTACAGTAGACATAGATGTAGATTCATTAAGTTTTTATATAAATACATTATATAAAATAAATTGTAAAACAATCAAGAAATCAAGTCTTTCAGGGTTATCTATTGCCATTGTTTCCCATGCATTGAAGCCTTCGCCATAGCCATTACGATAAAACGTTCCCTAAGTACATAAAGGCTCTGATCGTTAAGATTTTTATTGCCAGCCACACATACAGAGCTGCAAATTGCCTTGTTTCAGATTTATTATGTATTACTCCAGAAATTCTATAAAGATCAAAAGAACTGATTACAATGTTGACCTTTGCATTAACTCATCTGAATTTAAATTCAAGTGTTTGATTTGGGAAAATAAGTCCATTTATCATAGGTCTGCTACTGAGGGGATTGTGCTGCGCTGATTGGGAGTGCTGAGACCAAATTTATTTATTGAGCGTGGGCTTGAAAATTGTTTGTAGGACAAGAGGAACAAAAGTTTGACCTGCCATTGTGTAGTACCAGGGGAACAATGTGGACATTGCCCTTTTCAAATTTGAAGTAGTAAGTCCATTTCTGTCTTGTTGATAGAATCTCCAGATATTAAATTAAGCAAATATATACTGTTTTAATCATATCACCCGTTCCTTGACCTAAAATTAATGATCCCTTCTTTACTAAGAAAATAACCATTTCTTCAACAGAGAGCCTTACATTTGGGAAGTATTAATATGCTTCTCATTCTAAAATTAGCCTTAATATATTATACTTGAACTCACACTTGTCAATGGTTTTGTTTTGTTTTTTCTTGAATTACTAGGGGAAAAAAACTGCTTGTAGCAGTGTCTTTCTTTGTAGAGTTATGGATTTAATTAACTTTCACTTATTGAACTCTTCAGTTACCAACACACAGAAATTCTAAATTTAAACTCAGGCCTTACACTCATCCCCACCCCACAAATTCACAAATTTTATCCACGTTAACATGCCTTCTCATCTGTCTAAGCAAGTAGTAGAAACTGATGGGAGTAGTAATGGCAGTCAGCACAAGGCATGTGCATGAGTCTGCCCCTACACACCCATGCTGTTTGATAGTATTGCCTTTATAACAGTGTGAACAATTAGGACTCAACACTGTTAAGTAGAGTGATGATAGGCATAACTTGGCCCATAGTAACCTGAAGAGCCTATTGATGGGAAAAAAAGAGAAAAAGGCATACATTGTGGATTTGGATTTATGCCCTTTTTAACACGAAGGGTCAGCTCTCTGCTCTTCATGGTGATTAACCCTCCAACCCAAATCACAGTCAGAATGGAGAGACTAGGGTGTTACCCATTTGCTAAGTTTTTGTGGGCAGACTGGAAACAATTAAAGTAGACCCATGACATCTGCAAGGAATTTGTACTGAGACCATGTATCTGCAGATGGGAAAATGTAACAGAGTATGTTATTTTCCCCATAAAATTCAATAAAGTTTAACTAAAAATATTGTCATCCTTCAGACTTTTAATGATTTATAAACATAAGACTAAAGCATTTACAAAGCTATCAAAGTAAATTCTTTCACTAAAATAAACCTTATACCATATAAAATTATTTTAGTCACATTAACCCCAAATTTATAGAAACTCCAAATCCTAAAAAGTATTGGTAGAATGACACTTAGGTTTATTAAAAGCATGTTAAGATGTCAATCTTCAGCTTTCTTGTCTTGAACTTGCTCCATGTATGTGATTCACATGAAAACTGCCAAAAAACATAAACAAGTATATCAGATGCCTTCTGAGTCTCTTGAATAATAATTTCTCTTGCAAGATTTCTTGAAGTCAAACTTTGTAAAAAGAATATGGACTTTCTAGTTATCGATGCCCACATGAACCCATCTGAGCCAGAATCAATTCATTTTATGATGGAAACATACGACTAAGCTAACAATTTTGTACTCATTACATCTTAAATAGTCTGAAAATAAATAATCCTGGCAAGAGAGAGGTAAAGTGTATGTAATTAAAAATCTAGTGTCTGTGGCCAAAAGAATAAATATATATGGTGCTTGGATATTCTGATCTATTTTCTTTAAGAACCTTTTTTTAAATTTTTTTCAAAAAAGTTGAATTGTCATGAGAAATCCTTCAAGGATCAAATTCCTTTGTCATTGTTAATTTGAATTAGTAAGAATTAGATTCACCAAATTCAGCATTTCCTTTTTTACTTTTTTAGTCTAAATGGACATTGTACTCCTAAATGACTTTGATTATATTAGGATGAATTGAACTCTTGTTCTACCATCCTTGTATAAGCTAGCAGTGATGCTTTATTTATTATGATCATGATTCTTTTGCTCCTTATAATATCTTGAGTAGCATGAAATAGTAAGAGATTAGTAAAGAGGGGACAGGGTTGTATAAAAAGAACACCTATTGTCGGTTAAAAGCAAATAGGTTTATATATTCTTTGCCCACCTCAAAACTCTTAAGCAAATTAATTTCAGTATAACTAACATTGAAGGCCTGCTGTGTGCCAGACACAGATACAAAGTCCAGATACATAGATTAATTGAAACAGACACCATTGTCAAGGAATTTGGTACTTCATAGAGTGGACATGCATTTAATCTAATGTGGTATAGGATATGTTCTTTATTAATGAAATGAAAAAGAGCAGTGAAAATTCAGAGAAAAGGAATAAGCCAAAAGGACTCCTTTTCTTTATTTCTATTTTCTATGAAAATGACCTAAGAATGCAACATAGTACACAAATGTTTTTGATGTAAAGAATTTGAGAGACAATGTTGAATTTTTTTAACATTCAAATATTGAGCTGGGCATAGTGGCACACACCTGTAATTCCAGCAGTTCAGGAGACTGAGACAGAAGTATTACAAGTTCAAGGACAACATCAACAATTTAGCAAGACCCTACACAATTTAGTGAGTACCCGACTCAAAAGGAAAAATAAGAAGGACTGGGGATGTAACTCAGTGTTAAAGCACAAAGCACTTCTGGGCTCAATCCCCAGTACCAAAAATAGCAAGAAAAAAAAAATTGAGTTACAGTGACTTAAAGTGATTTATCAAAGATCATACATATGCCGTTTTTTTTTTTTTTTAAAGTATAGTTACCAATTCAGAACTTAGTATACTCATAGAAACTGCTATCTAGGTAAACCCTTTCTAATAACTAAACAGCAAACAGTTAAGTCCAAAATGTTATAACATTCACCCTAGTTGCAATTACATTTCAAAGAAATCAAAAATGTAGACTGAGATGAATTGGCAGTGCCCTAGAGAAGACATCAGCAAATTGGGCCTTTTATGTTTGGATAGATGGAAAGTATCAGAGGAATAGTGTAAGCCAATGAAGTTTTTTTGTTTGTTTGTTTGTTTTTGGTATCCAGGATTAAACTCAGGGATGCTTAATCATAAGACATATTAACCTTTTTTTTTTTTTTTTTTTTTTCTTTTTTAATTTTTTGTTTTGAAACAGGGTCTTGCTGAGGACTTTGCTAAGTTTCTGAGGCTGGCATTCAACTTGCAGTCCTCCTGCCTCAGCCTCCGGAAGTGCTGGGATTATAGGCATCCACCACTGCACCCTGCTAGGAATAAACTTGAAATATAATAATAACCCTTCCTGCCACAAAAGTTATAATAAAATATTCAGTGTTTGTGATCGTGTGCCAGGGTGTGCTTCCAATTTCTCCTGAGTAGTCTCTTTTTAACCCTTACAGAAAACCTATGAGGTCAATATTTGACCCAGTTTATTGAGGAGACTTTTGAAGAACAGAGTGAAATAATTAAGATAGCTATTTTACATAAATAATATTTAGCAGAGCCAAGATTGCTTCATTTCATTTCTGTAGTCCTAGCTACTTCAGAAGGCTGAGCCCACCAGCCTGAGCAACACAGTGAAACCTTGTTTCAAAAAAAGAAAAAGATTGCTTCATCTTACTGCAAAGGATTCCTCCTTTCCTTCACATTGTGCTGTAAGTTAGGTGATTCCCAAATCTGCTCACCTTTCAGTCTAGGAAAATGCTGGTGTTGACCAATAACCAAAAGTAAGTAATTTTTAAAAATTATATTTAGAAGAAGCTAACTTAGGAGTGATAAACGAATTTACATGGGCACACGGAATTTGAGGTGATTCTAATTCATAAAAAGAGTTACTGAAAGTATGGAACTACTTGGAAGTATGGAACTTCAGATGAGAGAAGGCTGTACTACATGTGTATGATTAGCCAACGTGCAGCTGATGGCTGAAGCTGGGAGAGTTGATGAGTCAATGCATTTTCCAAAATAAGTATGTAGTGAAAAGAATGGAGGGCAAAGGATATCTCTCTGGAAAATATTTAAATTAGAAAAGATAAGTCAATAGACATCTTACTGTCTAATAATTTCTTTAAAAAATACACACAAAAGCATGCACACACATATAACACACACACACACACACACACACACACACACTAATATGTCATTGTTACAAACTACCAAATAAATTTATGTGTATTTTAATTTTGGCTACTTCTCTGTAATCAAGACATTTATTCATGCATAAGGATATAAACTTGGGTTTGGAACTTTAGCAGTGGTATTGGAAGGCATAAGTTATTAAACAGGAAATTCTGCAGGTTTTGCAGTAAATAACCCAAAGAAAGGATGAACATGTAAACCCTAAATTCAGAGTAAGTGATTTGGAAGAAGAGGGGTTGCATAAAGTGAAAGGGAATAAAAAAAATTTAAAAGCATTTTTGAAAGGTGAAAATAATAGAGGTGATGTTGTGGAAATACCAGGCTGTTCATTCCATCCTTGCTGGGTTTTGGTCCCAATTCCAAAAATACTGGGTTTCCAGGTAAAACCAGAACTAGTTGTCCATTTATTCATTCAACACAAATTTTGGGTACTATTTCTGATACATAAGAAAGCATTTGAACAGTCTTCTGTTTCTGGTTTTGAAAACTTTCTTGTCCATAAACTTAAAAAGAAAATTCTTCCTCTATAAAACTGTTACTTCCATTATCAGCTCACTCCCTCAGCTGGAATTAAGTAAACAAATACTGGACATTGAGTTAGCAATAAAAGAGGAAGTTAACTTTTCTATTTTGATTGATTAGGTCAAGTGATTGGAACTAAAAACTAGCAACAAAGGAATGAGTATTCCTAACAATCAAGTCTGAAGAGAAACGTCAAATCTGTTGGTAGAACAGACTGGGGCAATAAAAGCTAGATGTGCTATGTCTAGTAATAACTAGCATTTTATTGAGTCCTTACTATATGCCAGGCATTTTTCCAAGTATTTTATGTCTATTAACTCACATAGTTCTCATAACAGTCTTATGAGACAGGTATTACTATTTTGACCCTTTATATATAAGGCAATGGAAGTAAAGTGAAATAACTGAATAGCTAAAAGGTGGCAAAACATGAATTTGAGCAAGACAGTATGACTTTAAAATCCACTCTAGCCTGCAGTAACATAATGCCAAATTGAACTACGTAACTGAGCTGGACATCTGTAGAATCCTGAGCTGAATGTAGTTTAGTACTTCATAGCTCATATTGCGCACCCCATTCAACTGTGTGGTCATCTGATGTCTAATGGTTACCCTCTGAGAATTGGGCCAAGACCAGAAGGGTCCAGATTTAAAGACAGCAATTAACTGTTGTTTAGTCCAGGTATGTGGGGTACAGAAGATACCAGTGGAAGCTTTTATCTTTAGATATACTCCTTTGTTTTTTAATAAACTACATGTAGCTTAATAGATAGAAAAAAGAATTTATAATAGAATTCTAAGGCTGACTTCATGTCATGTCTGTGTTCTCAGCACTCAGGAATCTGAGACAAGAGTCTAGGAGTTCAAACCCAGTCTGGGCAACATAATGAAGCCCTATCAAAAAAAAAAATTATTTCAATTGAATTTGAAATGTGCCTTTGCCAGGCCAGGTGGCACAATCCTGTAATCCCAGCTGCTCAGGGGACTGAGGCAGGAGAATTGCAAGTTCAGAGCCAGCCTCAGCAACTTAATGAGGCCCTGAGCAAATTAGAAAGAACTTGTCTCAAAATAAAGAATTGGAGTGGGAATGTGCCTCAGTGGTTAAGCATCCCTGGGTTCAATCCCTGGTACAAAAAAAAAAAAAAATGCCTTTGTTTCAAATTTAAAGTTAACTGGACCTTCAAGGTTCTGGTCAATAGTAAGAATAAGGGCACATTTTAGTTTTAAAGCTAATGCTTTACATAGTTAAATAAGCTTAAATTGCAGTCTAGGATTTTGATTTGAGAATTGAATGATGTTTATAGAACACTTTATGGCAACTCCATCTTCAAAGTAAGGGTAGTGTAGAATTTTGCTATTTTTTAGAGAGAGGGCAATTAATTTTAAGTCTGTCAGAATCATTTTGGTGGTCTTTTGTACTCATTGGAATATTTCTGTATATAATTAATAGTACATTTAGTTTAGTCATTCTTATTGCCATCTACGAGATATATATGTATACATACACACATACACCCATGTATATGCTCAAAAATCAAGGGACTACTAAAAACTTATTTACAAAGGATTCTGTTACATGTGATTCAAAATATTTGAAATATCTGTATGACCTTAGTGGGAATTTCCATGTAGATTCAAGGTAAAATGTAAATACTTAAATCAAAAAATGAATATTGGGTTGTTTCATATCTACCACCAAAGGCCAGATAACTGAGCAATGTGTGGGAGAGATGTTTGATAAAACATAGTTCCTAGTCTTTAGATCTTATATTCTATGAGAGGATTAGATAAGTGGGTAGCTAATTAAAATACAATGTAATGACTGATTTAAATACAGGGGTTAGAATATATAGAGACTGCTAGAAACCAAAAAGACAATTATATATATCATTATGGTTTTAGGTATATACTAATGTTATGGAAACTATATAATAAAATGTACCAAATATTATCCAGTGTGCAGTGACAGTTTTTAAATGAATTCATCAAACTTCTCTGTGCATCACTACCAACAAGGTCATTTTGTTGTTCCTCTACTGCTAAAAAAGGTTTGATGAGTTGTATGGAGTTATTCTTATTAAGAGAGAATTATTGTGAGAACTGAGATTGTGACTCAGTAAAAAGTAGCTTTTTTCTTCATAAATATATGATCTCGGTCGGCACCTTTGAAATTATTATTATCTGTATATACCTACGAAGACCAACACTTTGACACTAACCCCTATTGCATTATTCACCCATGAAGACTGACATTTGAATTTGCTCTCATACTTGTTTACAGAGCCTGTCATTGTTTCCATCTGCCTCTTAAATATCCATTCAGCCTGCAAACCTTTGTTGCAAAAGAAGTCACCTTTCTGTT
Source organism: Sciurus carolinensis (assembly GCF_902686445.1). Classification (NCBI taxonomy): domain Eukaryota; kingdom Metazoa; phylum Chordata; class Mammalia; order Rodentia; family Sciuridae; genus Sciurus; species Sciurus carolinensis. The sequence goes on from NC_062224.1 coordinate 71,828,349, forward strand.
GATTCTCCTTGCTGCAGGGTGGTTATTGTTATTTTCTGCAGTTTGTTTCTGTCCCTTTAGTTATGCTTATGACAGCCAGTTTTTGCATATTTTAAAAGCATTTCTGTCATCCCTGTTAGTATTTTTCCCACATTGCTTTCTTCTTTAGTTTAGTACAGTTGAATATAAAGTTCTTGAACTTGTTGTGTGCTTCATAATCACTTGGAGAGCTTGTTAAAGTACAAATGGCTAGGCTCTAGCCCTGGAGATTCTAATTTCCTAAGTTTGGTAGAAAGACTAAGAATCCACCTTTCCAACAAATTCCCAGGTGATATTGATTCTGTCAGTCCAGCATCCATGCTTGAACAACCACAGCATACTACAGTGCTTCTCAGAGTATGATCTGAAAACCACTAGAGGCCCCCGAGACTCTTCCAAGGGGTCCACAAGGGCAGAACTCTTCGTAATAGTACTAAGATATTTGTCTTTGTCACTCCCACCCCCCACAACTCTACAAAGCTATTTTCCAAAGTCTTTAGGAAGTGTGTTCTTATATGTACTCATATTTAAAAATTAACAGTTTTAATTTCCAATACACTAAATATCAGATAATAATCCATATAAGCAAGAACTCTTTGGAACCCTAAGTCATTTTTAATACTGTAAAGATTAAGAACTGCTGATATAAAGAAAAGAATATGACTTTTTAGAAGTAGGTCTGCACGATCTATCTCCTCTCTGTCCTCTGACTCCATCCATCTTGCCTTGCCCAAACTAACCTCCATCCTCTTCTTTGAACATGATAACTTTTCCTTGTTTCCAGGATTTCATATATGCTGCTTGCTTTGACTGGAATATTTCTACGTCCACTTCCTTTCCTAGACTGCCCCATCTCATCCTTCCAAAATCAAGTCAGCTGGGGTTTCATGTCCTCATCACCTTCTTCTTATGTATTTCCTTCACTGTATTTACTACCATCTTTAGTATTCTTCTCTATTCATTTATTTTACTCATCGTGGTTTCCTAAAGTAAAATGCAGAGCCCATAAATACATGAAGCTTGTCAGTCTTAATCATTAGTGTATCCCTCCTTTTCTTGCTCAAGACACATCAGAAAGGCTCAACATTATTGTTTGTTTTTTGCTTTTTCTTTTGTTGCTTTGTTGTTTCACAAAATACCTGAGTCAGGGTAACTTATAAAGACGTTTATTTAGCTTGCAATTTTGATTTCTGAAAGTTCAAAGAGCATGACATGGCTCTGGACAGAGCTCTCCTGGCCATGTCATAGCATGGCAAATGATATTATGGTGAGAGTACATGTATGAGGAAAAATCTCATGGTGAGGCAGGAAGCCAAAGAGAGATTCAGGGATTGGACTTGCTCTTTTCTCTTAGCCCTCCCATGAAAACTGACCTCAGGGTCCTCCGAGAACTACCTTCACATTTCTAACAAATTCCCAGGTGAATTTTGTTTTCTAGCCTGAAACTCCAAAGTCTTCCAAGCTCTGCCCATTACCCAGTTCAAAAACTGCTTGTACATTTGCAGGTGCAGTTTTATCAATAACCCCACTCTTGGTACACATTTTCTCTGGAAACACTCTCACAGACACACCTGAAGTAATGATTCACCAATTCTCTAGGCATTCTTCAATCCAGTCAAGTTGACATTCAAAAGTAAACATCACAATGAACCCACCATTACAGGACTAAATTAGGGACTCTGCTACTTGTTAGGAAGGTGACCTTAAGTTAGTGATTGTAATCTCCTTGAGCATCATTTGTAAGTTTAAGTTAATAATTAGAATTTTTCAGAGTTTTGAACATTATAATTATTTTATATACAACTTCTGAAAGTCCTTGCCATCTAGATGTGTTCAATCAATGCTTGTTAAAACCAATAATAGTGGGTAGTATTTACTAAATCCTTAACTGGGTTAATCACAGAGGACTAAAGAAAGTAATGAAATGGTATGTGTGTATTTGGACTTACTCATAGCTGAGGGTTGTGTTCATGTAGCCATTCTACCAGAATTGGGTTGACATGACATTATGTCATTGTTTCACAGGCTTATTATGACGGAAAATCTCATTGTTTCAGATTCCATGATATGGTTTAATGTCCATGGAGCTCATGGTTAATACCAATGGAAAAATTAAAACAATAACTGTAGATATCCAGATACTTAAGTTATATTGATGCTTACATGTTTGTATTCTTCTGAAGTATCCTGCTGAGTGGCTTCTTCTATAATGGATGTAGAGTGTATGGTATCCCACCTTATACTCAGAGTTTATGCTCATGCTTGATAGCATCCTTTCTGTCAATGAATTATTTTAACAATATACCAGGTAGAAAGATAATTCAGCAATCTTTTTTCTTTCTTCTCCTATTCTTTTTCCTGTTACTTTTGACCAACATGTGTAAAAGTTTTTTAGTTTATTAAAGAGAGTAATAACATCTCTTTTCATTTCCTATATTTTAAAAACTTCAAACTATTCTTTATGCAGACACCTGGCAAATTATATTCACTTATTTATCATTTAATTCTTCAGATACTTCCTAATAAGTTTTATTTTTTGTACTAAATTTTACGAGACTGATATTGGAACGGTTTTAATTATACAGATGGCAATATGACTTTAAAGATAGTATTTCCCCATATTTGAAAAACTGTAGTATTAGATCTCTTTGTGAAATATCTGGGATATATACTGAGTTTTATGACTATCTCAGAAGACTAATCGACTTTCTTGAAAAATTTTGCTTTTGACTAATTTAAAACATGGTTCAGTGTAGTTAGTGTCCTGAATCTTGATGGCAGTACAATATCAAATTAGACATAGCCTCTGCTTTTGAGAAATGTATATTATAGAGGAGACAGATATATATGTAATTCTAACATGAGACAGTCTGTTAAGAGAGATACAAAGAAATAAAGAAATTCAATGTAGAGAAAGCAATTACTTCTATTGTGTGTAGTCAGAGAACTCTTCAAAGTTTTTCGTTCTTATTTTGTATTATACCAAAGAAACCTATTAAAGGTGTATGTATTTGAATCTGGGCATGGAAGGAGGTACATTTGCTTTTTTATTTTTCAGAGTATGCATTTAGCTGGTCTGCAAGTTCAAGTTTCTTTCAGGTCCTTATAATTGGCCAAGAAAAGCAAATCAACTGTAAAACATTCAATTTAGAGACCATTATGATATATAAGATACTTAACTATTTTATTTAAACTCATGACCTTTACACTAATTGGAAAACATCAGAATTATCAGCCTATGTAGTGACTAATAATGTCATTGTGAAAACTATTAAGTTTTGTGGTTCAGACTGGGAACCGTAAGTTTTAATTTATAAAGTGACTATTCTTTAAAATTCAGTGTGTTTTATAAAATAAATATACATCTGAATTTCTGATGTGTTCATGGTAAGGATTTATTCATTTGATTTTTTAATCAAACCTATCCAAGGTCATTTCAGGTAATTGGATGGAGTAGTAATGTGCCAGTGATACACATCAGTGATTGTACCATTTTTCCAATGGACACCCTTTTTGCTCCCACTACCACCAACTCTTTAAAAAAAAAAAAAAACTATATATATATATATATATACACACATATATATGTATATGTCTATATATGGTATAAACTATATATATGGTATAATATTTATCATCTAATTGAGATTGTATCTTTAATTAGACTGTGAAACAATAAAAATAATGATGAGTACATGTTAAATACTGATCTGCTTTATGAATTATCTCATTTGATTCTCATAAAATAGGTACTCTTGTTACCCCCATTTTATAGATGTCGAATTGAGGCTGTCAAAGAGCAGAAACACAGATAAGTCAGGATTCAGATCCTACAGACTATCACAATGCTATGCTACTGTTCTTCAGAACCACTTCATACTAAGAAGGGAAAAAAATGATAAAATCCTTAAACTCTAGTTTATTTTGTTAAATCTGTTAGATGGCATGTCCCATTATGATCACTGAATTGGGTTGTAAGAATTACTGCTGTAATCATGAATTGCTTTATTTTATAAACATCACAAAAGTTATGTCTTTACCACAGTTGATTTGAAGGTGTTCATTGAAAAATATAATATACATTATGTGAAATTTTCATGTAAAACAGCAAAAAAGCTTAAACTTTTAATGCTGTATTTGTGAATTACATTGAAAAGTTTTCATCTGTTCTAAGGTTATAAGGGCAATTTTTATTCATATAATTCTTGTGAGTATATTCTAAAGGGTTGATGTCCATTTGTAATTTTAATGTGACCTTTGTGGGAATTATGCTGGTACCCATTACTGAAGCCCAAGGATTTCAGCCATTTGCTTTGAATCTCCATGTTGCTGTTCTTTGGAACCAAGGTTGTGCTCATCCACTGTCCCCTCACTGGGCATGAAACTCCTGGACCACCTATCTAGCTCCGTGAAGTCTTGAGAACCCACGGGTATTCTGTGAGACTATTTTCTTAGTTGCCTCCTTCCACACATTCAGCATTTTTACTCTTGTACCCTGTTGGGCAAGGTACTACCGCCTCAGCTATGTCTCAGGAAGCAGACATCTTTCAATTTCCCCATCCTTCTGGGACTTTCCACCCCCACTTTATACAAGAGGACCATTCAAAAACTGATTTCTGACTTACTGACCAAACTTTAGTGTTGGTTCTCCGTTCCATGCTCCACATAAGTGAAAAGGGGCAGAATCTTCCAGGCCTTTCCATCATAGGCAGAAGGGGTTTCCTCTTCATGCTGGATGTGGAGGGAAGGGTTTTCTACATCTGCAGGCCCTGCATGTAGATAGGAGTCAGAAAGCACCCAGACATGGGGATTTACTGAAGACAAAAATATACTGATTTGATATAGGCAAGTATTATACTCTTTTTTTTTTTTCATTTTAGTCATTTTGTTAGGGCTATCCTTAATAGAGTCAGACAATATCAACCAGTCAAAATAATCTAGCTTAATTTTTTATAAGATGAACAATATTCCTAGGTTTCTACACCTTCATTACCTATCCAACCTTCTTTTTCCTATGGACTTCTAGTTGGTTTGTTTCCTCATTTGCAATATATAGGCCCTTTTGAACTATAACTTGTACTTACTTGTATGTAACATTTATTTTTTCTCCTTCCCTCACCATATATCCTACCCAGCTCTAACACTAGTTTATCTCTACAAAAGACACATTTGAACTTTAGTAATTTTTCTTTTTCAAACTTCTTTTGCAGTTATAATTAAATAGTTTAGTAGTCATCAAATCTTAAATTTTATTGTTGCATTCTAATTTTATGTAATAGTGGGATTTATGATACCATATTCATACATGCACATAACATAATTTGATCAATTGCATTCCCCAGTATCTTCCCCTCCTCCCCTTGATCTGCTTATTCTATCGATCTCCCTTCTATTATTATTATTCTAATATGATGTCCCTTCTATTATTATTATTATTATTTTAACTAATACATTATAATTATATATGTGAGCAAGATTTATTGTAATGTATTCATACATGGAGATAGATATCAATTCCCAGTATTTCCCCATGCTCTTCCCTCCTCCTTCTTCTCAAGCAGTTTTCTAGTCTGGTTTATTGGTTTCATCTATTTTAAATTTGTACCATATTAGTTAGCTGGATTTTTATTACTCATTTCTATAGAAACTTCCATAGCATTTAACAGAGCACTGGACATATAAATGAATGCTCAGTATCTCTGCCTGTGTTAGTGCAGTCCTGATTCACTGGATGATATGTTATTTTTTAAGTTGAAGGGTAGGTGTATAACTGGATTGATTACTGTTAATTAAGGATTGAGCTTGGTGCATGTAACAAGATACCCAAGCAGCAGTTGCATGAACAAAAGTAGTTTTTTGTTTTTTGCCTGATGTCCTGGAAAGGATGCCAGATGAAAACCTTTGATTCTGTCTTCCACACTTAGTCAGAAATGAATGTCGTTGCCAATCTTCCAGGATCGTGAAAGTACAAAGAAAAGCACAGTACACATTTCCAGCTGAGTAAAGGTCTCTTAAAAAACTTTTCTTCGAAGATCCACCCAGTGACTACACGTTCTTATTAACCTGAACTTACCACTGACTGGTTGATTCTGTTTTTCAGTCAGAGTGATAGATATTTCCTTGTATCAATTTAAAGCTAATTCTGCTAATAAGTATTCCAAAACTGTGAGCATTTAACTATTTATTTTTTTACTTGAAATAGATTTTGTCCAAAAGATATTAAAAGTTGCAAATTATCATTTGGGATTTTTGTCAGCATTCACTGACTATGCAATATAGTAAGATCATACTTATACTGCTATCTATTAACTAATATTTGATTTCTTTTTAATTAACTCATTCAATTACTTGTCTGTATCTTAACGAATAGGTTGCGTGTGTTTGTACTTGTGATCTCTTTCCCCTCCCATCTCAAGTCAGACTTATATACTTTGTTTTTAGTTATAGAAATTTTCAGGGCAATTAACCAGGTCTTGAACTACATCATCCAAGATTGAGTCAAGTGGTTGCCTGCACATTGGCTTCAGTAGAACAGCCTGTAGAGTATAATATTTTAAATGCTCTATTTGCTAAATACAAACAATATTAACTTACCCCTTTAAAAAGGTAGGGATCATGACATTTTCTTTATAAATTACTGTCAATGTATCATTGAGAATTTTAAACATCAAACCATTGTAATTCTTTTCCCTTCATGTGAATTAAGATTCCATGTAATACTGATGTTTGTTTAAGGTAATTAAAAAATTGACAATATTACTAAAACAGTTTGAATAACAGTAGAAATAATATGCAATCCAGAAAGGAGATGTATAGCTGATGAATTTGTGATATATTTATTCTCACATTATATGAAAAGAAAATAATTTTAGCTACTGAAATGTCAATCATGTGATTTATGACTATCAAAATAATTTATAACTACCCAAGTTTTCCTAGCTTTCTTAGATTACTAAATAAGATATTTAATATAAGTGTAGAATTTTTGTCCAGAAACTATCTTATATTTGTAATTTCCTCAAATGTATTTGCTGAATCTCATTATCTTCACTACCATGTTGCCCACTGTCCTCTTCTAATACAAAAACAAAAGCAAAATAAAATATTAAGAAGAAAAAACAATTTCACATCTAGCAAACTCTGAGGTATGTTATATTAGGAATGAAAACAATTCCTTTTGTTTTTTAAGTCCTGGTCTTTATATAATAGACTGCACAAACTGAGCTCCAGGGAGAAAACACTTTCTTGCTTCTATTTTCTGTATACATGACTTTTCTTTTTTAACTTTGGTAAAATTGTGAGGGTTGGGAGAGAACTCTTGAAAACATACATTTTAATTTTTATTCATTGAAATTCCTTAGAATGGTTTAATGTTACTTTTTAAAGTGCCTTGAATGTCTAGACAGATAAAAGGATTTTTATAAACAAATTCCTTGGCAGGGGCTACATTTTGTGCTATATATTTCAGGCTAATAATACGGGCTTACTGGGGGTCAGTGTGTCATATCCCAATGGTGTATAGTAAGAGGGAGGGTTATCTGATATGTCAACTAGATAATGCTGTGAAGAGTTTTGAGCAGGCAAGATAATGGGACTGAATTCTGAAATGAGAGTTGAAATATGTTGGAATAGTGTTAACACTGAGAATCATAACTTAAAATAAATGTAGTCACCTTTTGACATTATTAGGCACAATTGCTAATAATTTCTAATCAGGTACATTTTAACTAGATACATTGGGTAAAAGATGAGGTAAGTCAAATATATAATTGCATGTTTACACAGTTAAGTAAAATTAGAAATGTTCTGATGTACAGGAGACTTACTAATAGCTGCTGGGCATGATTAAAGCTCACGTATTTATGTGCGTATGTGAATGAAAACCGCTAAACAAAAGTAAAAACAGTTTTTCTTCATTATAAATACTGACGACATTTCATAATACTAGCAAGGTTTAGCTTTCTTAATTACTATTTTCAAGTTTTGTATATAAAACACCTTTATCCAAACAGTGCAGTAATACAGAAGTTTTAAAAAGTCTTTCAATTACTTGGTTTTTAGCATAGTGTTTTCATAAACCATTACATAAAATATTAATGACTTTTTTAAAATCACAAATTCAAAGATTTTTAATTCCTTCTTTGTGTTTGCTTCCACAGTAAATTTGCCAAGCATAAACTTATACTTAATTTTGAGAAAGGCTGTGTGTGCGTGTGTGTGTGTGTGTGTGTGTGTGTTGTGTATGTGTGTGTTAAATGAATCCCAACAAAATACTTATTTTTAAAGGTAGTTGTGAATTGCTTTGATATGAGTTGAATAAGAAAATCCATTCTAAATTATTGTGGTGGTATATAAATTTGAATTTTTAGAGGAAGTGTACATTTTCAGTACAATTTAAGCATGTTGCAGAGAGATGAAATTTTGAAGTTTTTAAATGTTGTATTACTTTTTTTGTGCCTTTTAAAAATTACTTTGACATTTATTCTTATAAAAGTCAAATATTTATGTACAAGGAATTTTGCATGAACATACGTTAATATACCCTTATTTTCTTGAAGTCCATAATGTTGCAAGCTTCATAAATGAGAAATTTAGGAAGCCTTTGGTCAGCCAGTAGAGGCCACTCACAGCTTGCTACTAAAACTGGACAGCAAAGTGAAAGTCTTTTTTATCCCTATTGAGCATTATTCTGAGCTGGTTAATTTTTAGTTTCTTACTCAAAAAATTAACTATTGCCATGAAGCAGTGAAAAAAAGTTGTTGCTGTATTTGTTTCTTAATTACATAGTGATTAATCTTTTCTATTAAAGCATCTAGAATCATCCATTAGTAGTAGATACCAGAAATGAAAATTTATGCACTTAATAATTAGAAGTATTAATATTCTAAGAGACCAATAATTCTAAATTCTCAATTATTAATGATGACTATATTTTAAGTGTGTGTGGGGGAAACAGTCTACAATGAAGATTTTAAATACTTACAATTGTTTAGTTTTAGTTTAAAAACATAACAATTGCCAACATATATATATGTATATTTATGTGCATATATAAATTTCAAATCATCCATTTAATATTAGTTCCACTTTGACAATTCTTAGGGAAATACATATGCCTCTTTTTCTTAAAAATGTACTAATGTACTTTAAAATAGGTGAAGTCTGTGTCTTCTTTCATGACTTATGCTGGCAGCTATAGGGTTAGTATATTCCCTATGACACATGTCCTGGTTCCTGCTAGGAAGGCTAATCCTCAATTGAAAGGAAAGCCTGTGCTTCTCTGTGGTTTATTTCCTGTGATTTTTTTTTTTTTTTTTTTTTTTTTGATTCTTTAAAAAACCTTTCTGGTTTTTAGGGTGTAATCTTACAGTTGAATTGATACCTGCTTTTGAAGGAAAAAAAAATACAGTCAACGCTCTCTAATTTTCCTCAAGTTCCTTCAGACATTCTCATTCTGGAGTATTTATTCCCCTCTGGTACAATTTTTAAATGTTGTATTACTTTTGCTCTAGTGATTAGTAGTAAAGCCGTCTGTTTGTTATTCTTCTTAGTCTGTCCATAACATGTGTTGGTGGAGCTGCTAGGTCCCTCTTACCACATATTGATGATAGCCCATTTGCTACCCAGAGGTTACAGGCAAGAACCACAATGTCCTTGAATGTGTGCTGAAGATTTTCGAAGACTACATTCTATATTCAAGGCACCATTCCCTAGGATAAATCCCCAAAGACAGAAGACACTAGATTTTGTGTATTGTCTTCCTGTTAGAGAAAAAGTACTGAGTGGTAAATAGGACAACTTAGGTTCATATCCAGATCTATTCAGGCTGTCTAGTGATAGACATTTGGCCTTACCCAGTGTTAGTTTCATCTATGATTTGAGAATAATATCTTTTGACTCTTGTTTGCAAAAACATCTGAGAAGCAGGCAAGAGCTCTGAAGAATATGTGTGTCATTGTCATTAATGACAGCAATAATATTTCCATTACTCTAATTCTTAATGTACTCTGTGATCATTATCATATTCTTTGTTGGTTTGTTCATGCTTAAGTTCTTCCCCAGAAGGATTAAAAGCTGCATATTAAAAGTACAACACAACAATGTAGAGTTCTTAATCTTGACTACCAGGGGAAAAAAATCATCACATTGATCCACTCTGTTACTATATCATTATAATATATTTGAGATAACATGAAGGCTGTGAATAGTAGATGCCACATAGATCCCATAAAAAGGTTTTCCCTAAAAGACATATTAGCATGAACTCTGCTGTTAAGAGCAAGATTATTTGTGAATGTTGGCATTTTTAAAGATGGGGTTTATGACAGAGAACCCGATATATCTTTTTGTACTATTATTAGGTTTTATAAGATTCCTAACTTTAAGACCTTTTCTTAGTTAAAAAACCAAGTTATATTGTTTTTTTTTTTTATTATATATTGTATAACTATAGTGATTTAGTACAATCATTTTTGAAATCCAGATTGTCCTCAGAAATGGATCATCTTCCTTCCTCAATATTCCTTCCAGAAGAACATTGACACTAAAACTCCTGTTTGATTAAGAACTTACAGTGTTGTCCTTCTAATATGTGGCATACATCATGCATTCTATATGCACTTTTCTGGTTTTTTTTCCTTCTTTTGTCAGTGAAGATGGTTTTCTTGGTCCACTCTGTAAAATATGAATTATTTACTGATATTATTCTTATTAAGAAGCAAAACAACAGAAAAATTTAGCATTAAAAGGATTCTGTAGCTCAAGACTTTTATCAAGACATTCAAAATGATTAGTTCTGTGTAATAATGTGAAATCACCCACCTGAATCAGAACCATATACTGTTTATTGTATAGTAACTTTAAGCATAATATTCTGTATACAGTAGGTTTTAGTAAGTATTTTTTGAATTGTATCAAATAAGCCATCATATTGAGTTTACAATAAGGAACAATCAGAGGCTGTATAAGGTACTAGAACATATTACAAAAGGTAAGGAACAGGAGAGATTTTAATTCATTTCTCATTGGGCTTCATTTTACTTTTGATGGATGTGAATGGAATGGCTCTGGAATGAGAAAGTTGACTTGTAAAAATGCAATAATTTAAAAAGTTAAATTTGTCAAGATGGTAAGATGGATTGAAACAAGGGATTTTTGCATATTAATGAGGTGCTTTTTTTTCCTACTTATTCCTCTTAAATCAAATAACTACTTGGTTTCTCTTTAATCTTATAAATGATTTTCAATTTATGCTATGTGACCATTCTGTAATATTAGGGGACTTGGTGACACAGTGAAATGTTTTATTAATTCCCTCAACTATAGGATTTCAGTACAACAATATAAATATACAGGTGCCCTCACTTGAAATACTCTTGGAGAATGTTCCTTTATTCTTCTGTAGGAAGTAAAAGATAAACATTGAACATATTCATTTAAATAACTATTAAAATTAATTACTGAAAAACATTTAGAATAGTATTTTCCTGGCTTTTTAAAAAGGAAGATAAACTTGTCAACTAGCAACTAAAATCTGTTTTCTTCCATTTATTTACCCTCCCCTTTCCCATCCCCAGGGTTTAAGGTCATATTTTTAAACTTATTTTAGTTGAGTTGTTTTCCTTAATATCTGTCACATATATTTGACTGACACATTTGTTGAATGTTCTAGAGGCCTTTATGCAAAGCCAGCTAACTTTAAAGGCTTGTTTCTTTCTTCAAAGGAGTAAAATTAATAATTGTCCTAAGAGTAGCAGGAAACTTCTGGGTCTTGCCGAACTGGCAGGGAGGCTCAGACCATGTCTCCCTACAGCCTGGAGGCTGTACAGATTTGATTGACCAGTATGCAAAATTGAAAAGCCTTCTTTTGAATGGCAGCCTGCCACCATAAGTGTTTGTCAGTGTGGGCACTGAAGCAGAATAACATTTGGAAGGCAAATAAAATACAGTTGAAAATCAGAACAAAGTTAAAAGAAATGACTATACTGGAGGGAGTGAAGAAAGGATGACAATTCCTTTACTTTTGTGAGGACATAAAACTTCATTAATTTATGAAAGGAATCTTAATCATTGAGACTATAAGTACCCATAATTGAACAACCTCTGTGTTACTCTTAGAAGACTGTTCTTTCTCAACTAACATGGGAAGTGATTTGTTCAGCTATTTAATTGTGGAAGTTACAGTGTTTTAAAATGACAAAATGAAAATGAGACATAAAACCAACTGTGTCCCTTGTCTTTTGAGGGAAATCATAAAATTGGTGTTTTATCAGTGATAAAATGGAAAAAATGTTTTAATGTGTCTAATGAATTAAAAGAACACGTTTTCCCATTGATGTCATTTAACTGGATTTCTGATATATTGGCACTTATTGACCTTATAAATTGATAGTGGTATTTATAGAACTGTTGCTAACTTTTCATATCTCACCACCACATTCCTGTTTTCTGAGGTTGATGACTTGATTGTAAACAATAAGAGAGAAAACTGAGATTCGTGATCTGTTAGCATTATAATATGTTATGTTACCTAGAAACCATTTATTTATTTCTGGTTTTGAGAGGTTTTTTGGCATAATAAACATGGATAATGAAAAAATTATTGCTTCTTTATTTAGGATTGTATTCATTATTGTTGCAGGAATATTTAGAAGATAAATCATAAGAATTCAGGGTGTGTAATATGACATCTAAGATTACCATCACTGAATCTTGCTTAACAACATGAATAATTGTCTCCAGAATTTTAACAATAACAAGAATTGGATTATGGAGATCCAGTTTCTCATAAAGAACAGAATAGCTGTTCCCTATCTAACTTTATGGAATAATTTTATACTTAAAAACTTGACTATGAATATTTTATTAAAGTGTTATGATCTTCTTAAATTTGTGATTTCTTTCTATGACATTTCTGTAATTACTAGAAAGCATATATTTTAGAGAATAAAACAATCACCATACTTGTTTGGTAGAAATTAATAATTTAATGTTGAAAACTGTGTGGTTATTTTTATAAAGGTAATTATCTATCCTGAATTCATGATGAAACAATCATAAATTTTATAATTAATTCTTTATGCTTCTTGAAGCTTAATAATTCTTTGTAATATTCTACTAATACTCATGCTTAACACATGTTTTAAAGTTTAAAATCTACTCAAACTTCAATATTACACTACTTTCCACAAGCTGAATTTCATATTAAAGATAGAATTCTCAGATTTCAGGCAGTGGTATCTAGTGGTTAAAGTAGCAGAAAGTTCCTATCATAATAACATTTTACCCCTGCTGCAGACCATTGGCAATGACCTTGCAAGAATCCTCATGCCTACATATCAATGTTGCTTTCTTTCTTTTAAAAAATTCCAAACTATGTCTATTTTTACATTTGTTTAAAAGTAAACATAAGTTGACTTGAAATAGCAATGAAGGATACTAACTTTTATTTTTTAAAGGCCATTACTGGTGAATATGTAAAGTCATTTAAATATCTACATTTGATATTGTAAATCTTTTGTGAGTTATTTGCTGAAATTTAATTGAGCTTATAGTTTTTATACATATGTACAATTTCTGAGAAATACATAGTATGATTATTTCTGACTAGATTGAAAGCTTACATTTGTATTATAGTATAAATTAGTTATAAATTCTGTTTTATTGTATTCAGGTGCATTGTTTTCATCAGGCAATTTATCACATGGGTTATGTGAAATTTCTTCATTTAATAAATTTCAGATTATGTATTTCAAGCCAGAGCAAGACTTTAAACATTTTTCCATAAGTATAGCTTCAGGTAAACAAGCAATTTTAGTCCTGAAAATAGCTTCTGCTTCTGTCAACATGTTGTTTATTTTTTCTCTGAGATAAAAAGTTCAGTTTTCTGATATTTGTACCAAGATAAAGTCAGTAAACAAGATTAATATAGTGTGGAAAAGGTTGTCAGCAGCCCTGGCAAAGGAAATAAGTTGCCTGTACATAGAACATACTGTAAACTGAATAAAAGTGTCAGGTCCACCATGAGATAATGTGATCATGAACCTCTAACAAAGCATGACATAGGCACAGTCGGCTTTTCTCATAGCCACAGTGTAGAAAATGGATTACTGTATTCCAGGGATACCCAGTGGAATAGCATGAAAACCGCATTCTGAGATGAATGCAGTCTGTGTCCTGGAGTTGAGCCACATGTTTACCTGTAGTGCTCCAACTATAAGCTTATTCGTGGCATCCTCTGTGCACATTTACAATATTTGCATTTCTCAGAATTCCAGAGTATATGCTGGCATCCTTGTTACCCCAGCGATACAAGAAAAAAATACATTTTTTTAAAATGTTAGTTTCTTTTAGAGGCACTCTACCATTGTGCCTTTTTGAAAATTCTGTTCTATTTAAATGACACTGCTATAATTAGAGTTATCTTTGTTTATTATATTAGAGCATAATTTAAAATCTTTTGCTGCAAGTTTGTGACTTGTCACATTCATTCATGCATTGTTCTGTTTTTTGTTCCATTTGAGAACCTCTGTAAGATGGGAAAGTTGTGAAATTCTTTTAAAAAATGGGAGTACCTTACATCATCAATAAAAGATTTCTAATTTTATTTAGATATGAAGGAATACAATAATATTCTTCTAAGTAAAAGTACATTTTGTTCTATGTAAATATATGATTTCTAACAGAAAATTATAAAAAGGACAACTCATTACTTTCTTGATCTAAGTTTTTGTGTGTATTCAAATGTGTACATTATATATACACCTACAAAAACATTGGTCCTTGGAAATACTATTTGCTCAACACTGATCTAATAAATCTCCTTATTGATGTGTAATCAAAAATATGTCCAGTTGGACAATATTTGGAAATAGTCACTAGTCTGTCTGTCTCTCTCTTTTTCTTTCCCCACCTCTCTCCCTCTCCCCCACCCCTCTCTCTCTCTCTCTCTCTCTCTCTCTCTCTCTCTCTCTCTCTCTCTCTCTCTCTCTCTTTATACTACAGATTCAACCCAGGGGCACTTTACTATTGAACTACATTCCCAGCCCCTTTGTTCTTTATTTTGAGACAAGGTCTTATTAAGTTGCTTAGAGCCTTGCTGAGGCTGGCTTTGAACTTGAGATCTTCCTGTCTCAGCTTTCTGAGACACTTGGATTATAAGAGTGTACCACCACACTCAACAGTGGTCTGTTTCTTTAAAAAGATGTTTATATTGTTGTAAAGACAGAGGAATTACATCAAATAAAAAAAAAAAACTTACCAAGAATTAAATTATACTTTGCCTATACCATTTTGTCTTAATCTAAGAAATTAATGTCATATTCTCTATTTCAGAGTGATACTCTCAAATGGATATGTCCCTATTATTCACCTCTTTTTACAAACCCAACCTGAGACTAATTTACATTTGTTTGTTTTGTTTTGTTTTAAAATCTCCCTTCAGGTGCCCACACCTAGTCCGGTCAGTAACAAGAGGATGGTTCACTTTTCCCCAGATTCTCATCACCATGAGTGAGTACTCACTGTATTTACAAAACCTAGTTGAACTATTCTACCTATTTATTTTGGGAAATTGGCAGCTATTGCTAGTAAACGTGGCTTAATTCATATCTATCTTTAAAAAGAGAAAATAATCATATACCAATGACAATAGTGGAAGCACAATTTAAATGAAATCCATGACAAATTTAAATAAAGATTTTAAATACCTTATTTTATTTGTGATAGTTTGAAAGTCATCCATTATTGAAATGCATGCACGATCTGAAACATTTGAATTTTCGTGACACTGAGTAGTGTCAAGCTCTCTTAGTCCTCTACCCTTACCCACTCTGTACTCCAACCCTTTTGAACTACTGAGACAAAGAATAAGTGACTAGTTTTTCTATTACTTCTTTGCTCTTTGCTCCCACCTACTATTTGGTAATAATGGGCCAGAGCTCTAAAGATACCAGAATATATTTTGATTTAGCAACAAAAGGAAAACATAGCTGAGACTGAGACTCAGTGGTAAAGCATTTGCCATGTGTGAGTTCCTGGTTTTCACACCCAGCATTGCAAAAAATAAGTTAAAAATATTTTTTAAGGCAACACAAAAGAAAAGACTCTTAAGTCAATTTATATGAACAAGGTTTCTGAGCACTCAGATCTATAAAAATAAAAGAGGAATAGAATTGATGTTAAATATAATTTTAATCAGTAGATATATGAACTAATTTTGAGAGAACTCATGATAACATTATAATTTTTTTAGTTTTAATATTGCAAAATATAATTATGCCTTTTTAATTAATTGAATATTGTTGATGACTGTTTCAGACCTTAAATATCTGTTATCAAGTACCCATAATTGTTATTGTCATTGGTCAACTGATCCATCCATCTTTTGAAATAATTTTTTTAACTGAATAGGTTTCTACTCAAGAGAAATTTAAAATTATGTTGTGTTTTTGTACACACACAATTTTGTTGCAGAAGGATTTGATAGGGTAACTAATGAAAGGGTTTAGAGCATAAAAATGTATTAGGATAACTGGACACACTGATGCACACCTGTAATCCCAGAAATTTGAATAACTGAGGCAAGAGACTCACAAGTTCAAAGCCAACCTCAGCAACTTAGAGAGGCCCTAAGCAACCCAATGAGACCCTATCTCAAAATAAAAAATGAAAAGGACATGGCTCAGTGGTAAAGTGTCCCTGGGTTAAATCCCCTGTACCCATCTCCAAAACACATACACATATGTATATATTAGGACAGAATTCTTTGAGGAAGTAAATTGGAAACATAAATGTAAGGAGAAAAATTAACCAAGTAAAATTTTCAGCTCTTAAAAAACGTGTGCTCATGTTTTCATTTTCATTTTCAAGTAGATAATGCTGGATATCAAATAACAGTGATCTTAGATTCCAATGTATAAATTTAAGAGTAGAATCATGATTTGATTTTAAAATCAATATATAATTGATAGAAGATTAAATTCTTTGCAAACGTTTAAATTTGTATTGCAAAATTTTAGATGTCTTCATAAAATTTTGTGAGGAAGATATTTTCGTAACAGTTTCAGGCACTTTGTATTCACAAATGATAAAGACAACTGCTATATAGAATGCTTTCAGGAAAGAGTCACAGAATATCCTACAAATAATGGTTTAAATACAATGATCAAGTTTACTGATCTATCCAGAAAGTTGAAAGTAGGCAATTCCAGGGCATGGGGGGAGGTATTGAGTATCTACCATTCCTTTACGGAATCTTTGGTATTTTCTCCAATTTGGGCCAGCAATTCTCTATGCCTCTTATATTCTTCCTTTGGGCTTCTGTTTGAACTCAATTATAGTATTTATCACACTATTCTCTGGAATATAATTATAATAAACATGTTTTATTCCAGTGAATTTGGCAAGGAGACTGTGTTGTTCTCCTTTGAGTCTCACAGCACACTGTCTTACATGTCAAATCATAGGCTCTCAGGTCAGAATGATAAAATTCTTTCTACTCACCAGTGCTGGAAAGTGTTCATGAAATAACCAACTAAACAGTTGTTGAATGCAATTATAAGTGGCAGGAGAAGCAAGTACTAAAGCTAGAGTGGATCATAGAGGGTGTCTAATCCACTGCCTGAGAACTTGAGGCTGAGAAAGGTTAAATAACTTGCTTCAGTTGACACACTAACTCAGAAGTTACAGGATAGACTCCATAACAATTAAGTACTAAAAATGATCATCTCTAAATGATAGAATTACAAGTTTGTTTTGTATTTTATTGTGGTATGGGGCACAGGAGTGCTTTTTGTTGTTTTTCAGACTTTATTTCAGTAGACAATTTAGTAAAGCCACAGTGAATATTCTGAAAGAATGATACCTTAATATTGTTATATTATGTAATTTTTCCAAGTAGTTGTAATTTTGTTAATTCATTCTAAACCCCCATAAGCACTGCAAAGTAAGTGGGGATGGGTATGAACCCTGTTTCAAATATGAGAAAACCAAAATTCATAGTGACTCTGCCACTCGTACTAGGTTATATGACTACTAAATAATAGATGAAGAACAAAAACTATGTTCTTCTGTTACAACTCAGTTAAATTAAGGACCATAAGCTCCATGACCTCATGTCATATCTTGTTATGTCCCTTTACTCCACAGGTTCATTTTTAATTTCTTTTTATCATTTTACATCATTTCTATGTGATAATAAGTAATTATCAAAAGAGAACAGACATATTCCACCTAGGATGGTAATCCAGCTCACATATGGTCTCATATCTAGTGTTCTATGAACTAGTTTTCATCAAGACACTCCTTCCTGATGCCTGTACAACAGTATAGGGGATGGAACAGTTAAGTGTGGTTTTATTTAATCTTTACTAAAGTTTACCTTTGGGCATGTAACAAAGGACCTGTAAATATGGAAAGAAATAGTCCTTAAACTCCCACATATTTTCAGACTCCTAATTTATTAGTAAAGCGACAACTTCTATTTTTATTCTGTTAATGGTCCTCTAGGTCAATATTTGTCTTGCTTTGTAAAATTCTCTCTAAAACCAGTCTGATATAGGCATCCATAAAATAATTTCACTTGTTGGGATTTCATTCTTAAAATATATTTTAATAAATCAGCAAAATAACCTATAGTCTCAAAAACATTTCAAAGTTTTTAGTTCTCAGTTCATGTGGTTAGATGGCCAGTCTCACAGTTACAACAGAGTGGTGTGAGGCAGCCTAGAAATGGCCAATCAAAACACACAGCTTCCTAAGCTGGGTAAAGGAAATGGATGTTTTAGAGTTAGTAGAATAATACCCAACTTAGTATTTGATATAAAAAAAAAACTCACCAAAAGTTTTCAGCTTGGTATATGAGAAGAAGGAAAATGTCAGTAAAAGTTTGGGGTAGTTTCTATAAAGTACAATTTTATAATTCCCATTATATTGTTGGTGCTGATGTTAAATTTTGACCCCACCATCCCTCTTCAGTGGCAATTAGTATAATAGATGTCATAGTAGACACTCCACTGGACATTTATTTTTAAGGCTGTAAGTTGGTAGCTATTGCCTCAACCACTGTGACCAAACTCGCCGTTCTGGCAAAGGCCAAAGGGGGATTAGAAAATAAAGACTCACAAACACAGATTTTTGGAGATAAAGCTGGGATCAGGTGGAGTGCTGCTCTCTTATGGAGATGCAGATCTGAATAGTTATGCCAGCAATCTTTAGATATATCTCATTTTCAGGTTAAAGACTATGTAAGCATTATTCTTTGTATTCAGGGAAGTTACAGAAACTAGGACATCTACGTAGCTTTTCTGCAATTGCAACCCACAGTTGCAAAGTACAATGTTAGGAGTAACTCTCAAGAAAGTTCATTGTTAAAAGTTACTGTAAAGCTGGCAGGCTCAGGAGAAGCTGAGCTGGTGAAACATTGAGGTTGTCTAGCCTAAGAATTCATCTATTCCCAGGTGCTATGTGCCTGAGATCAAGGTCCTAGCTGAGAGGACTCTTGCACAGAGCATCCTTATGCAGGGCCATTACCTCAGCAGGTAAGTATCCTGTGCCCTTGCACAGGAACATTCCCATGCACCAGGCATGCCACAGCCATGAGGTCATCAAAGACCCCCAATCTCAGTCACTGCTCTCCTATTCTCTGTCTCCACTCTCCACAAGAAGCTATCATTATTACTGTTCCTTGCTCACCCTTTTTCTCACATTAGAAAGTAATTGAACACTACAAGTTCACAGGGTAGAGATCCTGCTGCTCTTCACAACTCAGCCAAGTTTCAGCAAACCTTACTGCATGCACAAACTACCCCACTCAAGCTTCAATAATACTTTAGCACGTAGAATAAGGGAAGCATAAATTTCAAATGAATAACCAGGTCCCACATAGGATTAGTTAGGGGGAAACTCAGGTTTTATTCCTGAACATCTGTCTACTCATACTGCAAAAACAGAGAAGTCCCAAGAACAAAAAGATAACTAAACCCCAAAGGATGCATGCCTACAAGAGGAAGAGGAGTTCATCTTAACAGATGAAAAGTTCAAGACTTCTGAAAACATGAGGAAAGAAGTAAACAAGTCTCCTCATGAAATTTGCAGTGCCCCCTACAAAGGAACCCACAGATAAGGAAGTAGATGAAATTTCAGAGAAAGAATATAAAAATGATTAATAAAATGTTCAGCGAGCTAAAAGATCTAAGGAATGAACTTAAGAGATCAAAATACATGAAGTAAAAGACCATTTCAATATAGAAATAGAGATATGGAAAAGAAATTAATCAGAAATCTTGGAAATAAAAGACAACAGTGAATCAAAAGTTCACTTGAAAGTATCACAGACAGATTCGATTATGTGGAAAACAAAACTTCAAGCCTCAAAGACAGGGCACATGAACTTCATATTCAGTATGCGATAAAGGGGGAAAAAAGACCATGATCAGAATATATAAGAACTCTGGAAAATCAAGAGACCATATTTGATGGTCATTAGATTAGAAGAGAACGTGAAGACACAGTGAAATAATAGCAGAATATTTTCCTGACCTTAGAGTTGAGATGGATATCCACAAACAGGATTAGTATACAACCCCAGATAGAAAAGATCAAAAAGAACCTCTCCAAGACAAATAATCAAACCACCTAATAGAAGACAAGGAAACACTATTAAAAACTTTCAGAAAAATGTCAAGTTACATTATAGGTAAACCAATACTTTTTTTTAAAATTATTTATTTTTTTAATTTTTTACAGACTACATTTTGATTCATTATACACAAATGGGGTACGTCATTTCGTTTCTGTGATTTTACACGATGTAGAGTAATACCATTCGTGTAATCATATATGTACATAGGGTAATAATGTATGTCTCATTCCACCATTTTTTATAACCCCTCCCTCTCATTTCCTTCTACATAATCTAAATTTCCCCCATTTTTCTCTCACTCCCCATACCCACACCCCCATTATATATCATTCTCCACTTATAAGGGAAAACATTTGGCCTTTGGTTTTTTTGGGATCGGCTTATTTCACTTACAATGATATTCTCCAATTCTATCCATTTATTTGCAAATGCCATAATATTATTATTCTTTCTTACTTCTCAACTCAGACCCTAAAATCAAGGAGGGTCTGGAATGAGATATTCCATGTTCTGAAAGAAAACAATTGCTATATCCAGCAATACTATCTTTCAAAATTGATGTATAAATAAACTTTTCATGATAAGGATAAACTAATAGAATTCATGATCACTAAGCCAGCACTACAAAAATTACTGATGATATACTATACATCAAAGAACTGAAAAACAAACCTCCAACTACATAAGTGGATGAAGCGCTCCAGAAGAGGAACTACATGAAAATTACCACCATATTTAATATAGCAAATAAATCAACATGGCAAGAAATAACAGATATCTATCCATAATAACACTGAATGTAAATAATCTCAACTCCCTAGTTAAAATGAATAAATTGGCAGAATGGGTTAAAAAACAATATCCAACTATATGCTGTTTGCAAGACATTCATCTCATAATCAAAGCTATTATCCCCAGACTGAATATAAAAGTATAATAAAGTGAACAATGCGAAAAATATATATACTTTCTTCTTGGCAGCTCATGGAACCTTTCCAAAGTAGACCATAATCTAAGTCACAATGTAAGTCTTCATAAATACAAAAAAAAAAATGATAAATCTTCATTCATCTTATCAGATCATAATGGAACAGAATTATAGAAAACATATTAATACGGGAAGAATTGAGCAATACTATTTTAAACAAGGACTGAATTATAGAAGAAATGAGAGAAGAAATCAAAAAAGTTCTAGAATAAATGAGACTAGAGGTACAATTTATCAATTTTTTTTTTTTTTTTTTTTTTTTGTGGTGCCGGGGATTGAACCCAGGGCCTTATGCTTGTGAGGCAAGCACTCTACCAACTGAGCTATATCCCCAGCCCCTAACTTACCAAACTGGGACAGTGTGAAGGCAGTTTTAAGAGGAAAGTTTGTAACACTGATTGCCTATATTTAAAAAACAGAAAAATGCCAAATAAAAGAAAGAATAAACTAGTTCCAAAAGCATTAGAAGACAGTAAATAATTAAGAACAGAGCCAAAATTAATGAAATTGAGAATAAAAAATACAATGAATCAATGGAACAAAAAGTTGGTTCCTTGAAAAGGTAAACAAGCTTGATAAATACCTAGCCAAACTAACCAAAAGAAAGGGAAGACCCAAATTAACAGAATTGGAAATGAAAAAGAAGATATCACTACAGACACTTCTGAAATCCAGAGGGCCATTAGAAAAGATTTTGAAAATTAAAACTGCAATAAATTGAAAAATCTAGAAAACATCAACAAATTTCTAGACAAATATGACCCCAAATTAACCAGGATGATATAGAAAACCTAACTATACCAGTATTAAACATGAAATTGAATTAGCAATTAAAACCCTTCCAACAAAGGAGAGCCTAGGACCAGATGGATTCTCAGCTGATTTCTACCAGACCTTTAAAGAAAAACTAACAGTCTTCCTCAAATTATTCCATGAAATAGAAAATGAGGGAACACTCCCAAATTCTATGAAGCCAGTATTACCATGATAACAAAACCAAAGACACATGAAGAAAAGAAAACTACAGACCAGTTTCCCTGTTGTACATAGATACAATAATCCTGAATAAAATATGAATGACCTACATTCAAAAACACATCAAGAAGGTAGTACACCATGATCACCATGGATTTCATCTCAGGGATGCAAGGTTGGTTCAACATACTCAAGTCAATAAATGTAATTCACCACATAAATAGAATTAAGGACAAGAATCATTTGATCAACTCAAGAGATATAGAAAAGGCCTTTGACAAAAATCCAGCACCCCTTCATGCTAAAGAAAACTAGAGAAACTAGGGAAGAAAGGAACGTAAAGGCTATATGTGAAAGCAAATATCATACTGAATAGAGAAGAATGAAATCAGGAACAAGAAAAGGATGTCCACTCTCACCACTCTTATTCAATATAATTCTTGAAACTCTAGTCAGAGGAATCAGGTAAAATAAGGAAATTAAAGGGATACAAACAAAAAAATTCAAATTATCACTCTTTGCTGATGACATGAAACTATATATAGAAGACTCAAAAACCTCTGCCAGAAGAGAGCTGATAAACAAATCCAGCAGAGTAGCAAGATACAAGGTCAACATTCATACATCATTGTACTGCAATGATGAATCTATAAAACATTAGATAGATTCAATGTAATTCTCATCACAAAAAATAATGACATTCTTCACATAATTAGAAAAAAAATAGTCTTAAAATTCATTTGGAAGAAAAAAAGACCCAGAATAGCCAAAATATTCCTGAGCAAGAAGAGTGATGCTAGAAGCATCACAATATCCAGTCTCAAATTTTGCTACAGAATAACAAAAATAGCATGATATTGGCCTCAAAATAGACATGAAGACCAGTGGGATAGAATAGAAGACACAGAGAAAGACTCACTTAAATTCATCTGATACTTGAAAAAGATGCCAAAGATACATTTTGGAGAAAACATAGCCTTTTTAACAATTGATTCTGGGAAAACTAGATATCCATCTGTGGAAGAATGAACCTAGGTAGGTATCTTCTCCTACCTGCACACGAGTCAAATCAAAGTGGATCAAAGACCTGGGAATTAGACCAGAAACCTTGCAACTGCTAGAAAAGAAAAAAAAGAAAAAAAAGTCTAAACTCTCCAATATGTTGGCACCTAAAGCTCAAGATGAAACCTAGACTCATAAGTAGGATGGCATCAAATTAAAAAGCTTCTGCACAGCAAAGGAAACAAGGACATGAAGAGAGATCCCACAGAAACAGAAAATCTTTGGCAGCTACTCCTCTAAATATATACCCAAAATATAAAGCCAAGTTTAAAAAATAACCCAGTCAATATTGAGCAAAAGAACTGAGCAGACACTTCTCAAAATAAAAATATAAATGGCAAACAAATATCTGAAAAATGTTCAATATCCCTGGAAATAAGAGAAATGTAAATCAAAACAATGTTATATTGAGGTTTCATCTCACTCCAATTAGAATGTCAGTCATCAAGAATACAAATAATAAATATTAGTGAGGATATCAGGGGAAAAGATAAAATCATGGATTGTTGGTGAGAGTGTAATATAGTACAACCACTTTGGAAAGCAGTATGGAGATTCCTCAGAAGAGTAGAAATAGAACTACCATATGACCCAGCTATCGCATGTCTAGTTATTTGTCCAAAAAAACTAAAATCAGCATACTATAGTGATACAGGCACATCTATGTAAACAGTGTGATTCATAATAGCAAAGATAAGAAACCAGCTGAAGTGCCCATCAACAGATGAAATGATAAAGAAGATATTGTGTATATATGTGTGTGGGTGTGTATATATACATACTATGGAATTTAACTCAGTCATAAAGAAGAATGAAATTATGACATTTCCTGGTAAATGGATGGAACTGGAGAATATCATTCCAAGTGAAGTAAACCAGACTCAGCAAGTCAAGAGTCAAATGTTTTGTCTCAAAGATGGAAGATACAGCAAAATAAGTGGGGTGAGGGGGAGTAGGACCCCATGAAAATAGAAGGGAAAACGTGGTGTAGAAAGAGTGGGTTGAATGGAAGGGAGGAAGGACAGGAAAAGGGAGGAAATGCAGAATTGATTAATGTACATATATTAATTAATATACCACAATGAATTCCACCTTTATGCATACCTATAAAGCACTAAAATACATTCATAAACAAACAGATAACCATAGAGTATAGGAAGAGGAATAGGGGTGGGAAAGGGAAGAGGGAAGGAATAGAAACAGCCCTGGATACTGAAATTATATTCTATACATGTATGATCATGTCAAAATTAACCCAAGTATTATTATAAACAATTACTTTTAGTAATGTGGCGAATAGACAACTTTGCTGTATACATGTTGGAAATGGAAACCTGTTTTTAAAGGTAGATTAATGTGTTCTGGACAGGTATTTAGAAGTCTCACAATATCATAATTATAAAAATGTGATCATTTTAATAAAGTAATAACATTGTAATAATTGTTTTAAATGCTATCTAGTAATTATTTTTTACAAAACATATTATATTTAAAGTCCAATTGCTAAAATATGATAGATTCCTTTTAACAAAAAATATTTAGCACCAATAATCAAATATTCATTAATATAACCAAGGATCTATAGGAAAAATGACTAGAGCCTCATTCAAGCTAAAACAGAGAAATTAGACCTAATTTCTGAGTAAAAATAACATTAAGTTTTGAAATTCACAAATATTAAGAAGTGAAACAAAGTTATGACTAACTTTAAAAAAATCATATGTAAGCATGCTGCAACTCCCTTTATGTATTCTTTAAATGGTCCCAGAATTTTTTCTTCTCTGACTTTTCCCAGTCACTCATAAGATATTTGTTTTCAAATAGAGATAAATGATTTATTAATTGATTTTAAAGTGATATGTATATTTTCTTTTATTTCATTTCTAAGTAAAAGATACTTACCTAATTGTATATAGATCAAACCTATTTTATATGCACATGGGTAACTCATTATAATCCTATGATGAATTCCTTTTTAAAGCAAATATTCACCTTTTATTTTATCTTTTGTGTAAATATCGAGTTTGCTTAAAGCAAGATTTGCCTGGATTAAAGGTTATGTTCTTTGGGAGTACATTTACACTTTGAAATTTAGCATCTATTGCTTTATAGGAAAGTGACTTTAACTCTAGGTTGAGATAAATAAGGTATTCTAAATCAATTGTACCTCTGATTTACTGTGATTCCCTTGGGTATATAAGTTTAACTTATGAGTGTCTTAATTTTTAGCAATAGAGTAAGCCTAACTATCCTTTCTTACATATTTTTACAGAGTACCTATCTATGTAAAATATAGAAAATTATTGAATTAGGTATAAGACATATCAAATGATGTTGATGGTGCTACTTTATATCATACAGTATATTTCATTTTTCAGAGCATTTTTATATGCAGTGCTGTTTTTAAGTTATTTTGCTACATTCTATAAAGTTATCATAGCAGGTATTTCATTCCCATTTCATACATAGATTGGCTTATCTAAAGTCACACACTCTAACTCTGTTCAATCAAAAATCAATAAAAAAGCAAATTATTAGGCATCTATAGTGTTTGGCAACTTGCTGGCCATGTGGGGGAATCCTTTAAGGGCATCCATTAGCACTGGTTAGGCATCAGAAGGTAGCTGTTGCATGCGAAAACTCACAGAATGGAAGTGGACATGTAACTGTATTCCACCTTGTGCTATTGGGAAAAAAATCAGTATTTATTTTAAATACTATGTGATGGTTTGTTAGTTTTGTACAAGACTCCAAAATCTGAGAGGGCTTAACTTTATTTTTTTATATGAGAAAGTAACTGAGACTCAGAAAAATAAACAGTTTTTCTAAGGTCATCTAACTAGTAAGTACCAGTATCTAAATGTGGGTCTTTATAATTAGCAGTCACACCAACCTAAACTTCCTGAATTTAAATTGGTAATTTAATAAAAGAAATAAAGGTTTTGAAGAGCCTATTTAGCCTAACTTTAGAGTTGACTTTGTGTTTCATGGAAAAGTTAATGAGGAATATCTTTACCATTCTCATCATGTGGTCCTTAGAACATAAGAAATAAAGAATCTTAAGTGATCACCTAGCCCAGTGCTCTCATTCCTCTACTTTCTTAAAGAATAACACAGTGGCTAGAGTTAATAAAACTCTGTCCTACATCAAAAGTCATTCCGTTGTGTACTATACTGACTCAGAAACTATTTATGAAGGCCTACTACTATATACTGGATGCTACGTATATAATAGTATATGCAAATTCACAACAGTGAACAAGACATTGTTATTCTCATGGAACCCACAGTCTGATAGATTAATAGACATTAATCAGCAAGCTTACACATAAATGTATAATTATATAATGACGCATAAGTGCATTGTTATTTTCTGGGCCAAGTATTCTAAAGGAAAACTTCTAAAACACACATGTGGACTGGCCATAGAGTTGAAATCTCTAGACACTAATTGAATTGGTGGTGAGAAGAGTATTTCAAGCAGGGAAAAAATGTGTGCATACTTCAAGAGAATGCTTGAACTGAGCACAGAATGGGAAAAAAGAGAGTGCAGTACATGAGGAGACTAGGGAGAGGTAGAGAGGGACCAGATAATGCCAAACCTGGTTAGTCATGTTAGAGTTTCCTTCTCCTAAGAACAGTGCAAAACTCCTTAAGATTTTGGTTTGCTTTTGTTTGTTTCACTTGCTGTGAGTGGACTCCCTGTTAGTTTCTATGGTGACACATGCACCTTAGTCTTGGTATTGCCCCTTAAGGTTGTTATTAAGACCTAGTTCTTAATCATCTGACTTCTTAGTACTCTATTCTTTTACCTTGATTTTTATTTTTTTGCTTCTAAGTCTCTCTTATTTTTTCCACATTTTTTGTTGACACAATTGTATATAATGTGGGATTTGTTGATACATATTTGTACATGGACATAATATAACATTATTATTTGGCCAATATAACTCCCCAGCACTTCTCCCATCCCTCCTCTCTCCCTCTTCCCTGTCGCTTTCTTCTAGTCTGCTGATCTCCCTTTGATTTTTATGAGATCCCTACCACCTTTTCCTTTTTTCTCTCTAGCTTCCACATATGAGAGCAAACACATGACCTTTGACATTCAGGATTTAGCTTATTTCTCTTAACACAATGTTCTCAAGTTCCATCCATTTTCCTGCAAATGACAATTTTATTTTTCTTTATGGCTAAATACAACTGCATTGTGTTCATATACCATACTTTCTTTATCCATTTGTCCATTAATGGATACATAGACTGATTCTGTAGTTTGGCTATTATGAATTGGGCTGCTATAAACATGCCTTTTGCCATAATTTTTATTTCCATATATCAGTCTGTGAAACCCTATTGTAGGATATTGAGTTAGGAGTCTGACATATATTACTACTTAACCATTTCCCTTCCTCCTTTCTGTTATATATGTCTTCATACTTAAGCCTCTCTAGTAAAATAATTATAGTTCTCAGTGAAGATGAGTGTAGAAGAAGGTATACCATTTCCAAAGTTGATTCAGTTTTTCAGTGATGACCTATTCAGACCAATGCTATCCAGGTGTCTCTTTACAATAATTAAGATGTTGTATATCTGCAATGAACATCATGGTAACTCCTAAACCATATGTGCCTATACCACTGGAAATGTGACTGTTCCAATGGAATAACTTAATTTTTAATATTACTTCAAGTTTAAATAGCCAGATATGGCTATTGGCTACCATTTCGAATAGCACAGATTTAGACTATTTTATGTACATAAGACCCACTATTAAATTCAAATAAAATTGTGCTTCTGAGTCCAAAAATAGCAACTTATCTCTGACAATAAAAATCTGGATTATAAGCCACCATAGCAATTGTCTTCTGAAAAGTAAAGTTTACTAGAAAAAAGATCAGTGGAGTAGAGGAAGGGGATTGAGGGGAAGGGAGGGGGAATAACAGTGGAATGAATCTGATCAAACTTTCCTATATATGAATATACTACAGTGAATCTCACTTTTATATATACCCATAATGCACTAATTAAAAAAACTATAAATAAATAGAAGATCAGTAGATTAAAGGAAAGGGAATAGGGAGGAAAGGGGAAGGAAAGGGAAACTACTGGTGACTGAATTAGAGCAAATTTTATGCCATGCTTGTATAATTATGTCAAAATGAACCCCAATATTTGTATATCTATAATGAACTAATAAAAAATAAATATAATTAATTTTTCAAAGTACATTTTAGGAGCCTTCAATTAAGCATCTTGTGCTTGATTTTGTCCTTTCCCTGAGTATAATACTAACTGACTTACAATGAAATCTATTACACTTCTGTAACCTACAGTTCAACTGAGGGGAGAAGTGGGTAGGAGGATTAAAGAGTGAGAAGCAATTAGAGATTTTAATTTTAAAAAATCTTGTAACTTCACA
Source organism: Sciurus carolinensis (assembly GCF_902686445.1). Classification (NCBI taxonomy): domain Eukaryota; kingdom Metazoa; phylum Chordata; class Mammalia; order Rodentia; family Sciuridae; genus Sciurus; species Sciurus carolinensis. The sequence continues at coordinate 71,857,452 of NC_062224.1, forward strand.
ATTACAGACTACAACTAGCTCTACCTGAAAGACCACTATAATAGCAGTTCAGTAGGTGATAGTGGTTCCTGATACTAGCATGCCCTCGTGAGGATTAAAGAAATAATATATGTCAGATTTAGTTCCTAAATATACCTAAACAGTGTCTGTATGCTAGAGGAAGAACTGAAATCTCATTCAGTCCTTAAGTTATCGCAACCTAACCATTCTTTGCAATTGATCACTTTCAAACTACTCTGTGTTCTCTCCTCCCAGATATTTCTTTTACTTTTAGTCTCCCTGTAAACCTCTTCTACAATCTTGATTCCAGCATAAACAAATGTAAATAAAATCCCTACAACTCTAGAAAAGAGCATTTTCTTCATTCTCTATCCTTATATAAACTTGATTTTCACTTTTAATGACATTACTATCTATGTATTTCCTATGTACTTGTTTTTCACTAAAAAGCTAGTAAGTCACTTATTTTCCCAGTATTATGCTTGGTTCTGGGAACACTAAAAAAAGAACAACAACAAAAAAAAAACTTTACCCCCAAGAAAACGTGATGTAAATTGGAGGTGGTGATAGAAAAATGTGGTTAAGATCAAGAGATATGGAGTCAGACAACCTGGATTCCAGTCCTTGCTAGCCTTGTGACTTTGACTAGCAATAGGACTTTACTTACTATGTTCATGATACCCAGCATGTGGTAAACATTCACTGGTGGTGGTAATGTTTTTACTGCTGCTTCATTTACTACTTGTACCACTTCTACCACAGTTTCTACATCTACTACAACTATGCCTGTTAATCTTTTCATTATCCCTTTCTCAAGGGCCTCTGATTTATTATCAGGACAAATAAACACCAACAGTATATGACTGCTTTAAAGGAGATAATGTACAAAGAAGTTGAGAGTGTAAAAGAGGAAGCATCTTAATCTGCCAGGATAAATTAGACAGATGGCCCATAAGAGGTAACCTCCAGCTTTCTCTCCTTTTCTACCACATTATTTCCCCTTCTAGATCATTCCTTTTTCACTCCTGAGCAAGATTTCTTTTTTGTTTGAGATTCGTACTACCACTTACCCCTCTTCATCTGCCCTCATTCTGATTTAGTCTTGCTTTCTACATCAGTTTGTAAATATGCTAGTTGTTAACAGCATGTACAATGGTTGGAAGGTACATGGAGTTACAAATGAAAATTTGAACCAGCTCTACCACTCAGTTATGAAATCTTTGGCAAATCTCTTAATCTCTCTGAACCTGATGCTTTATTTGCAAATGGGGATGGTGTCTGTCCTGGGGATAGTTTGCAGATTAAATGAGAACAGTGTGGCCTTCAGTCAGGGCTCAGTAAATGTTGGGAACTTACTCCTGTGACCCTATGGTGAAGCTTGGATGGATCATTATATGGTAGCACTCAGCAGTTTATTTTCCTCTTCGACTCCAATGTTCATCTGCATGCCACTTCAGTTACTCACCTGGCTGCTCTTGAATATCACCATGACCAAGAACTGCTCTAGCTATGAAATTTTAAATTGATTATATCATTTTCTTATCATAACCTAATATTCTTCCAGCTTTTTTCTGCTCTTATGTTCACTACTCTTGTTCTTTAGATGTATAAAGTCTGCCATTCCACATTTGGATGAATTTATCCAAATATATATTCCTTAACTCCCCCTTTTTTTCAGTCTTAGAAGACATGATTTTCCCAAAGCTGCTTCTGATATCTGTGCTTTTTATTAATTGAAAGAAGTTTTTTAATCTTTCCAAAAACTTCTTTCATCATTCACTACATTTTTAAATCTCTCCTTTAATTTCTTTAAATCTTACTGTCTGTCTGTCTGTCTCCCCTCTCACTTGTCTTGAAAGCTTAATTTCTAGAAAGAATTGATTATAGTCTGCTACTACTTCCCCACTTCTCCTTTCATCCACACTAAACTATGTAATCAATAATCCTGGTTTCTTCCCATCCACCTCCTGGAACTTCTCTTGAAGAATTCACCATTGATCTCTCCAATTTTATCAGTGCCCGTCAGACTTGATTTCTCTATATTTAACACCAATGACTACTCTTTTTTTTAATTTTTTCCCTTCATGGTTTCAGTGATATCACTGCTATTAGTTTTTTTTTTTTTTTTGCCTTTCTGAACATATATTGTCCGTCTTCCTACTCATGTCCCACTAGATAGAAAGAGAAAGGTATAAGTACACAGTGACATAGAAGGACAGCGTAATTCTGCTGACAAGAGGTTTTGCCCAATTTCTAGAACAGGAAAGCAATTGGAAGGTTTAGCTAACTCAGCAGATGATAGGAATGTTCTAGAACAAGAAAGCAGTTGGAGGGTTTAGCTAACTCAGCAGACAGTAGGAACGTAAACATTTCTCTCTGCTGAAGGAGATGCTGATTTGTCCCTCACATGCCCTAGATAAGCAGAAAACAAAAATAGGTGAGGCATTAAGCTAAAATAGTAGGTCTCAATCAAGAAAGTAAATATTTCTCTCTTGAGAAATTTGCCAATCCAAGAAAGAAAAGATCACAAAATGATAACCTTTGGAGGTTTTCCCAAAAAAAGAAACTTGGGTGATTATCCTATAGATAATCATTTGTTCTTCTTTTTAGTTTTGTATTACCTTTTAAATATTGAATGGATAACTCTTGATCTGAAAGTATTTGAGAAAAGTCTTCAGTATAAGTAGAGACCAAAATAACCAGGAAAAGTACCTGCTCATCAAATGACATCATTCACATAAGTTGATATATATCTTATAAACCAAGTATAGCAAAATGTTAATAGTAGGATGTAGATAGTTGGTATTTGAGTTTTTGTTCTAACATTCTTTCAACTTTACTACTTTAAAATTTCATAAATTCAGTCAAAGAGAGGAAAGATAAAATGGGGAATAAAGGGTGAAAGAAATCAAAGATCTTCAAAATATGAAGAGACATTCCTTGCTCATGGATTGGAAAGTTCAACATAGTAAAGATGTCAGTTCTATAGCTACAGTATTTAAGACCATGTGATATTAGTAGGGGGACAGACACATAAATCAATAGAACAGAATAGAGAACCCAGAAATAGACTGATGAATGAATGAAATGGCTGATGCAAAAGCAATTCAATGGAAAAAGGCATAGTCTGTAGAACTATTCTTTGGGCTTGGGGGAGGGAGGTCTTTTAAAAGAAGCTACAGACTCTAGAGAAATATTTGTATATCATATATTTAATGAGAGAATGTGACTGCTGTAGTAGACAGTGGAAACACATTGAATGATGGGGTAGAGAACACTAGGTCCAGCAAAGGACAGAAATGACATGAAGGCAATGAAAGTTCCAGGACAGATCTGGAGAGAGAGAACAAGATGAGAATACAAGTAGACAGAGTGTACTGGGAAGGAGATTTCTGGATCCTGAAGATACCAAAGATTTTTTTTTCATATTTGAAAACTAACATTGATAAGGATGTGACACTTCTAATAAAAGAAGGCTATGGGGGTAGATAGGGAAAAATATACCAAAGGAAGAAAAATGAGGCAAATATCAACTTCAAGAGAAACACAAGGGAAAAGTGGCAGAAGGATTTACATCATCATAATAATGTCTTATTCATAATTGATTAATCAAAGTAGTATTATACTTGGAAATAGAAGGTTGGGAGTATAAAAAGAGGTAAATTTATCACAAAGGAAAATCAATCCTTGATATCTAAAAATCAATCAATCATGAACCATCAGTATAGCTATATTCTTTCAAAATATAGCATTATATTTCAGAAAAGAAAAAGACAAAGAGTTGACAGTTTTTTATGGACAGAGCTTTGGAGTCAGGATAGACATGACAAGTGACTACTATTTTAATCCTTTTAGTTTAGTTTTTTTTTTAAGTTTTTCTTTAAAGCAAAAGTTATGCATGCGCCATAGCTGAAGGGAACTATCTTACTGAATGTGTCAGTAGAATTACATTGAATACTTTGTTTCCCATTGGTAATTAACCCAGACTTTACTTACTAATACCAATAAGTGTCATTTCCCATATCAATGGTAGAATTTGCCCTGCCAAGGAATGAGCTTGAGAATATTACATTAAAAGCATAGACAAATCTTATTACTATAGAGACTGTTTGTTCTCAGTTTGTGTACCACAGGGGATAGAGAATATATAGTACCAGGAAAGATGCCCTTTCACTGTGAACCCTTACCTTTCTGCAACGTGGTATGATGAAAGCACAATTTGAGCAAGTAACAACACAACATCCAGACCCTTGATTCTGCATCTGGAACATGAGAACGACCTTGTAAGGTTTTTATGAGGATGGGAAATAATACGTGGCATGTTTTTAAACAGTGCTTAACAATAAAAGATATTCAGTATTTCAGTTCTTGAAATAATAAATAGCATCAATAGTAATACTAGTATCATTGCCTATGATTATAGGTTTTTAAGTGATTTAGAGGGTCTCAATAAGAGTTATTATTAGCTAATGTGCCCAGTTCTATTGAAAGTGTATTTCCTGATATTAAGAGTCCCAGAGCCATCTGAAGCAAATGGGTAAGCCTGGGCTGTGGGAAAAGGAAGACTTCACCTGTGCAGTAACTTCTGTATTTTTAAGTTGTTAAACTTGTTCTCAGTCGGAATTCTAATTGTTACAACTGTGAAAGGAATGAGTCTGAGGCACTTTCAGCTGATGGCCCATAATTGCCATCAAGGACTTTTTGTGTTGTCCCTTGGGGCAGAACTACAGAATATAATATTCTTGTGTTTTTAACTTTTTTATATAATTCTTACAATCAAAAGGTCATGATTTGTTGTAATGATGCTATAATTAAGTTGTGGTAAATGATAGCATTTATAGATTTTATAACCAGAATTGATTCATAAAATGAATACAGTTACAGCAGTTTATGTTAACGTAATTAAATGGAAATGTAATTCTAACTCAGTTTGCTTATTAAATTGAAAATTACTGGGTTATGAGCACTCTTACATTTCTGTCAAAATTGGTGTAAGTCTAGAATTACATGAAATATCCATTAAAATAAAGCATATTTAAGACTCCATTGCGGGTGGTGAATAAATTTCTTAAAGCACCTCAGGTTGATCATGTGAGAACCTGAGCTTTCAGTTAGGCCCAGCTAACTCCTCTTCTCTTTTCCTCTGCAGCCATTGGTTTAGCCCTGGGGCTAGGACAGAGCATGGCCAGGTAAGGAACATTCTAATCCAAAAGGAAGTTAGTCTCTTTCAAATATTTATCTATCTCCCTTCAGGGTAGTAGATCAGCTTTATGAGAAAGGATATAAATCCCTAGCTTATTTTAAAAGGAGTTAATTGTGCCAGGGCTTAACATAGTGATCAAATGGGCGCTCCTCAGTAAGCATCAGTTTTCCCTTACTGCCACCTTCCTGAGTCACACAGATGACCTCCATGGAAAGGCCCTGGCATTCACTAACTTATAGGGCTTCACTACTTTTTAAATGGTTTTCACATAATCAAGGTATACAAGCAGTATACATGCTTAAAAATTTAATTTGTATTGAACTTAAGATCAGCCAGAAAGAGAATATTTTTTATTGAAGTTTAGAAGGAGGCAATAATTTCTTACAAGTTTACATTATATCTGTAGATGAATTTCTTTTTATCTCTTATTGGTGTATGTGACAGTGCAATGATTAGTTGACTTAGCAAAAACTTGACATTCATTTCAATTGTCTTTGTATAGAAAATATGTATGTTTTTTGTCTCTTGAATGTATTAGTTCTCTCTCTAAAGCATGCTAAGCTAATTTAGACTTAAATTTGTGATGAGTTTTAAAGCATTTACATTTGTGGGTTTAAGTCCTTGCAAGATTTTTATCTATCATATATTATGAAAACTGTTTTTTAATTGGGCAATCCGTAAGAAAACACATTTTTTAAATACCTGGGAATAATAAAAACCAAATCCATGAGACTGTTTCTTCCAAGGGGTAGGATGGGAGGTTGGTAAAGGATTGTGCTTGGTAGTATTAATAACATTACTTTGTTGGTGATGTTTGATGTCTTACATGGGGTAACAGGTTCACAGTTGAATACAACAGTTTTAGTGCCGTTGATTAGTAAAAGGTACCACATAGTTAATTATAATCTAAGCTCTATTTCTTAACACAAATGAGCCAATTTAAAGAACAATATCTTATAAATTCAAAGTCAGTTGTAACAATTTTATGTTATTTTGCTTTTTTCCATGAGAGTCATTTTCCCCTTTAGAGATACTTCTCACATTAATATAGAATATTTACTACTATGCCTGTAAACAGTAGTAAGCTAGGGCTAGGAGTGTAGCTCATTGGTAAGACTAACTGCCTAGCACACATGAGACATTGGATTCAATCCCTAGTACCAAAACAAAAATAACAGCTAATAGCTAATGATTTATAAGGAAAAATATTGATTCTTTCTTAACATTTTATATTTTATAATCATTTAAACCAGTGTTTAAATCAGACTTGTTTAAATGTTAGCATGCATCTCACATTTTTATCTTGACTACATATATATAATTCCTTTTATTTGTGGTAGCTAATGTACTGTAGACTCAAAACACAACATTATTGAATCCTGGAACAAAGATCTTAGGTTCCTTCAAGCATCTGGTCACAAGATCTTCATCAACCAGGCAATACGTACCCTTGTTTTATGTGTATTTCTACTTCGGAATACCTGATTTAATATATAGATTACAGATTCATTGAAATTGAACTCATGGCCAGCTACCCTATGACACATGCCTGATGCAAGACTAAAGCATAAAGCTTTTCCCTGTACAGCCCATTGTAGCCTAGAAACATTAAACAGAACTTCAACACCATGCTTGACAACCATTTTAAATGGGGACATCATCAGCAAAAACACAAAAATTCAAGAAACACACCACAATAAAACTTCGTTTGTAGTATGAGAGTTGAAACAAGAAGACATAGTGTCACTTTGGTGGACCTTAGCTAGAAACCAATTTCCAGCAGCTCACATTTTTCTCACTTTACGTGCAACTGCAAATGACTGCAGAAAGTACCAAATGTATTGATTTTGGTGTTACAAATAAATTTTAATAAGTACACAAATTCACAAATATGGAATCTATGATTGGTGAATATCAGCTGCATGTATATGTGTATATGTAGAGAAATACACCCTATTTTACATTTTGAGGGGTAATAATTTCTTAGTTCAATTAGGCCTAAATATATAGCACAGTAAAATATTACTAAACTTAGGTCCAGGGGATGAAGTGAAAAACCATGAAGAATTATGAAATTCTTCAATATATTGTTGAATGAATATTATCTTTATCGTTCATTATCACCTTTTCTTTTCATATACTTATCAAGAGAGTAATGATTGTATTAACTCCATTTCTTTTCAAAGTTGCCCCTCACTGCTTTCCACTGCTTGCTTTAGTGTTTAATCTCATTTCCATTTACATTCTACAGTGATCATACCTTCATTTAATAAATAACTCACTGTCACCCACTATCTATTAGGTACTCTCGAATTTTACAAAACAGTATTATTCCAAGACCTTCTAGCTTTGATAATTTTACCAAAAGGGATGTTGATGGAAAACAGCATAGCTTTTCCCCTAAGGCAGTTTTAGTCTGGGCAGCAAAGTAGCGATTATAGCTTGTTGAGGATTGTGAAAACCATAGAGAGACCACAAAAGAGAAGTGACGAGTAGGTGGAGGAGGGGAAGGACAGAGGGAAAGGGCACAAGTGCATACACACATGTGTACTGTCTGTGTGTCTTTAAATTCTCAGGCTTTGCCTCCTTGAACATGTGAATGGTTTGACATTTTGACTGAGTTTGCAAGTATCTTCATGAGTCATAGATCATAGTTCAGATATCACTTCTTGTGATGTTGAGGACAATGAAAGGCCAATTGTGAAGAGACTTGAAATTATTTTGCAGATATTTGAGGAATTACAGGAGAGATGCTCCTGGGCTTGAATGCCTTGTCCATGTCTGGCAGCAAAGACAGGAATGCTGTGGAATAAGAATTCTACCGTTTGCTTCTTCCTCTCCATCAGGGATTTGAGACTTAATAATTTTGTACAAATATCATGAATAGCCACAAAGTTTTTAAATTCTTATTCTGCAACAATAAAAACCATTATCCACAAAGAATACTTTTCCTGATTTAATTCAGTAATTTTTAAAATTGTGTGCCTAGGTTTGCATTTATGGATTTTAATGTAATTCTTACATGAGTCATTTTTTAATATACATCTGCAGGTCACTAATAAGGGAATTGTATCTCCGTTTGGCCTAAGTCCAGCAATCTGAAAGTTGGAAGGTAAGAAGCACTTCGCACCATATTCAGAAGTTCTATTTTTAATCAAAGATGACATTATTGAGTCAAAACCCTAAAAATGACCTCATTTGTGATACTGATAGGAATCCAAGGAAACATAAAACTTACCTATAAGAAAAAGGAAGAATTTGTCAAAATCTGATGAGCTGTTCTTGCTTATCAGAGCAAGGATTCATGTATTAATATGATGAATTCATTACTCAGACATCTGAGTGTATTTTTATCAGAAATTCATTTTAAAGTTGCAAAGATGCACCCAGATTTACAATTTTATTCATAAGGTGAGATAATTTTGTGATGACATTTTTATGTAGACCCATTCACATGAAGTAATTCCAATATTTGTCTCTTTTTAAGAGACAAATCAAAAATTCAAAGCAGAAAACACATTCTTATAGGATTCTAATAGAAGGATCTAATGTCAAAGTTCAGAGAACATTTCATCTAAGTTCATCCAGGTGTTGGTCTCTCTAAGGTATATTGGAACGTTTATTGGGGTTACATTTTTCAAAACTTAACTGTAGAATTTTTATTCTAACATTGTATATGGAATTTTCAGTTCTTTGAATTGTTTCAGCGCAAACCTCTGGAAAAGTGTTCAAATATCTTTTATCAAAAATCAGAAAGATTAATTACCATTAATTTAAGACAGAGGTAGAGATTTCATCAACTTCTAACTATCTGTGTCACAAATGTTGGTTTGTATATATTTATATATATATTTATATATATATATACTTTTATTTAAAGGCACTAGACTTAGAAATGCCAAAGTAATTAATTATTTATATTTTCAGAAACAATTTAAGTGTTCATGGTACGAAGTGTTTCTAAATTGAAACACTTTCAGATTAATGGACTTAAGATAAATGGTTGCTGTTTTCTGTATGTAGTAATAATGAGGTATAGCTTCAGCTATGTATCAAATACTCAATCTCATTCCCTGTTTCATTACTTCATTCATTCATTCATTCATTTATTCATTCAACAAATATTTATTAAGCAATAAAGATGTTCTGGACACAGTGCCAAGCCATGGAGATGCAGGCAAATTAAACCAGAGATGAGAAAGATGAGCAAGAGGATGGTAAATATCCCAGCGATAATCCCAGCAGCTTGGGAGGGAGGTTGAGGCAGGAAGATCTCAAGTTCAAAGCCAGCCTCAGCAACTTATTGAGACCCTAAGTAATTTAGTGAGATCCTGTTTCTAAATAAAAGTTTAAAAAGGGGATGTGGGGACTGGGGATGTGGCTCAGTGGTTAAGTACCCTTGGGTTCAATCCTCAGTACATATAAAAAGAGAGAGGGGTTAGGTCAGGTGTAGGCAGAAATATAGTAAATTATAGGCTTAGAGATATAACCATATAACCAAATTATGAGGGACAATGGAAACCTTACACAAGATTTTGAGTTTTATCTCAAGAGAGTAATAAAGTCAGATTAATTTTGGATAGTTCACACTGGCTGCAGTGTGAAGAATGAATGATGAGAGAGTAAGGCTGCTTGCAGGAGGCCATTTGGGGAGACTGTTACAGGTGAGAAAAATGGTCGTCTGAGCTAGGATGATGGCAGCAAGAGTGGAATGAAGCAGATTTTTAAGAGAAATTTTAGGCATACTTATTTAGTCAAGACATTCCTGAAAGAAAGGCCTAACCATATTCTAGGTGAACCAGTTAAGGTCTATTTTATCTTAAAAATAGCCAAGTGAACTGACAATTCTAAATGATTTTACTGAACCATTCAAAGCAATGTTCTTCAATAAAATATACTGTTCAATCAATATCCACTAACAACCAGGCTTATTAATTATAGTCATAATCATCATAATTGTTGCATTTAAGCCATATTCTCAGCATTTCTTGTGTTCTGGTCTCATAGCACTAAGCATTGTACATGGCTTATCTTATTTAATAATCACAACAGCCTTACGGGTAGGTATTATTGTTATATCTATTTTACAGGTGGAAACTAGAGCTTAGAAAGGTTAAGCACTTGGCCTAAGGTTACACAGCTTGTAAGTGGTAAAGTTATTATTAAAACTAGTGACTAGTAGCTACTGGGGCAGCTGGAATTAGAATCCAGCTCTATCTCACATTATTACTTTTAAGACTTAGTGTTAATTTCTAATATGTGGTATAATTTTTTTAGCCCAGTCTTCTCTATAATCATGTATCTGCATAAGATAGCTATAGTTTGAGTGAACACACTATAGAGAGTATTATCTTCCACCCCCCCACACACCCCCAGTTAGGGTAAAGTAAGTGTGAAGGAAAGTGAATGGTAAGACATTTTGAGATGGCAATCAAATATATTTTTTCTACTTACATATTTCCAAGCCAATAATTTCTTAGAAGAATGGTTTGAGTATGTTTTATTACCATGGTATGCCAGTAGGTATCAAGAAAATATTAACTCTTTCACATCAGCTTAGGGGAAATAGCCCCCAAAACTTCTCAACTGAATGCAATTGTAGAGCCATTAACAAGAAAGATTACATTACTTTAACTAAGGCTACTGCAGAGAAACAGGAACAGAACCTAGTCTTAGATTTCCAGGTCCAGGCTTTATGGTAACCAAATATGAGAGTAGTTTAAACTCTCAAGGAAATAACTAGATTGCCATCTCTCAGTTTTTTTGCTGTAGTAGATCTGACATCTCTAGCAAAGGTAGAAGAAACCAGTACAAATAAAGTGATGCAAGTGAACAAATTATTGCCCCTTTGAATAAAAAGGATATTTAAACTTTGCAAAATAATATAATGAAAATGTTTTTGTTTCTACAACTTTGTCTTAACATTTTGTGTAGCATCAACTTCTGAGAGATAACCGAGCTGAAAGAGGACACAAGAAAAATTGTTCTGTGAAAACAGCTAGCAGGTAAGTCATTCAAATCACTTTTCATTCTCATCATTAAATCATAGACTTTTTTTTTTTTCTCTTCTAATATAAATGTGGTAAGTTGTGATTTGGGATGCCTTTTCTAAAACATTGACCTAACTTATTTTATATACTATGTACCAGAATCTATTTCAGGATCACTAGTAATGAATACAAAAATAACATTTTATTTATATTGTTTAAAACTTTAAAGAACCCTGTTATACAAGTATTCCCAACTAAGAAGCCACAATTCTGCAGGAGCAAATGCAAATCTTACAGAGCATACATACCTCATTTGGACAGTTAAAACTTTACCAAACCCAAAATCAGATAATTCACCTCATTGAGAATCAACATCAACTAATGAATTTGCCCCTAAGTATATCAGAACCTAAAATTTTAAGATATAGTTCATTAATCATGATAGATGAAATGTTTATAGAAATAAAAGAGAGAGCAACAAATTACTCTTAAAACTAATCCATCAGAAGTGAAAAAACAAAATTGTTAGAAGTGAGAAGTATGACTGATGAAGAGATAATTAATGAAATGGAAATACATCAGGAGAAATAAGCCAGAATGTAGTATAAAATTCAAGGAAATGAAAAATCAGAATAATTAAGATAAATTTAATCAGTCTTTGATGCAAAGACTAGAACTGAAGAAAAACATGATATTTGAAAGAGGTTGATCAAGAATTCCCAAAACTAGTGAAAATTATAAATCCATAAATACAGATACAAAAAAAAATCACAGTGAAAACCAACTATAATAAATAAAAAGAAATCCATACAAAATAGTGTGTACTCTAGTATATCAAAGAGAAAGGGAAGATCTTTTAAAATTTCAGAGATTAAGAACAAATTATCTGTAAAGGAATGATAGCAATAGGGGATAATGGAATCATCTTCAGGATACAGGGAAAAAAGAATACACTGCCAACCTAGCACAGAAAACTTTTCAGGCATGAAGATGAAATAAATCATTTTAATATTTTCAAAAACGGAGAAAGTTTACTACCAATGGAATTTTGCTAGAATTTTTAATGGATATATTTCAAGGAAATGATCTTCCAAGGAAATGCTGAGATGGGAATATGAATACTAAATCAAAATAAATAACTTTAAAAAAGCATTTAAACAACATTGCTTATATAAAATGATAATCATAACTCATAAATCTGTATAAGTTTTGTGTCATTAAAATAAAAGAATAATAATAATGACACTAATGTATAATTGGTAGGAATTTGAAAAATACAGTGTAAAATCATGGACATTAATAAGCAAAGTTAACAATGTTGGAGATTATAGCTAAAACTCCAGTCTAAAGTTCTCAAATTATTCATGATGTTTACCTCATTGGTCATATAAAACAGTGATGGTTAGTAAATATTAATTGGTAACATATCAAAAATAACTACTACATTGATAGAAATGGAGGATATAAGTTGTAAATGCATTAAGGGGTAAAATGAACTAAAATATTGACCTCCCCTCAAAATACCCATTTTTAAAAAACTTTAAAAAAAAATTGAGAAAATGAGACACAGAAAACATAAAATTAAGCAATGGAATTAAATCCGCGTATCAGTGATCACAATAAAACTTACGGATTAAACTTGTCAGTTGAAGGCAGAACTAACTAGATTAGATTTTCTTTTAATCCAACTATGTGTTCTTTATAGAAAATACACCTGATATAGAATGACAGGTAAAGATGGTAAACTAAGGAATAGAGTAGGATATTCCAGATATACTATAAAATAAAGCTTTCATATCAGACAAACTGACTTAAGAGGAAAAATTTTAGCAAGCTTTAAAAGGTCATTATTTAATGATAAAATATACAAATTTCCAGAAAAGTTAATTTTATGGTATACACTAAATAAAATAGCCTCAAAATGTGTAAATAAAATATTAATAACAATACACACAGATACTCACTAACCCCCTCCATGGTGATCCCACTTCAATATGCCCTTATATTATTAATGACTTAAGTCATCAGAAAGTTTATAAACAGAAAATGTTTCACATAAAATTATCAAGCTTAAATTAATGCAATTATATGAAACCTGGCACCCAAACTATTACAGAAAACATATTTTCTCTATGACATGCTTACAAAATTAACCAGTTGGCAACCTATATAGCTACTATCAACAAATTTTAATGAATTTGTATCATTAAGATAATATTCCCTGGACTGAATGTGATTAAGTTAGAAATTAGAAGCAAGAAGATATATCTTTTTTTTAAATTTATTTTTATTGTAAACAAATGGGATACATGTTGTTTCTGTTTGTACATGGAGTAACAGCATACCATTTGTGTAATCATACATTTACATAGGGTAATGTTTGATTCATTCTCTTACTTTTTCCTTCGCCCCCACCACCTCCCACCCCTCTTTTCCCTCTATACAGTCCCACCTTCCTCCATTCTTGCCCCCCTCCCACCCCCTATAATGTGTCATTATCCGCTTATCAATGAGATCATTCGTCTTTTGGATTTTTGAGATTGGCTTATCTCACTTAGCATGATATTCTCCAGTTTCATCCATTTGCCTGCAAATGCCATAATTTTATTATTCTTCATAGCTGAGTAATATTCCATTGTATATGTATATATATAGACACAGTTTCTTTATCCATTCATCAATTGAAGGACATCTAGGTTGGTTCCACAATCTGGTTATGGTGAATTGAGCAGCTATGAACATTGATGTAGCTGTATCTCTGTAGTATGCTGATTTTAAGTCCTTTGGGTATAGGCCGAGGAGTAGGATAGCTGGGTCAAATGGTGGGCCCATTCCAAGTTTTCTAAGGAATCTCCACACTGCTTTCCAGAGTGGCTGCACTAATTTGCAACCCCACCAGCAATGTATGAGTGTACCTTTTTCCCCACATCCTCTCCAACACCTATTGTTGCTTGTATTCTTGATAATCACCATTCTAATTGGGGTGAGATGGAATCTTGGTGTAGTTTTGATTTGCATTTCTCTTCTTACTAAACATGGTGAACATTTTTTCATATGTTTGTTGATTGCTTGTAGATCTTCTTCTGTGAAGCGTCTGTTCATATCCTCAGCCCATTTGTTGATTGAGTTATTTGTATTCTTCATGTAGAGTTTTTTGAGTTCTTTATATATTCTGGAAATTAGTGCTCTATCTGAAGTATGAGTGGCAAAGATATTCTCCCACTCTGTAGGCTCTCTCTTCGCATTGCCGATAGTTTCCTTTGCTGAGAGAAAGCTATTTAGTTTGAATCTGTCTCAGTTATTGATTCTTGCTTTTATTTCTTGTGCTATGGGAGTCCTGTTAAGGAAGTCTGATCCTAAGCCAACAAGTTGAAGATTTGGATCTACTTTTTCTTCTATAAGATACAGGGTCTCTGGTCTGATTTCAAGGTCCTTGATCCATTTTGAGTTGATTTTTGTGCAGGGTGAGAGATAGGGGTTTAGTTTCATTCTGTTGCATATGGATTTCCAGTTTTTCCAACACCATTTGTTGAACAGGCTGTCTTTTCTCCATTGCATATTTTTGGCACCTTTGTCTAGTATTAGAAAATTGTATTTATTTGGGTTTATGTCCATGACCTCTGTTTTGTACCATTGATCTACCTGTCTGTTTAGGTGCCAATACCATGCCGTTTTTGTTACTATTGCTTTGTAGTATAGTTGAAGTTCTGGTATTGCGATACCCCCTGTTTCATTCTTCCTGCTAAGGATTGCTTTAGCTATTCTGGGTTTCTTATTCCTTCAGATGAATTTCACGATTGCTTCCTCTATTTCTGTAAGGTACGTCATTGGGATTTTAATTGGAATTGCATTGAATCTGTATAGCACTTTTGGTAGTATGGCCATTTTGACAATATTAATTCTTCCTATCCAAGAACATGGGAGATCTTTCCATCTTCTAAGGTCTTCCTCAATTTCTTTCTTCAATGTTTTGTAGTTTTCATTGTAGAGATCTTTTACCTCTTTGGTTAGATTGATTCCCAAGTATCTTATTTTTCTTGAGGTTATTGCAAGTGGAGTTGTTTTCCTCATTTCCCTTTCAGATGTTTCATCACTTGCATATAAAAATGCTTTAGATTTATGCGTGTTGATTTTATAGCCTGCTATTTTGCTGAATTCATTGATGAGGTCTGGAAGTTTTCTGGAGGAGGTTTTTGGATCCTCTAAATATAGAATCATGTCATCAGCAAATAGTGACAGCTTAAGTTCCTCTTTTCCTATTTGTATTCTTTTAATTTCTTTGGTCTGCCTAATTGCTCTGGCTAGAGTTCGAGGACCATGTTGAATAAACGTGATGAAAGAGGACATCCCTGTCTTGTTCCCGTTTTTAAACGGAATGGTTTCAGTTTCTCTCCATTAAGAATGATGTTGGCCATGGGCTTAGCATAAATAGCCTTTACAATGTTCAGGTATGTTCCTACTATCCCTATTTTTTCTAGTGTTTTGAGCATGAAGGGGTGTTGTATTTTGTCGAACGCTTTTTCTGTGTCAATTGAAATAACCATATGATTCTTATCCTTAAGTCTATTGACATGATGGATTACGTTTATTGATTTACAGATGTTAAACCATGCTTGCATTCCAGGGATGAACCCCACTTGATCATGGTGCACAATTTTCTTAATATGTTTTTGGATACGGTTTGCCAATATTTTGTTAAGGATCTTTGCATCTATATTCATCAAGGATATTGGTCTAAAATTTTCTTTCCTTGATGTGTCTTTGCCTGGTTTGGGTATGAGGGTGATATAAGCTTCGTAGAATGAGTTCGGTAGGGTACCCTCCTTTTCTATTTCCTGGAATACTTTGAGAAGTATTGGAATGAGTTCTTCTTTGAAGGTCTTGTACAACTCGGCTGAGAATTTGTCTGGTCCTGGACTTTTCTTGGATGGTAGATTTTTAATGGCTTCTTCTATTTCATTGCTTGATATTGATCTGTTTAAATTGTGTATGTCCTCCTGGTTCAGTTTGGGAGGAGCATATGTCTCTAGAAATTTGTCAATGTCTTTAGTAGTTTCTATTTTGTTGGAATACAGATTTTCAAAGTAGCTTCTCATTATGTTCTGTATCTCAGTGGTGTCTGTCGTGATATTTCCTTTTTCATCACGAATTTTAGTAATTTGAGTCTTCTCTCTCCTTCTCTTTGTTAGTGTGGCTAAAGGGTTGTCTATTTTGTTTACTTTCTCAAAGAACCAACTTTTTGTTTTGTCAATTTTTTGAATTGTTTCTTTTGTTGCAATTTCATTGATTTCAGCTCTGATTTTAATTATTTCCTGTCTTCTACTACTTTTGCTGTTATTCTGTTCTTCTTTTTCTAGGGCTTTAAGCTGTAATGTTAGGTCATTTAGTTGTTGACTTTTCATTTTTTTCTGGAATGCGCTCCATGCAATGAATTTTCCTCTTAGTACCGCTTTCATAGTGTCCCAGAGATTTTTATATGTTGTCCCGTCGTTCTCATTGACCTCTAAGAATTTTTTTATCTCCTCCCTGATGTTTTTTGTTATCCATGTTTCATTCAATAGCATATTATTTAGTATCCAGGTGTTGGAGTAATTTCTGTTTTTTATTTTGTCATTGATTTCTATTCTCAGTCCATTATGATCTGATAGAACACAGGGCAGTATCTCTATTTCTTTGCATTTCCTAAGGGCTGCTTTGTGGCATAACATATGGTCTATTTTCGAGAAGGTTCCATGTGCTGCTGAGAAGAAAGTGAATCCGCTCGTTGATGGATGGAATATTCTATATATGTCTATTAAGTCTAGGTTATCAATTGTGTTATTGAGTTCTATGGTTTCTTTGGTTGGTTTTTGTTTGGAAGATCTATCTAGTGGTGATAGTGGTGCATTAAAGTCACCCAGAATTATTGTGTTGTGGTCTATGTGATTCCTGGAATTGAGAAGGATTTGTTTGATGTACAGGGATGCACCATTGTTTGGGGCATAAATATTTACGATCGTTATGTCTTCCTGATTTATGGTTCCCTTAAGCAGTATGAAATGTCCTTCTTTCTCCCTTCTGACTAACTTTGGCTTGAAGTCCACTTTATCTGATATAAGGATGGAAACCTCCGCTTTTTTACTGAGTCCATGTGCATGGTAGGTTTTTTCCCATCCTTTCACCTTTTGTCTGTGAATGTCTTTTTCTATGAGATGAGTCTTTTGCAGGCAGCACATTGTTGGGTCTTTCTTTTTAATCCATTCTGCCAATCTATGTCTTTTGATTGATGAGTTTAGGCCATTAACGTTCAGGGTGATTATTGAGATATGATTTGTATTCCCAGTCATTTGGCTTATTTTTGGCTTTTAAGTTGGCTTGGTTTCTCCTTTGAGTAGTTTTTCTCTAAGGTAGTTCCTCTGTTTGCTGACCTACATTGTTGTTTTTCATTTCCTCCTCATGGAATATTTTGTTGAGAACCTTCTGTAGCGCGGGCTTTCTATTTGTAAATTCTTTTAACTTTTGTTTATCATGGAAGTATTTTTTTTCATCTTCAAATCTGAAGGTTAGTTTTGCTGGGTATAGGATTCTTGTTTGGCAACCATGTTCTCTCAGAGCTTGAAATACGTTGTTCCAGGCCCTTCTAGCTTTTAGAGTCTGGGTTGAGAAGTCGGCTGCTCTCCGTATTGGTCTCCCCCTATATGTAATCTGATGCTTTCCTCTCGCGGCCTTCAAAATCCTATCTTTATTTTGAATGTTAGGCATTTTCATTATAATGTGCCTTGGTGTGGATCTGTTGTGATTTTGTGCATTTGGTGTTCTGTAAGCCTCTTGTATTTGATTTTCCATTTCATTCTTCAGGTTTGGGAAATTTTCTGATATTATTTCATTGAATACTTTGTTCATTTCTTTGGTTTGTATCTCTGTGCCTTCCTCAATCCCAATAATTCTTCAATTTGGTCTTTTCATGATGTCCCATAGATCTTGGAGATTCTGTTCATGATTCCTTACCATCTTCTCTGCTTGGGCAACTTTATTTTCAAGATTAAATATTTTGTCTTCATTGTCTGTGTTTCTGTCTTCCAAGTGGTCTAGTCTTTTGGTGATGCTTTCCATTGACTTTTTTATTTGGTTTATTGTTTCCTTCATTTCAGGGATTTCCATTTGATTTTTTTTGAGAATCTCTATCTCTTTGTTGAAATGATCTTTTGCTTCCTGCAGTTGCTCTTTCACCTTATTGGTATTATCATTCATTGCCTGCATTTGCTCTCTTATCTCATCCTTTGCTTCGCAAATCATCTTAATCATGTATAATCAGAAGTCCTTTTCTGACATTTCTTCTACCATACTGTCATTGGATTCTATTAATATAGAATCTAGATTTGTTTGGATCATTTTCTTCCCTTGTTTTTTCATGTTGTTCATGTATCTTCCCCTCTAGCAGTGCAGATCTGGGGTATTACAGATTTCCCCCTATAGGCTTATAGTGGCCCTATAGGCTCCCCTTTCTTTAAGGGGAGGTCAATATTAGCAGTGCCCAATTCAGACACTATGCAATCCTAGACCAAATAGCCCCTATGAGGACAATAACAAATTGTCATAATAAACAGAATGAGTTCAAATATTATCTTCAGTAAAAGAAGCAAATTTGCAATAAGGTCTGCAGTTTCAAATGGAAGACAAAGAGAGGATGCAGAGGGATATAGAATGTGACTGTTAATGGGATAAGAAAAGAATATACAGTAGTTCTAGGTAATAGAAAGGGTGAGTGTAATCAAAAGAAATTGGATGTTAGCATGCAAGAAAGGGAGAAAGAGACTCTGAGGGAACAGATAAACAAAAGGAAAAGAGAACAAGAAAAGTAAAGAAATAAAAATTTTAATTTTTTCAATAAGGAGAAAAAAGAAAATCTATAGTTTAACAGTCATATAGTAATGAAAACTTCCAGAGTTCAGTAGCCTCATGCATGAGAGGTACCTGACAATGAACTTCAAGTCTCCAGCAGGCATCTCAGGATGGGATTTGCCCCACCTAAAGATTGGAGCTACAGCTTTCAGGATTATCCAAGATGGCCGCTCTAGCTTCGAAATGTGTTGGCAAATGGGGAGCTGCAGCTCAGGGTGTGGACATGTTCAGCAAGAGGTCCTGGAGGCAGGATGCGATTGGTCAGGCAGGGGTCCTGGAGGTCGGGTGTGTTTGGTGTGGTTGTGGGATCCTGGAGGCCGGTTGCAATCCGTCGGTCTGGGGTCCCGGTGAATAGGACAGTCAGTTGGTCTGGGGGTCCTGGCGGCAGGGAGCAGTCAGTTGATGTGAGTGCCCCAGAGGCACAGAGTGATCTGTCGGGCTGAGGTATCCTAGAGATGGGGCTCAGTCAGTCAGGCCAGGGGTCTTACGGGGCCTGGCTGTTGTCTCAAAATGGTGGCAGCCACGTGTAATCAAACCTGCAAGTACTGTAACAGTGAACTTCCAGGCAACAGCAGGCAGCTGGTGCTCCACTGGCAATCGGCAATCAGTTTGCTGACTGTTATTGGACGATCAGGAGGTGAACCTTGTGTGTCGGGTGATGGACAGGTGTAAGGCAGGCGATGGACAGGCGAGAGGCAGGCAAATGGCGGATGATAGGCTCCTGACAGTGAGCAATCAAGAAACAGATATCCTCTGCTTGAAACCGGAGTTATGGAGCGACAAGGAATGCAACCTCCCTCTAGTCCACCATCTTGGATCTCAAGAAGATATATCTTTTTAAGGTCTGGTGTTAGAAAACAATGTTTCTAAGTACTCATGTATTCACAATTCAAATCATGAGAATATTGAAACTCATGGGTTATTAATAATTGATAATTGTTGGAAAATTTACTACCTTAAATATTCATATTAGAAATTTGGTCCCAAGCTGTACTTTGTGGCACATGCCTCTAATCCTTGCTATTCAGGAGGCTGAAGCAAAAGGATCACAAGTTCAGGGCCAGGTTGGGTAATTTAGCCAGACCCTACCTCAAGAAAAGTCCAGGGATATAGCCCATTGGTAGAGTGCTTGCCTAGTATTCAAGTATACCCAGTACCACAAAAGAAAGAAGGAGGGGCTGGGGAATAGGAAGAGAGGAAAGAAGGAAGAAAAGGAAAGGAAATTTGGTATCATTTACTGTTCCAGTCATCATTCTGAACTACAAGATTACTGCCACCCTCCCCCAAGATCAACCCAGGAAAACTTAGAAAGAGAAAAAATAAAAGAATAAGAAATCCTTTATATTGTAGGGGTTATTTGGAACTTATATATTTGAGGTAAGGTGATTCAGATGTCAGCAGGAGGCAATCCAGCCTGGCTGAGGGAGATTAAAATATGAGGGGAACTTCTCTAGTTGTATGCTTGCTTTGGGACAGTTGGTATCTGCGTAATCCAGAAAGACTCCAGTCTCTGATTCAAATGTTTTCAGGAATAAACTTTCAGGATAGCCACGGGGCTATGTCTTGAGGACCATGGAAAGCTTGATGGAACACTTTGACCCCTCCAAACCCTAGGGCAGGAGACTTGCATTTCTATGTCTCTTTGGGAGTGAGGAGAGGGAGAGGGTATTTTTCTGACCAAGAGTTCTTTCATGGAGTAGGCTCTGATAACTGGTTTGCTAGTACCAAGGCTTCTCTAAGGTTCATAGCCCATTTGCTAAACTGCTTAGCACTGACACAGATGACTTGCCTTTCCCTCTACCAAACCTGACAGAGGAACTAATATTACCAGATGAAGTGAACTCACAGGCCAAGATAATAAGACATTTGAGGAGAATAGCTTTCTCAAAGGAAAATATATTGGATTACAGAATCCAATGGAAGCAGAAATGTTAAGTGAGTCAAAAAATTAAAATTAGCCTAATACACAGTAACTAAAAGAGATGTAGAAAGATATTCTTAAAAGAGATGTAGAAAGATATTGTTAAGTATGAAGCAAGAAAATAAAACATGATTGAGAACCAGTTATTTGTTTAAGTCTTAAGACCTGCGTAAATAGAGAGAGAAGCCTTGTTCCTGGGTCAGGAGACTCAATATTCTTTAGATCAGTTACCCTGCCCCAAAACTGTCTATATATTTAATACAATCTAAATCAAAATCCCAGAGGGATATTTTATAGAACTGGACAAGCTAATTCTAATTTCATATGAAAATACAGAGTTTAATGGTCTTTTTAACAACTGGCACTGGAGCAATTGAATAACCATTTAGGGGAAAAAAAAAAAAGATTTTTAATCCATAACTCACACACTCTGATGTTTAATTTTATGTGTCAACTTGAGCAGACTAAGGAATGCCCAGGTACCTGCTAAAACATTATTTCTCTTTTTGTGTGTAAGAAGTTAGCATTTGAATCAGGAGACTGAGTAAAGATCTACCACTCCAAAACAAGTGGGCATCATCCAGTTCATCAAAGGCCCATATTGAACAAAAGGTTAGAGGAAGGGTAAATTTGTTCTCTCTTCTTGAGGTGGGACATCTATTTATTTCTTTCGCTCTCAGACATCAGTGCTCCTGGAGCTTGGGCCTTTGAACACAGAAAAAGGATTTATACCATTAGTCTACTAAAAACCAAGCCTTCACACTGGGACAGAGTTGCTCCCTTAACTTCCCTAGTCCTACAGTTTGCAAACTACAGACTATATCTTAACTTAAGGATGGTTTCACTTATGAGTTTTCAACTTTATGATAGTATGAAAGCGTTATGGAACAGAACATCCAAGAAATATGGGATAACGTGAAAAGACCAAACTACGATTTATTGGGCTAGACAATGGCTGAGAGATACAAACCAAAGAAATATATTATCTTTTCATTGAAATAATGGCTAAAAATTTCCCAAACCTTAATAGAATATCAAATACAGGAAGCTTACAGGACCTCAAATATGCAAAATTACAGTAGAACCTCATTAAGGCATATTATTATCAAGATGCCTAACATACAGAATAAGGATAGAATTCTAAAGGCTGCTGGGGGCGTGGGGGAACTTAAGTAACATTTAGAGGGAAACCAATTCAAATCTCAGCTGATTTTCAACCCAGACCCTTAAAGCAAGGAGATCTTGGAATAATACATACCAAGATCTGAAAGAAAATGGATACCAACCAAGATTGTAAAACTAAGTTTCACAATTGATGATGAAATGAAAGCCTTCCATGATAAAGAAAATTTTTAAAAAATCCACAACCAAAAAGCCAGCACTATAATAGTTCGTAGTTCCCTAAAAACTATTTTATGAAGAAGAAATAAAAAATAAAAATGAAATTCAGCAAAGGGAGGAACTACACTAGAAACAATCAGAAAAGAAGCTATTTCAAATTAGAAACTAGAAATAATTCAAAATATAGCAAATAATCATTTCTCAATAATAACATTGAATGTAAATGGCCTAAATTCAACAATCAAAAGACATAGACTGGCAGAGACAAGACTCAACAATATGCTGTCTCCAAAAGACTCACCTCATAGGCAAAGACATCTACAGACTGAAAGTAAAAGCATGGGAAAAAACTTACCATTCACATGAATCTCACAAACAAGCAAGAGTTTCTATCTTTATATCTGATAAAGTGGACTTCAAGTCAAAATTAATCAGAAGGGACAAAGAAAGGCATTTCATAATTCTTAAGGGAACTGTATATATCAGTAAGACATAACAATCTCAAATATTTAATTTATGCCCCAAACAATGGAACATCTACATACATAAAATAAACCCTTACAATCTCAAGAATCAAATAGATCACAACATAATAATACCAGGTGACTTCAACACACCTTTCTCACCAATGATAGATCTTCAAATAAAAAACTAAAGAAGCCACAGAACTAAAAAATACAATTAATAATTTAGACTTAACAGACATATGTAGAATATTTCATCCATCAACAAATGAATAAACTTTCTTTTCAGTAGCACATGGAACATTCTCTAAAATAGACCACATCTTAGTCCACAAACCAATTCTTAGCAAATACAAAAAAATAGAGATAATATCTTGCATTGTATCAGATCATAATGGAATAAAATTAGAAATTAACAATAAAATAAAAAATTGAAGCTACTCTAACACCTAGAGACTATGTAATACACTACTGAATAACCAATGGATAGCTGAAGAAATCAGGGATGAAATAAAAAAATACCTAGAGAGAAATGAGGATAGTGAAACAACATATCAAAATCTCTGGGACACTATGGAAACAGTTCTATAGGATCAAGCACGTTCATTAAAAGAACAGAAAATCACCAAATAAATAACCTAACTGTTCATCTCGAAGCCCTAGAAAAATAAGAACAAATCAGCACCAAAAGCAGTATAGGACAGGAAATAATGAAAATCAGAGCCAAAAGTAATGAAATTAAAACAAAACAATTTTAAAAGTCAACCAAACAAAAAGTTAGTTCTTTAAAAAAATAAACAAAATTGATCAACCCTTAGCCAAGCTAACAGAGAGAAAACCCAAATTACTAAAATTCATGATGAAAAAGGAAATATCACCATAGACACCACTGAAATACAGATGATAATAAGAAGCTACTTTGAAACTCTATATTCCAGTAAAATAGAAAATCTTGAAGACATCGACATTTCTAAAGACATGTGACCTACCCAAATTGAATTAAGAGACATAGAAAATTTAAACAGATTAATATCAAACAATGAAATTGAAGATGCTATTAGAAGCCTACCCATAAAGAAAAGCCCAGGACCAGATGGACTTTCAATCAAGTTCTACAAGACCTTTAATGAAGAACTTACACCAATACTCCTCAAATTATTCTATGAAATAGAAAAGGAAGGAAACCTTCCAAATGTATTTTATGAAGCGAGTATCAACCAGACAAAGACACATCAAGGAAAGAAAACTTCAGACTAATATCCCTGATGAGCATTGATGTAAAAAATTCTCAATGAAATAATGACAAATCACATACAGAAATACATTAAAAAGATAGTGCACCATGATCAAGTGGGGTTCATTCCAGGGATGCAAGTTTGGTTCAACATATGGAAATCAATAAATATAATTCATAAACTATGCTTCAAATTTGGACTTTTGATCTTTACCAAGGCTATTAATATATGGTTTATTTTCTTATGATTCTGGGCAGCAGCAGTAAGGCACAATTCCCAGTTAGCTACATGGTCAAGATGACAAATAAAATTAACTATCAAAGTCTAGGGTGTATAGCTCGGTGGTAGAGACCTTGCCTAACATGTGCCAGGCCCTAGCAACATCAACAAATAAATAAATCATCATACCTTGGGTTAGAAAAATATTTCTTAGAACCTCAAAGTACAGTCCAGGAAAGAACAATTAAAATACTGGAATTTATCAAAATTTAAAAATTATGTTCATCTAAATATAATGTGAAAAGAATGAAAAGATAAGTCACAGACTGGGAAGAAAATATTTGCAAATCACATGTCTAATAAGACTTGTATCAAGAAATATAAAAAGAACACTAAAAATTCAATAAGAATTCAGCCCAGTCAAGCAATAAGCTAAAGTTTGAATAGACCCTCGCAAAGAAAATATATGAATGGCACATATGCGCATGAAAAGATATTAAACATCAATACCCATTAGGAAAATAAAAAACAAAACCACAACAAAATACTATTCTTAATATCATTCTTATTAGAATGGTTAAAATGAAAAAGTATTATACAGGATGTAAAAGAAATGTAACTGTTTTGGGGGATGTAAAATAGTACAATCACTCTGGAAAACAGTTTGGAAGTTACCTTAAATATTTAGTATGCACCTATTATATGATCCATATGTGACTTTTTCACATGATAGCCTTATTCATAATAACTAAAAAAAAGAAAGCATGTATCTCCTAAATGTCCAACTAAATTACACAGATAAACAATGTGTGCCATATTCATGCAGTGGAATGTAACTCATGACTAAAAAGTAATGAAGGATCAATACACTTAACACCTTCATATAGAATTCCAGGAAATATAAACTAATACATAGTGACAGAAAACTGATCAGTTGTGTGGGCATGGGATAGGTGCCAGGAGATACAAGAGGAAAGGATTACAAAGGGGCATGAAGAAACTTGTTGCATGATAAATGTCTTCATTTTCTTTATTATGGTGATGATTTCACGCGTGTGTGTGTGTGTGTGTGTGTGTGTGTGTGAAAACTTATCAGATTGTATGCTTTAAATATGTGCAGTTTATATAAACTGCTAGGCTGACAGTGAAGCTGTGAAAGCTGTTAAATAAAAACACTTTGTGTTTTTCGTTTCATTCCAAGTTAAAGTGAGTCTTATCTTGGCCTATAGAGCCCAATGTGATCTGACCCTGCCCTTCTTTGCTTCTTTGACCTTATGTCCTTCTACTTTAACTCTTACTCACCTGCTCCTGCCACATTGGCCTCTTTTTTTTTTTTTTTTCAATTGGTTCTCTTTAGTTATACCTGACAGTAGAGTATATTTTGGCATATGTACACAAACATGAAATACGTCTTATTCTGTTTCACGTGGACCTCTTTACTCTTCCTCCACCACACCTACCCCAGCTCACATCTCAGGGTCTTTTTATTTGCTGTTCCCTCTGCCTAGAACATTTTCTCTGTAACAGTTTGTGTGGCTTTTTCCCAATCTTCTTCAATTCTCAGCTCAAAGTCAGACATGCCCACTCTCTACCAATACCATCAAATTCTGTCCTCTATCACACATTTTTCTTATTGTTTCTATTACCCCACTCTTTTAAACTTTGCAAGAGTCAAGTGTCTACTTCATCCACTCATGCAACCACAATACCAAAAAACAGTGTATGACACTATACACAGCAAACATTTGTTGTATAAAATATGTGTAGGATGAATTGAAAATTGAGTCTAAGTAATAGAGTACACTGATCAAGGGGTGGTCTCTAGAACTGGAATGACTGACTTCTAATCCCAGTTTCACCACTTACTCATTGGGTGTTGCCTTGCCCATTCTTGAATTTCATTCTCCGACCACTTTCAATTCTTTTGGATATTTCTTTCTACTGTTGACTTCTGTCATTCTAGTATTACATGTTTACATTAACATTTCTTAAAGTTTTTAATTTAATATTACAGCTTCTTGCTGTGTGCTCTCTTCACATGCTCATATTGGAATTTCTTTACCTTTCTGACGCATCAAATAAAAATGTTTTCATTAATATGATTGTGCATCTAAATATTCATAGATGTTTAACTTTCAGGTGTTTTGGAAATCATTGTTTTCATTTGCATCTCTTCCTATACCACCTGCCCCTAACCATCAACTGCCTCTTCCCAAAAGTGTAACTCCGAGTTTGTTTTTTTGTTTTTTGTTTTTTTGTTTGGCGGGGGGATACCATTCCACTTTGAGCCCTCAATTATTCTGGATTGTTTGTCCTCTGAAGCTGCTGCACATTTAATGTCATGCTACTTTTCTTCACTATCATCCTAGCGGTTTCCTTCATCTCTCTCCTATGTGGGATTTCTCTTCCCTGGATCTATGGCATTAATTTTCTTCAGTTTTTTGAGAAAGAAAAGAAGCACAGTTAAATTTATGGGATTGTGCGTATCTAAGAATGTTCTTACTAATGTTAATCAATGTTTCATATTGAGTAATTTAGCTGGGAATTAAATTCTGTTTTGGAAATCATTTTGCCTTGAGATTTTAAAGTTAGTCTTACAGTGTCTTGGTTTCAGTAGTTGCCACTTTGTCTCTTTTTTATTTGGGTGTTGGGACAACCGTAAATAACCTAATTTTTAAAAATTCATACATATGATTGATAGATTGAGTGATTGATTTCCGGGAAATTTTTTCAGTATTATATCCAGATCTTTAAATGATGTTTTAAAAATCATCTTATATTTTTCATTTCTTTTTTCCTTTTTAATTATTTATATATTTTTTAAATTTTTTACAGACTACATTTTGATTCATTGTACACAAATGGGGTACATCATTTCGTTTCCATGGTTGTACACGATGTAAATTCATACCATTCATGTAATCATACATGTACATAGGGTAATGATGTCTGTCTCATTCCACCATTTTTCATACCCCCGCTCCCTCTCATTTCCTTCTACATAATCCAAAGTTCCTCCATTCTTCTCACACTCCCAACACCTCCCACCCCCATTATATATCATTCTCCACTTACAGGGAAAACATTTGGCCTTTGTTTTTTTTTGGATTGGCTTATTTCACTTACCATGATATTCTCCAATTCCATCCATGTATTTGCAAATGCCATAATATTATTCTTCTTTATGACTGAATAATATTCCATTGAGTCTAGATGTTGGCATGAATGTGGGGGAAAAGGCACACTTGTACATTGCTGGTGGAGTTGCAAATTGGTGCAGCCACTCTGGAAAGCAGTGTGGAGAATCCTCAGAAAACTTGGAATAGACCCACCTTTTGATCCAGTTATACCACTCCTTGGTTTATACCCAAAGGACTTAAAATCAGCATACTACAGTAACACATCCACATCAATGTTTATAGCAGCTCAGTTCACTATAGCTAGATTGTGAAACCAACCTAGATGCCCTTCAACAGATGAATGGATAAAGAAACTCTGGTATATATAGTTTTCATTTCTGATCCTTTATTTTTTTAACAGTCCTCTCATATATCATCTTTGTCTTGATTAACAGGTGAGGTATATCTTCTTTCTCTAAAGCTATCAGTTTTGTTAGGCAGAGGGCAATTTGAAAATGGTAAAATAAACATAAGGAAAGACTGAAGTTTAATTTTTGTTTTACATTTTATTAAATAGAAGATGAAAATTCTTCACCTAATTTGTATACATTGTTCCATATTCCTTTCTTAAAATCCATTTCCTTTTTTAGTCTTTTTCATATTATCTTGACTTTTCTTAACCCTTTTTGATGAGTGACTACACTTCCCTTAAAACTTATGGAAAAACATAAAGGTTAGAAAAGAGAACTGTACTGCATTAAATCAATAAATTGTGGGATCATTTACTCCCAAAATATACCAAGCAAGTAAGAAAAGATAAATGCACAGGTGGTTTGCTGTTAGTGACTCAAAGGTGAGAATCTGAATTGTGTGGCTGTAGCATGATCTTAAAGTGGGTGTTCCTCACAAAATCTCTGAATAAAGGGATGTGTCATTATGGCTTTATCCTTTGGAGTGTGGTACATCTCACTCAGTTCCTCAGGGGAATTTCCACGATGTCTGTGGAAGGATTTTAGCAACGTATTTACCAATCCCTGTAACTAATACATTTTCGTAGTGGTTTTCTAGGTTTCCAGTTTATTCTCTTCCTCCTTTTTTGCCACATCTGCTTTAATATTCATCTGAGTTCCTTAAATTAATGAGGGGTGCAGGGAAATTGTGTCTCTTCCAACTGTTCTGTGCTTAACAATATGAAAGAGGTAACCTTTAAGATGTCTTTTAAACACAACCAATTGTAATAATTTCAGTCAATTCTGTCAGGAGGTTTACTTCATCAATAATGGACTCATGTTCTTCAAAGTATTCTTCTTCTTCTTAAAAAGGCAGGGTTCCTTTGGATTTCCTAACTTGTCTTTCATGCTTGACATATCCCATTCCTGGCTTCCATTTCCACCAATAGTACTGATCATAATATATTATTCTATCATATTCTAATTGTATTAGCTCTTGTGTTTTATTATAAAAAAATTAACATTCTCATTCACACATATGATAAAGGACCCTATAATCTAACTTTTGGGAGAGAAATACACTAATTCTTAGTATGAATATAATTTACTCTAATTGATTCAAGTGATATTAATGTTATAATCTTTTAGTTCATTGCTTCACGCTTATTTCCTAAGGGGGGAACTCCTGATCATAAAGTGATATATCAGATAGTGAGTGATATGAAAAAATTTCCTCTGATGTTATCCATATTATTCATTTGATGTGTTTCCCAAGATTTTTTATTACAATGCTTGTAGCTATATATTTTCTATCTTATGTTCTTCGCTGTTACTTGTATCTTGTTGTTATTCCCATCCTGACACTTCTGTATGATTAGACTGATAAAACCTCTATGGATTTTTTTTTTAATTTGGTTGTGTTTTGAGATGGAGTCTCACTATGTTGCCCAAGCTGACTGTAAACTCCTAGACTAAAATGATCCTCTGACTCAGTCTCCTGAGTAACTGGGACTATAGGCATGTACAGGAGGTCTTATGCGCTTGGCATTTCTATGGGGTCTTATTTTACAGTCATTATTCCATTTGTTCAGTGTTGTCCATTTTCCTACTATGAAGTTTCACCTTACTTTTATTATATTTTATCTCTCATCTAATATTTAAGGAATGTCACTCTTTATTCATGCCTTTTGATCATTTTTACACCTTAAAATCTTTGAAAATAAAATAAAAAGACAAAAACAATATTCTTTCAATATATAAATATGTAAAAGCATATTTAGTTATTATTTGAAAAAATACCTATTTACCTCTCACCATCAAAATTTAATAATTAAGAAGCATGAAGTTTGAGTGATTATTATATGCAATCAATCGGCTGAAAACACACAGAGAACTAATCCTTGGGACAATGCACCTGTTTTTAGAGAGAAATACTGGTGACATCTAGATTTATTTTTTCAAACTGTATCTTTCACTTAAATTCTAGACTTGATTTGTGAAGCAGATTCACTTTGCACTGGTTGCCAATTTGTCTGTGTCCAGTGAGACAGAACATGCTTACAGCAACAAGTTAGATAGAGCAGATTTATTACTTACATATAGATAGCAGGAGACAAAAGAAGGCTAGGATCCATTTCAAGTTGATCTCCCAGGGCTCAGAGAAGTTTCCTGGAATGGATGACATCTTTACTGCACATGCCCTATTTGAGGGATCCTGAAAGGCAGCCCACCCCAGGTTATATACCTCAGGCATGGCATAACACACTAGACTAAAGCTTTGAAGGATGCCCTGTTTATAGAGGAGATTAGAACAGTCTAGATGATTCCAGGCAGTCCTTCCCTGTCTCAGGATGTCATGTTCCCAGCACAAAGGGTAATTGTTTTTTGAGAGCTTCAAGTGAGAAAGCAGAGAGAACTGGGTTATTCCAGTCTCTTTTTGTTTGTTTGTTTGTTTTCTTTAGTGTTTCAGCACTTAATATTTTTGTGCCTTCTCAAAATTAGAAATATCTCTTGTCCATCCTCTCATTTAGCGCTACAATTAAATAATTTCATGTTGTTTCTCATGTCAAACACCATTGGTGAGCATCAGAAAATTCAATATAGCCTTCCCGAATTAAAAATCAGTTCAACTCATTCAAGTGACAGCTGATACTAAGTCATGTGTCATTCTTTTAACACATTTTTATACTTGTGGTTAGTCTTTATTGCTGAAAGCATCCATGCAACAAACTGGATAGTCTGGGGCAGCTTTATTTAATTATTTAGATCATGTTATATCTTTTCCTCATTATAGCTTCTTTTGGGGTGGGGATTTCCCCTTCTTTACTTGATTGATTTTCTTTATGAAGCACATAGGCAAAATCATCTTTGTAGTCTGATGTACAATTTGAAAACAAGTGAAAATATTTTTATTACTAATAATACTAAGGTCTACTTAATGTTTATAGTATCTCTTAGAAATGCTTCAGTTAATTCATTTTTTACTTAGTTCCTAAAAGCATGAAAAAGTATTTTGACTACTTAATGTCAAATGATTTGATCATATTTGGATACTGTGTTCATTTCTCATGTTATCTATTGATAGTCAGAAGGAAAAAATAAACATTTTTACTGTGGTCTTTCCTGATTAGTAGTTTAAAAAGACTTCTAAAATGAAAAAAAATGACAAAAGATTTAATCTGAGAAATAAAGCAAATTCTATAACATTCACATGCATGCACTCTCATACGCACGTGTACACACATTCTTCCATTCAAAAAAAAATTCCTGTTTGCATTAATATAGCACATTCACTTTCATTAGATGATGCAGATCACTGTATTGTGTTGCAGATGTAACAGAATTACAGCTGCTCTCTATTTGATCTTGTAAAGATCCAAAGATGTTCAATGATTCTGTTTGCTGTCTTCCCCATACTGTCATTTGTTGTTTGGAAAGAAAATCTAATTTGCAACAGATAGAAAACTATTTGTCATTTTGCAGGTTTGCCAAAAATAAATGAAACTATTAATTACTACATTTTTGAGCATCTGTTAATAAATTGGAAGAGGATAACTGTTCATTAGAGTACTGCATAATGACATGGACTATATTTGTTTAATACTGCTTTTCACAGAAACATATCAACAAAATTGAATATATCCACAAAAGTAAATGATGCTTTATTTTACTTATTTAAGATGAGACTACTTATCCTATTGTAGTAAATTTAGAATTTTAAAACAAACCCTCCTATATCATATTAAAGCTATCTAATTCAAAACCATGTTTTAAAGTAATTTATGTCACATTACATTTTATATTTTGTGTGTCCAAAATGGTGAACTGAAACTGTTTTTAAATACAACTTTACGTTTTCTAGTATTTTACAATTTTTTTCTTTCCAAACTTAAAGTTAGCATTAGACTTCATTGTTCTAAAGTTTCCTTAGCCCTTCAGATGGAAAAACATCTTATAAGTTACTTTGATTCATTCCTATGTATGCATGAATGAGCTAGTAAAAAAATATTCACATATTCCCTTTAATTAGAATGTATGCATTCCATATTTGTTTAATTGGAACACATTTAATTATATATGTATTCTAATTAAAAAGAACATTTGAATAACTTCTAGGTATAGAGATACTTAAGGTAGAATAATTGGAAACATCCCACATATACAACACAAAATGGTTTTTAAGGGATTTAATTAATCCCTTTTATACAGTATGAACAAATTACTGTATTTTACAAAACCACACTGTCTTCAAATTGCCAGTTCTCAAGCCTCCTGTCCTCTTGGCATTCTGAAATTCTAACCTTCCTTGCCAAGATTTTAAATTAATGATTATAAAAGGTTAGTTTAAGTTGTGATTATACTAAATAAAATTAGTTAGCAACCAATATAATTTTGGGAGGTTGCTTTTTAGTGTCTTATGAGGAATCTACACTTTAAAAAGGAATTTACCATTTGGAAATATGTAAGATATCTAATATATGGTGAATTAAATCTTTAAAAATCATCTATTCCTTAGTGAAACCCTTATTACTTATATTCCCTATTTTTCTGGCAGTTGAACTAGGTATTTTCAGATGACTAGAAATATGCACAGCCTCTCACCTCCAGGATTGCAGTTGAATTTGGCTGTAGTCGCTAATGATAGAAAATATTTAGCATGTGAAAGCTGTTCCAGTGACCCTTAGCTGAGATGAATTTGTGGTCTGAGTCCATTTCCTTAAGGACAGGTGTCTGTTTCACAGTTGGCACTCTCCAAATTGGTCCTGTGATTAAATGGGCATGGACACAGAGCTAACCTTTAACTCCCAGATATGGTTCCCCTAGGAAATGATTAAGGGACACCTGCAGGGCCATATCACAACAGCTTGTGTCACTACTGCAGCCTGCATTGTAACTTCATTACAGGTCCATTTGGGGATCTGTTAATCCAATGTGTATATGTGCCAGAATACTTCCCAAAACAAACAAGCAGTCCTAATTTATTAATAAGAGAGTCACTGTAAAATTTAATATTTAAATCAGCAAACCAATAAACAACAGATGCTCCTTGGTGCTTTATATCCTATAAATTATCCCCAGAATATATCTACTAACTTCATCTGCCACACTGAAAATACTTTCAATTTCAAAATGCTATTTCATGTCTGTAGAACTGAAATCACATCAAACCCTTAAATATTTACTACTCATAAATAGCAGAAATTATCCTGAAATCTAAAAAATTTAATGCATGTGTAAGTACAATTAGAATGTTTTACTTAATAATGCATAAAATATTCAAATATTAAACATTTAATTATCATTAATTTTAGTCAACTTTCATTTCCTTTCAATTATGAAATCAATTAAAAATAACTTTAAAATAGCAAGATAATATCCCATGGAGTTAGAATTGTGTTTTTAAAAGAATCAATTTCTATATAATTAGTAGTTTTCTTTTACCTTTTCTCTCGGAAGTAAATATTTCTCATCATTCCTTAGTGATTTTGTTTGTATACCAAGATATTTATGGGAATTTACCTTTTTTATTTCACATACTTCTGATCAATTCCAACTCATGCCCAATTATATTACACTAAATTAACATAATTCAACAGATGTTGATATTAAATGTTTTCTGGCATTCAAATCTTGGACAGCTGTCTTCGAGCTTGGGGAAAAGGCAAACATTTAGAGTTAAATGCTGAACATATGCTTAAATTACTAATTAGAAAGATGGAATAAAAACTATGCATTATCCTTTCTAAGGACAATAAACCTCAGATAAAGATTTTTGTAATTTTTTTTTTTACATCAGGTTATAGTGCAGGGCTAAATAGAAACTAGATGACTTAGACTTCATTCATTAACTTAATTGAATTTCAAATTTGATCACTTAAAGCTTATGAAAAGTCCTTTTCACTAAGTCTAGAAAAAGCTATCATGACTGCCCTGGCAATTCAGGTTCCATGTTTGGTTTGGTTTGGTTTCACTCTGTTTGGCAAGACTTTCAGAGGTGGAATTGTATACTACTCTCACTCCCACATCTCTTTCTGTGATTGATTAGCCTTGATGATCATTGCCCAAATTGTTAAGGATTGCAGAATGGTGATATACTAGTTCTATCAATTTGTTTTTGTTTGTTCATTGGATTACTTCTATTAAATTCTCTCCAACAAGTTGAATACTTTAAGGTACAGATTATATAGGAAAAGCAAGATAAATACTTGATTCTTTCTCTGTGGTTTCAGTTTTCAGAATGAACTGATGCCTAACATTTTCCACAGGTGAATTCATTGATCTTTAAATGTTTGTTGTGTTTCAGTCCATTAGTTATTTTACTAATTAATCCTGAAATTGGCCTACTTGTGGGA
Organism: Sciurus carolinensis; assembly: GCF_902686445.1. Taxonomy (NCBI): domain Eukaryota; kingdom Metazoa; phylum Chordata; class Mammalia; order Rodentia; family Sciuridae; genus Sciurus; species Sciurus carolinensis. Next base: position 71,891,627 of record NC_062224.1, read on the forward strand.
GATTAAGTTTCTGAGTGTTTCTCTGCCACTAGTATTTACTTTCTGATTTGCTTACATGTGGGCTCCTTTTGAACCTTTCCTAGCCTCCATCAAGAGTCAGCCGTTGCTACAAGATGTGTTGATTTCTTCATTAGGAAACACATATAGAAACCACACTCTGAATGTGAGGAACACCAATGATTCTAGGCCTTTTCAGGGAAACCAGTTAGGATTTCTTTTTTGTTTGAAGAACAAAACATGTTGGTTCATACTGAGAACCAACCAACTGAGAATTTCAGTTCAAATTCAAAATTTCATTGTCTAGACTCATTCACTTTAATCTCTTTTTTCAACCACATTAAAAATATTACATCCCAATAGCACTAGAACAATCACTTATTTATCTCACTATATGCAAATAGCAATCAGAATCTGAATACCATCAGGACCACTAATAATCACTAAAATAGCTTAAGATTTTGTTTCCTTTTTCTATTCATTTTATACAAGTATAGATTGATTTCACTAGGAATATGCAGTTTCTTGTATTCTAAAGTAATTCAAATTAGTTTGTCAGTATAGATGTATCTCAATGAATAAGCAAGTTATAACTATATTTTATGTTATTTATTAAATATATCTAAATTTATTATCATATTTAATGTAAATTATATTGGTGTATAATCAGATTCATTGGAGGAAACATTAATAACTGTCTTTGATTTCATTTTTAAATAATATAAGGATTTTTTCAGGTTCCACACTCAAATCTTCACAAGAAGTTTTTTTTCAACAAGTCTAGCTTGAAGCTGGTCCCCTCTACTTCTCCCCATGTAGTTTGGTTTTGTTTATGGTTTATCCTTCATTGACTGTTATTCCTTCTGTTTTTAAGATAATCAGACATATATTTCTTCCTCCCTTTCCCTTCCTTTTTCTCCTCTTTCTTTCTCACACTCACTCTTGCTCTGAAATACTATTAACTTTGAGAAAGGAAGACTTGGGTTTTTCTTTTTTTCTATTCATTACCTTTATATTAATACTTGTAGTAAAGGTCTTAATCCAGCCCCCACACACTTTTTGTCCCTGTTCTGTTGGTTCCCCGCTGTGAATAATATTGAGTCAGCTCTTTTGCCCATCTTCTTCTGTCATGTACTTGATTTGAAGTAAATCATTACTCTGTTAATACCTTTAAGAGTCAGCAAAACAGTCTTGTTTTTCATAAACACTTTCCATTTCCCTCCATTTTTAGGTAGTTGTTCTGAATACACCTGGTCTGAAGCACATAACCATTCAAAACTATAGTCCCCTTTGCTTCAGTTCCAGTTTTATTTAGTTTTAGTTCAGTTCATTTAATTATAGTTCTATACCTATATATTTTTAATGATCACATCCAAATTTCAAGTTGGTTCTTCTCTATTCTTATTTGTCTGAAGTTTATTCTCTACTTAAGTCCTCTGGAAGTGCTTTATTTTCCTTTTCTTTAAAGCCCAAGATTTTATGGTCTAGATATATAGAGAGACTGTATATATAAAACTATCCTCCTTTATCTATCTTCCTTATCTGATACTATTATTATCATTTTTCAGGTTTTAATCTTCTATAAATTCCTTTTTTCATGATATTTTATATTCTGTCTTCATCACTCTTGTGCTGTTTGTTTAGTTTTATTTCTAAAATAATTTTGTTTCCTTTCTTTTCCTATTTGCCTCCTGAATACTGTCATCTCTTCCTTTTGTCCAGTCGCTTCATTTCTTAATTTTGCTCATCGTGTGTTTTTTGTTTTGTTTTGTTTGTTTTGCTGTTCTTTCTGAGCTTCCTATCAGTTTCTTATTTTCTGTTGGTTTATTTTTAAATAATTGTGTAGTCTTCATTTTTGTGGATATCTCTTTAGAGTGTTTCTAAGTATCTTTTTTTATATATAATTTTATATGAAATTCACCTGCAGTTCTTTTCTGTTGCTCATTGTTTTTCCAAATAAAAAGGGTTTTTGTGCCTTCAGGAGAGAGACTTGAGACAGGATGACTTTCTAGTTCCATTGTTCTAGAGCTGTCTTCTGTTGACTTCATAAATCAATCAAAATTCTGGCCTCATTTTTCAAGGTCTGTGTCTTTTGTTTCCCTGTTCATTTTTATCTTGAACCTTCTATTTCCTTTCTCTGTGGCCTCCGCTCTGCTCCATTTTGCTTGTACTCCAGCTATTTTGTATTACCATAGGACTTTATCCTGAGAAACAAGTTTAATCTTTTCAGTTTCGAGAGTTTATGAGATCCAACTGACCCCAGCACCAAAGACCTATTACATTTTAGTGCTCTTGAACTCATTAATAATGATCCTGTTCAACACCTCCCACGTTTGTTTTCTGTTTTCATCCTGTCTCCCTATATTTTCTATTGAGTATCTGTTGGAACTTTCTGGATTAACTGTACCTGGAGCCATTAGAAGATTTCCTCTGGTTTTTCTTGCACAGACACTGATATCATGGAATCTCAGCTGTCTTTGGTTTTTAATCACATGTTTAGGCAGGAGGAGAAGGGTGCAGGGAAGCGTTTGGAGTTCCATTTTATTTAGGATCCAGTTCTATACATGGTTTGCAAGACCTTTCCCGGTCTATTCTTTCTTATTTTTCCTGCCTCATCTCCATTCTTTACCTTGAACCCTTTTTTGCTAGCTGCGATGAACTTGTTTTAGGTCCTCAAATAAACTGTACCTTCTCCATAGAATTAAGACTCATCCAAAAAATATGGAGTTGTCCCTCAGTAACCATAAACATTTGGTTCTGCCAGATACCAAAATCCAAGGACACTCAAGCCCCTTATAAAAAATTGTTGTATTTGCATATAACTTACTCACATCTTCCTGTGTAGTATAAATTATCTCTAGATGACTTATTATACTTAACACAATGCAAATGTTATGTAATAGGTGTTATACTATATTGTCTAGGGGAAAATGACAAGAAAAAGTTGTGTACATGTTCAGTACAGATGCCATGTTTCCCCAAAATATTTTCTGTCACAATTGGTTGAACTCGTAGATGTGGAATCCCCAATGTGGAGAGCTGTAAAGTATTGTAGGAAATCATCTTGAAAACCCATGATTCAATATGCTGTGTTCTGCTGTGTTAGCATAAATGATGCATTCGTTTAGTTTATAGAATACATTTAGACCTTATTAGCTACTGGAAAATCTATTATATTTTCTGTTGGTACGGTAACAACAAAAGATGTTCTAGTCCACAGAGTTTCTCTACTCCTTTGTACTTATTGGACACTTGGAGACACACACACACACACACACACACACACACAAAATACCATGTATATATACCATATTCAGTTTATGATATACAAGTTCTTATTAAGGGAAATTATATATAACACTGAGTACAGCCTATGAGGCACACATTTATGTAACCCTCACATGAACTCTGTGAGATTGGTTATATTATTGTCTCCATTTTACTGATGAGAAAGGCCAAGAATAAAAGGATGAGGTAACTTGCCCAGGTTCATCCAAGGTGATAAGTGAGGGAGCAGGAATTGAACTTTATCTATTTGGACTCCAAAGTCTGTACTATTTAACCACTATACTGTACACTCTCTCAAAATTATGGCTATGCAGGAAGGGAGGAGTGAGAAAAAAATAAAATTTAAAACCAAGCTCCTTTATTTGAAGAAAAAAAATTCCTCTTCATTTTTATAATCAATACCAAAGTAGTTAAGATTGAGTGTTAATGATGATGTGTTTTAACTCTTTTCATTTTCAAAATGACACTATGAGGTAAATATTCTATCGTGACATTTTACATGTGAGGAAACAGAGAGAAGGGTTAAAGAACTTAACCAAAGCTAGTGATAGATCATTTATAAAGCAGTGTTGTTGTCTTTTGCCTCCCCCAAGTCTTGTTTCTAAGCTATGTAAAAATTAACTTGGGCTGAGCATGTAGGTCAGTGGTAAAACCATGTGCTTATAATGCATGAGGTCCTGTTTTCAATCCCCCAGCACTGTGGGGGCAAAAAAAGTTAATTGCTTCCTAAAATCTCCTATCTTGCTTTTAATAAAAGCAAAACTGTTGATTCTTCTACAAGAGTCACTTTAAACATTATTTAGATTCATTTATGTCCCAAAAAGTGTGACCACGTTCTGAATTGTAACTAATGTAATCACTGATCTTTTGGCATTATATTTCTGAAATTTAAAAAATATAGGGGTTTGCATGTTTTTTCCAAGGAAATGCATTGTATAAATGAGAAAAGAGTTTATATTTGAAGTTAGTTTTTGTAGGGTAGTGTTTTTCTCCTTGAGTATTTAAAACCAGTAGCTCTCTTCAGTACTGCAAGTCATAGACCTGAATTAACAAAATTATAAGGGAAGTTTGGTTTTACCATTGCACCCCAAACTTTGCAATTCTTTCAGTTGAATACAATTAAGAGAATCCAGAAATACTCTTCCTTCTAAAAACTGAGCATTAATGCTCATGTACTCATCATGTCCTCTGATTTCTAATTTGGTTTTATAGTCTAGTAAATATTTGCTAACAAGTCTGTAAAAGTTTTATGGATATAATATTCACCTACAAAACACTGTTATGGAAGAAAAGGGACTGAAAGCATTTCTTTTTTCCCTAAAAGTTGCACTTACCTGTAGTGAAATGCAAAATTATGTTGAAATTATGTAGAAATTGAAAAATTTTAGACTTAATGTACATGCATACAGTTTAAAAAATGGCTTAAGTGGTCAAGCATGGTGTTACAGATGTTTATACTCTGAAGCCCAAGAAATGAACTGAATAAGCTTTGCGGTCTATTTACATAAGTATTATAAAACAGTATTGGAACTCTAATAAAAATATTGATTATCATAAAAACAGGATACTTTTAAAACCCTGGCATGCTTTATTAAATTTCATTCAATAACTATTTTTAAAGTGCCTGATATAAGCAAGGCTTGTGAACCCTAAGGGAAATATACTTAGAGAAATAAATCAGAAATGGACCCTGCTGCCTTCAAGGAACACAAAGTCTAGCTACAGTATATGTGTGTGTGTATATATATATAGTTTAGGATAGAAAACACTGTTTTTCCCAAAGAATGGGAGACTTTTTGGCAGTGGGAATCCTATGAGACTGCATAAAGGATGTAGCACCTCAACTGGATCGTATTAGATTTCCAGTGGAATTCCACTAATGAATTATAATTTAACCTATATAAGTAAATTTGGATTTATATGGTAGTACTGTCTGACATATTCACAAGTAAAAATAACTCCTTACATATTTCAAAAATTTCAGACATTCTGACCTATTATTAAAACCCAGTTTTTGCTACCTTCTCAATATGGAGATAAAAGTGGCAACTATGTTTTCCTTTGTTCTTTTGTAGTCATACTCAGCAAGTATACATTAGAGCATATGTAATTGTGACATTGTTGTAAGTCCTCTCTGCAAGCAGAGCCATGGAACACTACAGAAAATCAAAGAGCTTAGTCTTGAGCTAGTATTTGCCGACTGGATCATGCCTATACATTGTAGACTATTGAATGAATGAAACCTCTCAACTTCAAGAGTGACCTTGGAAATGGATCTACATATGACTCCTTCCCTGCATGAGAGCAGTAACTTCTAACTATAGGTGCATTGAAAACCAGAGCTATGTCCAGAGATTTCTTGACAGGCCTCTTTCCATTGGCTTGGGTTTGTCACTTTGATTAATAAACAGATTAATTAAATCAAATAAACCCTTTGATTCTTTTTTCTAGAGAACTAAAATAATTGTGAATAGACAGATTCAGTGAACTTGCAGAAACTTGGTGTGTGCAGAGAGACGACATCTCCTCCCACTGCTTTCTGTGTGCCAGCTGCAGTCAGTCTGAATTGCTTACGGAGCTCCATCTATGGCATCTCATTTGGATACAAGTGTCTATGTGCCTCTGAAAATGTGTTCTCTCACCCAGAGACCTAGAATGCCCTTAAATGCTGGTTTGGAATTGTCTTTGAACATTAAATCCAAATAATTTTCTGCCATGATCAAAGACTTGAACCCCTCGAAAATGAACACCAAATCTTTTTTTTTATTTTTCAGTAGAAAATTTCCTCTCTGGTGGCATAGGGCATGGTATGTATTAAGTTTCCCGTAGAAGTTTATTAGGGAGAATGTAATATACCAGGTTGAATGAGGTATAGTGTAGAAGAAAAAGTAATTCTTTTGAGTCAAAAATTCCTTGGTACAAATATAAAATTTCTTTTTCTGTTCAAAGGATCTTTGACAAGTAATAGTTTCTCTGGACCACAAGTTCCTCAGATACATAATGGAATTTTGCATAATACCTCTTACACAGTTAGAACTTGATAAGCAAGATGTTCTTCATAATTTAGATAGTAAATTCTAGGACTTAAGAAACCAATATGCATTAAATGAATTTTTTATGTGTATGTGTATAAAATAACTCCATTATTCCCTGAAGTGGTGAAAGAAAGAAATTTAACATATGTCTGTTACAAAGTGCTACCTCAGAACTGAACTTAAGCTCAGTCTGGAGTCTGAGACATCAAATAGAATACAGCAAAAGGTCAATTCAATGAACATATCCAAATATCATATACTGCACTAGATGAAGTAGGTATACAAATAGGCAATGCATTGAGGACTTCCCTCAGAAAAGTTAGAAATGTTAGGAATGTTCCATAGTTTTCTGAGTAGTTATTATAAATGGCAACCTTAGCATCCTAGGACACCTCTCAATAGTATCATTGTCAGAGAATGTGGGATTCTATCTGAATCTGTAGCTTGATTTGGTAGTTCTTTTATGTAAAACGAAAGATGTTATCAGGGTCAACAACCAGTTTTTAAAATGTAGACACATGTCTTCTTACATTTACTGGAGATATCCAAAATAATTTTGTATTTTGGGTAGTTTTTTGTTCTTTTGAGAATCAACACCAACACTAGCTTTATTTTACATTTTTGAAAAGGAAATTGCAATGTTGAAACTCTGTACTAAATGTTAATGATAAAGAGGTTCCAAGCAAGTATAGTTGTAGCTAGAAATGAAGTAAATTAAATCAGTAAGTTTACTAAATGCCTGCTGTTTCCTTGGTACTATGGTGTGAAGAATAAAAGAATATTCCAAGATGCCTCAAATTTCTTAGATTCTACTTGGAGAGACAGTATAGAAATTTGCATTCTGGTGAAAATGAATTTTCCTGTTTTCCCAAAGAGATGGTCTACTATTATAGCCATGTGAACTTATTATATTATATAATAATTTTTTGCTCATATGTGCTTCCTATATTAGGTTTTGAGGTCTTTGAGGTTGGAATCTGTTTTACTCTTTGCATTTTATTTAGCATCTAGTCCAATACCCGTAGCTGTTGAAGATATATTAAATGTTGAATTTTAAGAGTTAATTTAAATACCAGTTCAAGAAAGAAGCATTATTTTTTTAAATGCATGTTAGAACCAAGTGAAATGTTGAAGCAGCAATTTTACAGTGGTTTGATTTGTTTTAGTTCAATAAACATTTCTTGTGCTCTAACATATGACAGAAGTAAAGTTAGTTCTGGGAATTAGACATGGTGCTTGGCCTCAAGTTGTTTTCCATATAGTTAACTGACAGTTCTCAAATCTGAAAGCAGCTTGAGGCTATACTATGTGGTAAGTGTAAGGACAGAGATATGCACAGGTTGATATGGAAATGTAGAGAAACAGTAGTTGGAAGGGTAGTGAGGTTAGGAAAGTTTATAGAAGAAAAAGAACATGTAGATTGAATGCCCTGGAAGAACTACAGAGGGAAAAAGCACAGGCTTTCAAAGATGGACAGATATGAAAATGAGCATTTTGTTCTTAAATGATGTGACATATTTGAAGCAAACAGAACCAAAAACTAAAGAAAAATTGATATAAATATAGTATTATTAGAAAAATAATATAAAGATATTAATAGTAAAAGACCTTCTTGTTAATTTTAAATAACCCTAATTCTTTCCTTATTGTAACATATTGATAGGGTTCAGATGTAATGAGAATATTCTGTCATGTGTTTGTGTGGTGTGTTCAGTGATACTAAACGAAGCATTCTTATAATCTGCAACAAAGTGCTTACCATTGATTCCCCTTCACTGTATGTACCTGGGTAAATTATATTTAACTTTTATGTGCCCTGGGGTTCTTATCTATAAAGGAGGGATGATAATAATAGTAAGATTAAGAGCTAACAGTTGTGATTGCTTACTGTGTATAAGCACAGTGCCAGATGTTTTAGACAAATGTTTTCTAAATAAAATATTTTAAAAAGAAAGAAAAGAAACCTTTAATGTAAGTACTAGTCCAATCACAATTTTTGAATATAAGGAAAATGAGGCAAACAGAAGCTAAAAAACATGCCAAAGATGGGTAAAAGTCCTTCTCAAATATTGGCAAACATGGTGGTTAGTGAGCTTTTTTTGAAGATCTAATGGGAAAGCAGAAATGGTAACATCAGAAGGATCATTTTCTGACCCTGGGCTCTTCCTGAATGCAAATCAGGCCCCTAGAAACAATAGCTTAAAGGAACATCACAGATTCTACAGTGTGCAAAGCTTAACTTTTGCCTTTGACAGAGAAATTCATTCAGCTACCAAAACAACTTAGCTTTATCAATTCCATTGTTCTTAGCTTTTCTAATACATAAGTTATAATTTATAACCTCTTTGTTACATGCTCATTTTAAAATATATATATATAATAGGAGGTATAAAGAAGAAATTTCCACAAAATACCATCACACAGAAATAATCAGTATTTTGTTCCATGGTCTTCAATACATATCAACCAGCACTCATTGATATGTTAGCTTAATGTACCACGAAGAAAAGTAAAGCAGGTTCTAGAGGCTAACAGTGAAGGAGATTGATATTTTAGGTTATAGTACATGTAGATATTTGGATGAGATTAATTTTTTATCTGATATTATTAAATTCTACTGTTTGTGGTATTATGCATTTAAAAAAGATGGCCTATATGTTTGTCATATTTTAAATATTCCACAGAAATCTCAATATGGGTGTATTCTGTTTTAGATTATGAGTAGTTTGGTTTACATCTACTACCCCTATTATTTGGGTAGCACTCTCTCTTAATGGTTCAGAACTGGATAAGGACTGTAGACCCTCTTGCTAGGAAAGTTTTTATGCGTATTTTGCACTCTAGTTGCATGAGTTTCCTGGAACCCCCAGAGACTCCCACCTGGCCTCCTGTGTCTTTTTGCCAAGCTCATTCCAGTTCACCGTGCTGGCACTTCTTGGAGCAATAGTGAGAGCCCTTGTTGGGTATTGTGTCAGCAGGAGTGAACTGGTTCCCCAGCTCCCAGAGAGGTATCCTGACACACACTGGTGCCTCCCTCACGCTGGGCACAAAAGAAGCAAGGCAGCAGCCACAAGTTATGGAGCAGGAAAAAATGGATTAGGACAAAATGAGTTTGCATTCAGACCCTCTCACTAGGGTGGCAGAAGTACTAATAGGACACATTCATCTGAAAGCTACTGAGAGGAACTGCACATTGGCAGGCAGACAAGGGATTCTAGAGATAAAGCCTTAGACAACAAGACATGGGAGTTTAATGTAAGGTAGAGATGCCAGTGGGTATGTGGTGAACAGAGATAGGAGCTGGGAACAGCTGATGCTTGGACAAGATCAATAGGCACCATTGGAAAGAGCTTCCATCACCTGGTTGCATTTTAGGACCAGAACAAGAGCACCTGGAGAGGTCCAGGCTATGACCTAGCTCTAAAAGAACTAAGATCTAGAAGCTTTATTGTGAAATAGGATAAATCCAGAGTAAATCATGGGTGTAGTCACTAGAAACCAAGGCCTTAGTGTGCTGAGTTAAAACATTACCCTTGCCAAGGTCAAGGTTGTTTCAAAGAGAAGTGAAATGAGTTAGGCAGAATGTGAAGTCAGATGACCAAAACCAAAGCCCAAAGGCAAAGAACCAAGAACTGTTCAGGAGATCTACAATACCAAATGCAAAGGGTTCCCAGGAAATCATGTACAAGAAGGACTTTGAAAGAGAATACTTTTAAAAACAAGGATTTAATGTAATTATCCTCGTTAATATTTATGATCAGAAATTTGTGATTCTCAGTGTGTATTTTGGTACACAAGGAAAAGAGCTAAATACTGTTGTCCGCTTGTTCAATTTAATACATTGAGACATATTGACACTGAGTAGAGGGGGAGGGAGGGGAATTTGGATCTAGAAAAGGAAGTTCACACAGGGCTGGATTTTCCAGCCCCCATCCATCTCTCTGCCACCGGATTGCTCCTCCAGTGACACCACAGACCTGCTTCATTTCTGTGCAGCTGATGCCCTGTCTGGGCTGATCTTGTTCTAACTGACAGTGAGTGTTCTTGCCAAATGCCAGGGCCCACAGTCACATCTGTTTGTCTCTCCTCTACAGCTTGTCCAAGGCTGCTTGGGAACACATCTTAACCAGGGGGCAGCTTTAACTAGGCCTAATTCTCTGAAAAGGCTTTATTTGTAAATGCACACAATGAAGAGACAAGTTCCTATTGTCTTTTCTTTAAAATTATTGTGTTTGACACCGCCTGCTTCAGTCCTGTCAGCCAAGTCAAAAGCCAAGTTTTCAGGCAAGGTGGTTCTCACTAGGGTCATGTTTCTGTTTTGTTTTTTTTTGTTTTTTAATATGAGGGTTTTTTTTTTTTATTATTACTTTCTTCCCTCTAGATAAGATGCCCTGCTTCCTACCACCACACCATATAAAAGAAAGCTTGCAGCAAATGATGGGAATAAGGCAAGTGCAGTTTGTTTAAAACAGCAAAACAAAAGAATTTTTTTAACTCTGCTTTTTCTAATAATAGAAAAAATTTTAGAATACACGGGAAGCCATGTTACAAGACATAACCAACTGAAAAAATTCCTAACGAGACTTATTTATCATTCCACTTAAAACCTTGTTAGTTTTAATTTGTCTCCTTATACCTCCTTCCTAAGCAAATACTATATGTAAAACAAATATCTATCTGATGGATCATTTTCTTACAGTGCCTTACAGCGGGATCATATGAATATATTTTAATAATTTTGGATCTGCTCATAGGGCATTATATTTTTATTCTTCAACACACTACAGCAAAAAGAAAAGAAGCAAAAAAATTTCAGCTATTACCTTGAGTAGTAATCTGAGTGTTTTGCTTTGCAAAGACAAATGACTCATTAGACTAAAGAAACAAGCCTGCCTTTGAGACATCTACTGACTTTAAATTAAAAACATAACTGCTATGTTTCAGTAAGAAATTCAGCTAAACAATGGAGTAGACCTTACATATTGTTTATTTGTAGCAAGTACCTTGCACCTACCTGAAGTAAAAGGGTTCCTTAAATGCAAGCTTAACTGGGGTAATCTTATTGATCAATAATCCAGATCCCTCCATGTGCAGTAGCAGATAGTCCAGTTTTGTTAGAATTGCTGAAAAATAGCAGCTGTTTTTCTTGTGGCTCCAATCTTCAGGTTCAATGGTACTGAATTTATTAACTAACTTTATTCTCCTTGCACATGTACTTCCTCTTTTATATTATGCGACTATGTTGGGTGGGGAGAAGAATGGAATGAAAATGTTGTGTTCCATTCTTTCTGTAGATACCCAAAAGGGAATTTTTTTTAGATGAGGTTTAGAAGAGGGTGGTGTTCCTGAAGAACTATCTCTGTAAAGAGATCTTCCTAACAAATGTTAAAGAAGCCAGGTGTTGTGGCGCACACCTGTAATCCCCACCGTTCCAAGGCAGAGGCAGGAGGAATGAGAGTTCAAAGCCAGCCTCAGCAATTTAATGAGGCACTTAGCAACTCAGTGAGACCCTCTCTCTAATACAAAGAAGGGCTGGGGATGAGGCTCGAGTTGATTGCACTGAGTTCCATCCCCCGTATAACAAATAAATAGATAAATAAATAAATGTTAAAGAATATAAAAAACAGTAAAGTGTTACAGGAAATAATGACTTGGGGATGATTTTCAAGCTGTTAAAATACTCCAATACACCTGGTACAAGAACAGCATATTAGAAACCAGCAGCGTTGCCGAGCACAGTGGCACATACCTGTAATCCCTGTGACTTGCAAGGCTGAGACAGGAGGATCCAAAGTTCACAGCCAGCCTCAGCAACTCACCGAGGCCCTAAGCAATTTTTCAAGACCCTGTCAATAAATAAATAAATAAATAAATAAATAAATAAATAAATAAATGAAATAGAACTAGGGATGTGGCTCAGGGGTTAAGCATCCCTGGGCTCAATCCCTGGAACCAAAAAGAAAAAAGAAAGAAACCAGCAGTACTAGTAGTCACAATGAGCAGCTACTATATATCAGACTTTCGTTATTTCTACAAATGTTTCTTAGGAGTGAACCTCCTGGTTAATAAGGTTTTTAGGTTAGTTTGAACCTTAAATGTAGATGAGAGTAATAAAACCTGGCTTAGTTTAAAATAATCCAGAATCATGCCTGTTTTTTGGCTTTCTTCCCACCATGTCCACCTCCTTACTCAGATACTCTAACACATACAAGTTCATTGTGCAGCAACTTCGTATCATTCTTTGGCTGTTACAACTGAGGTGAATATCCTAGGAGGAAATGTGAACCTAGACTATAGCCCATTTAGTTGGCCTGCCCTGTCTTCAGTCTCAGCCCTGCCATCCCAAGCTCCCACTAACATCTCATGGATCTGGTCCACTTTCTCTCCGATAACCTTTAAGGACTCCAGCTATAATCAGCTACAAAGTCCAGATGCCTTAGTGGGTCCCTCTGTGGCGCGTATGGCACCATGATTCCCGGCCCCTTCTTTCTTTACTCATGTCACATTTTGTTCTCCATGAACTACTCTGCAGACATTCTGAATAATTCTCTGAACAGAGCAAACTCTTCATCACTTAGGAATTCTTTCAGCAATCCCTTAAAATATAAGAATATTGATTATGTTTTAACAGAGAACCAGAGGTAGAGCATCCACGGGTTGGTTTTCACAGCTAGATAACAGAAAGACCACATTTCACAATTCAGATTCCCATTTTATTCCTTTTTTTCAGAATGATACCTTACCCACCCCCTTAGGCATTCCTGATATCTGAGTTTTTCTGGTATGTGCTATGCAAAAGGAAAACCTTATTACTCCAGTCTTTTTACCCTGAGATTTCAAAGGGATATATAAAAGAATAATAATTTACAAAAAGGTAACATAATGACTCTCATACAGATATAAAAAGGATGTGTGTTAAAGACCTTATTTAACTCATGAATTAATGAGGGAACTAAGCAGATGTTATAACCAGTTCAAAGGAGACTGCAAAAAAGTATATGTAGCATCAGGCCATATTGAAATGAGGGAGCAAATAGATGGAAAACTGGCTTTTCCACAGTAGGGAAGCTTGTCCTTCTACAAGACAATCCATTTGCATTTCTTCCTACAAGAATTAATTCTCATTTGTTTCAGTTAATTACAACTTGGGAGCCCATAGAATTATAATTAAATGTCCAGGACAGTATACTCTACAAGCATGGTTTTTCCATTGAAGCACAAACTTTCCCCTACAGAAGAAAAAAAAAAAAAAAAAATGTATACCCCTTTCAAAACGTTTAGAATTGTTAATATGGACTATATAATCTCTAGTGGTAAATAATGAAGTTCGTTGTCTCTGCCCCCACCAGCAGTATCCATAATTATTTCATATGTATTTATGACTTTATCTCCCCACTCAGACTTTAAATTATTACTATGGTAGGAATTGAATTCCTTTCCTTTGTATCTTTTATCTCTTTTCTATTCTTATATCCTTATAGAAAAGAGAAGATGGAAGATACGTCTTATGTTAAGTTCATAGTAGATACTAATGCTTACTAAATACATGAATGGATTAATTTTATACAAAAGTATGTCTTTCCTATGATTTTGTTATAATTTTTAAAATTTTTGTATTGTTTTAAATAAATAAATGTGGTTATAGCTATTTATTTGTTAGCATCATAATCCAAGACTTCAATTCAAAATCAGGTAAAAATGTAATAGTTTTGCATGTTAATAAACATTTGAGAGCAAAGCAGGAAAAAAATCATTAAATGAACAAACTTATTTTTTCAGATACAGAGATTTATTCTGTAACAGAGAAACACTATGAATTCAATACATAGGAAAAAGAAAATTAGATAAATGCCCACTTACTGTTAAGGTCTGTTGGTAGATTTTCATAGTATGTTTGTTTTTGCACTTTGGATTATGTAATTCTTTGTAATTAAATCTTTACTTTGTGCTTTATGAATGGAACCTATATTTGAAATAATTTTATTCCCATATAATTTTTCAGTATTATAAGTCATATGTATAAATGTAGTACAGATATGTTTATTTTTCATTGTATTTTTTTCTAATAAGTTGGTAGTTTTCACTGGATCCTTTTAAAATCTCATGATACTTACTACCTGCTCTCTTTGTTTTACTAAGAACATATTAACTATAATAAGCATACTTCCTTTATTCCAGCTTCATGATCACTAGGCCCTATTCTAACCCACATCAAGGACTGTGATCCAGGAAATAAATATAGAATCTTTTGGTATCTTGAAAAATTTGAAGGTTTTTAAATCCTTTTCATCTTTGTATTAGCAATTTTGATTTCCAATTGGGCCATTTCTTGTTTTTCCAACACTCTTGAATTTTAGGAGACTTAAGACTAGAAAGAGTAATCTAATGGTAACTGGTTGCAAGAACAGCAGAAGGTCCATTTCTCAGATCTTATATATCATGGCTTTACATATACAATCCAATATCCTGTTAAGAGTATTTAGTAGCAACATACCAACATTAATACATTCAAATTATGTTTTCTCACCTTGCTAATAAACAATCCTAATCGTATGAATTGTAAGAGCATCACTATTTCCTTCTATCTATTTAAAATGTTTTAAGAGAATTCACTGCTGCATAATATCCAAAAAGAAATTGATCATACTTTTCCTGTAATAAATGTTGTTCTGACAGTAAAGCATTAGTAACCAATTGATAACCTAGCAACAATATTGTGATCTCTTTAGATAATTAATCTTAGCTATTTTCCTGTCAGAAGCAACAGTGTTTGATTTTATGTTGAGCCAGAAAGATTGCCAGTTTTGAAAATTAAAAAGCATTCCTTTTATATTATTCATTCCAGTAACAATTTATGATGGCGCATTTAGCTGCTGAACGCTTGTCAACAAACGTAATTATGTTTCGATATAAACAAGATTGGTGGTTTTACTATGCAGCTCCATCTTTGTTGAGAATGTTTTGATTTAGGTTCAGATTATACAAGCTGTGTATTTATGTGTCATTTTTTTTCCTCCTTTGTTAATAGTTTTTTCTGATAATTACTTGTAGGCAAACAAGCATGCATTTAGGATCCTTATGCACAGGAGACATCAAAAGGAGAAGAAAAGCCGCACCTTTGCCTGGACCTACTACAGCAGGTAAAACAAAAGATGTATTGGAGTGGAGCACAAATGTAGAGTTCATAAATCATCAAGAATAAAATATAGATAGTTCTTAATCACTTGCACTAAAAAAAAGGCAAAATTGCAAGAAACTATTAAAATATATCATTTGCATTTGGTATCAGGATGCATCGCATGTTTCTTGTGTAGATTTTCCAGGTAACCAATCAATAACACTTGCTGGACCCCTGCCCAAATGGTAAGATTTTGTGTGAGGTGTCAAAGGATGCAAAATTCTTCAAGGCCATATCTTTGGCCTCCAGAAATTTTCACACTTACTGGGAAAATAAGGCATAAATAGATGGAACAACAAATATCCCCAATAAAAAATTCAAAAAGTATCATAGCAGCATTAAACACAAGGCGCCATGTTGGAATAGATGGAGATCTGACATATGAATGTTACAGTCTGGTTCCTAGTCCCAGTTCTGCAGCAATCTTTGATTCATCTTTCCTTATTTAGACAGCATCAATCTTAGAATAAAAAAACTCTAATTTCTCCCTCAAAAATGATGTCATTCTAATAACATACCATTCTAATAAAGAGTGTGGTTAGAGAAAACTAAGTATTGAGCAGAGGGAACTCACCACGGACCAGAGGGGCAGAAGTCTTCTTGGAAGATCAAAGAGTCAAGCATGGTAGTGAAGGATGTGAATAAGATTAGTATGGATCTCAAGACCTCATGCAAAGAGCAGTGGTAAGGGAGGTACAGACAAGTCAGTGACAGAAGGAAGCTAACAGGGCATTAAAATGTAGACAACACCCATTTATGAATAAACCATGGCTAACCCTAATGCATTTACAATGCAGCAAACTCTGACTTTGAGGAAATGTTTTCCACTTAAACACTTGTTACAAAGAGGGTTAACCTTGACCTGTTACCTAGGTTCCTGAACCATTCTAATTTATAAACTTTTTCTCAACTTCATTTGAGGATACTGTTATAAGAAAAGTGATTTTAATTAAAGAATATGAACATAAAATTCAGAGTAACAGAAGAATAAGCAGTGAGAAGAAAAAAAGGTAAATTTGATTGACAGATTTGAGAATTTTTGTGGTGAGTTTAAAGGAAATCAAAGAAGTGAAGATTATGTTGTCTATTTAGTGAACCTATTCCCTAGTTCAGCACTAGAAATTTGAAGAATAACTTAAAATTAGAACATTCCTATGCAGTTGTTCCATATAAGGGGTTATATTTTAAAATTATACATTTACTTATAATACCTGATCATCCTCCCCTAGCCTTATTGAATCTTCAGAATTTGCAGTTAGGAGATGCCTGTATATGAAGGGTATTAGGATTTGTGTAGAATAATTTTACCATTTGTTCAGTACCATGTACAATGTACCAGAAATTTTATTTCTTCTTTTCAGCAGCTGCATAAGATGGGTGTTGTTATCATTACTTTACATATCATAAACTTAAAATGCAGAAAAGTGGGGTAGCTATCTAAAACAGCAAAACTATTGAGCATCCAGGAGATGTGTCAAGCCTTAGTCATTATAACCCTGATCCCTTCGCTCTTTCCATAAGAGCATACTGGTGAAAATATATATGTAAAATTGTCCTTTTGCATATGTTGATTTGAACCCAGGATTATCTGCCTTAAATTTTATACATTTGTCCCACTATTACTATGTTGAAATACAGAACATTCATTAGATACTTCTAATGTGTCCTTTTATAAGGAATATTCAGTCCTTAGGAAGATGTGATCAGTCTAAAATTTAATCACATTTTAGATCAAATACATGTCTTAAGTTCTTCAATTCAGAACTCTCATAAGGCATCTGCAGGTTTCTTTAACATCCCATTTCAGTTGAATGGTCCCCTGAATCCTCTTTCATGATGATTCAAATATTAGTGGTAGAAACAGTATGAGAACAATCTTAGGAATGCTACTAAAGCACCCAGTGGCAGCCATATGGGAAAGAGAATATCAGGGTCAAGTCCAAACAGTCTGAGCACACGTGAAGTGAGAAGGAAAATGCACAGTGGTTGAGGAAAGGGTAATATAATTATTTCTACAAGGTGATTTTGACGTTACAATTCAGTAACATCAGAGGAAATCATTTATACGGAGTATAGGTACAAACATTAAACTTTAGCCTAACATAGGTTTTTGTCACAATTTATACCACCATATTCCAGATGTTATATTTCAAAACTGTTGTGATTCTCTTAAGAGTCAGGATTCTTATTTTATTACCAGATTTTTACTTAAAAGATAAAATTCATAGAAATCAAATGTCTTTTTTTTAGTTACTCAAAAAATAATAGAAGTATATTACTCATTTTCAATGCAGTTTTTCAAGTCTATGCATAACTGTTCCTATCAAAGAGGAAGAAATTGAGGTTATTTAAAAGTCCTCAGTTTTAAATAGAATATCTTCTAATACTAATGAATCAGCTCTAAGGTGAAGATTATTATCCAAATTCAAGTAAGAAATGCTTTTGCATAAATACACTTTGATAATGAGGTTATGAATCCTAGACCATATTTTCCCTGAAAATTATAATCTTCAAATTCTGAAATATAGACATTCACATAATGGAGTCAGTTCTATTTGTAAACTTATGAAGTTGAGCTAGCATGTAGAATTATTTTAATATAATAGTCTAGCATTGTCACAGGCCCTTAAAGATGAGTGTTTTCACAAAAAACACTGAATTAAGATATATCTTCACAGTTCTGTTTTGCCTTTAGCCAGAAAAATGCAAGAGAAAAAAATGCTCACACTGGAAATAGGAAGAGTTAAAAGACTGATAACGTGAATATTATTTGATTGTGTAGCAAGTATAGAAGGGGTTTACAAAAAAACTGTCAGAAAATTGTAATTAGACACTTAAATTTTGTAATCCTAGATTGGGTTTGTATAACAGTTTGACTTTTCAGATTAACAGTTATGTATTATTTTTATATAAATAATAAAATCTTTAAAAGATTTAAAATTAATAACTCAAAATCTTATTATCTGGTAATATAGTGAAATTTTTTCTCACCCTTTTTTACATTAGTATTGAAGTATAATTTCAGTCATTTTAGAAGGCTCTAGACCAGCCAGCAGTGTTATCGGCTGAACATTTATTAATTGTGACAGGAACTCTAAATTTATTTCAGTGCTTTAGCTTATTTACTGCTCTTTCGCCTTTGTATTTTGTATTGACAAAGTAAAATGAATATTGATAAGGTTAGATATTGATTTTTTTAATGTATAGCTTGTTCTCTGCCTCATTCAAAGTCACATACCAGAAGATAGTGGATGTCTCTATAGCAAAGGATGTAGATTTACTATTATAAAATTGAGAACTATTGAAGCAAGAAGGTTTGCCAGCAGAATGCATTTTATAGTTTGAAAAATGTCATCTGTAAAGGTGAAGAAAAGCAGTGAACAAAATAAGAAGAATATTACTAACACTTTTTTAAAAGGCAAGCAGCAATGTTGGCTGTGGTCTGCTTTTGGGTAGAAGTCATAGCTTCCTGAGAATTTGATAGTAAAAAGATTTAAGTATGTTTAATGAGATATTGTGGCTACTACATTTTAAAAATTTTTTACTAACTGTATAGTACTAAATGCCTGTCATTATTTTGCTTTCTGTTGAAATAATATAGTGAAAATATTCATTGTACAAAGTCATCCTTTATCCTATACATTTTAAGTTATGCAAAAAAAATGCCAATTTTTTTTTTATAGATACTGCTCCAAAATAACTGTGTTTCCATGGACAGGTAAGAGTTCTTGACAAGAGGTTACATTACAGCTTTTTTGATTTTTCAACTTTTTCCTCACATCCTACTGATATTTCAACAGGAAAACAGTCTTTATAAATATTTAAAGCAGTAAAGTCAGGTTGTAAATAATAATAATTGGTGACTAGGTTTAAAAGGTATGTTTTTGAATAAGTCATATGAAGCATAATGAAAAATGTTTGATCTCACCAAGCTGCTTTCCAAAGTGCTAGATTTCTTCAGTTGTCCAAACTTATCTTTCTGTTGATTATATTTTTCTTCTTTTCTCACTGGATGTATGTGAGCACTCTCAATTATCTTGTCTCTTCCAGGCTTTTCTGAAGGAACTTTTGTTGCTAATTCTGGAGCCAAACTCCATCTGAATGAATAGCAAAATCCTAGGAAATATGCAATCTTTCATCTCTTGACATATATACCACTGAGCCACCATTCAGTTCTGTGTTTTAGTAGAGTCTTAATAGTCCTCCATTATCATTCAGTTCAGCAACACTTGTAGACAAGGTCAGTAAACATATAAGCTAGAAAATAATTGCTGTTCCTGACAATGTGAAATACTAAATCATGAAAAAATAGTCAAACTACAGACTACCTGAAAATGCTGAATAAAATGCAAATCCGTCTTTTAAGTTGTATAGTTGCAACTGCAGGAAAGTAAGGGAAATATTCAAGACCAGAAAACATGGTTCTACATAGCCCCACACCCACATGTACCAATCCTGAAACCTCTGAGGTATGTTTGTTAGTATACCTCCTGGAAATGGAGCCATGCCTGAAGGCTGAGCATAATGCTGCTTATGAAATCAGAACCCCTAAAATCTCCATGAAAATGGACAGATTAGAAACAAACCCACCCACAGGCACAGGAGAAAACAATTTTGTTTCTACCTGGGCTCCAGCTTAAAAATATCTCTGAAGATTTACAACCAAGAGGCGGCCCTCGTATGAATTTTTTATTAAAATTACACTAAGCCAAAAAATTGACATTAAAAAAATGGTCTCTGAAACAAATGCAGAACTAATTTAGAGGTATGTTTCAGTCAACTATTTCGCTGCTGTGACTAAAAGATCTACCAGAACAATTGTAGAGGACCAAAAGTTTATTTGCGGACTCATGGTTTCAGAGGTCTTAGCCCATAGAAGGCCCACTCCATTCCTCAGGGCTTGAGGTGAGGGAGAATATCATGGCAGAAGAGTATGGCAAAAGGAAGCAGCTCACATGGTGATCAGGAAGCAGAAGAGAGAGAAATCCACTGGCCAGATACAAATATATACCTCGAAGCCACGCCCCCAATTCCCACCTCCTCCAACCACACCTCTTCAGTTACCACTCAGGTAATCCGAGTCAGAGGGGTTAATCCACTGATTGAGTTAAGACTCTCACAACCCAATCATTTCTCTTCTGAACCTTCTTTCATTGTCTCACACATGAACTTTTGGGGAACACCTCACATCCAAACCATAACAAGGTACATGCCTACAGTCCAGGCCACAAAGAAGCACTGCAAATAAAATCTTACTGATGATGATCTCATAACCCAAAGCTAAAAACTTAGTTATAGCAACAGATAAAAAATGAAAGGAAATAACTGTGGAAAAGGAAAAGACAGTTGTGGTAAAGAACCAAGTAGAAATTAACAGTTATTTTATGTGTTTTGAAAATTATAAGATCACTGATTGGGTTAAAGGCAGATTAGATACAGCTGAAAAGACAGTGAATTTTACTATAAATCGCAATAATAAAAAGCAGCACAGAGAGATAAAAAGATGAAAAATATAGTAGAGAGGCTATGGGTCTTGCAATAGAATGTAACTCAACATGCATCCAATAGAATTTTCAGAAGGAAGATTAGAGAGATTAGAGAAGGCATTATTCAAGAAGACAGTATAGAATTTTTAAAACTAAATATAAACATTAATATTATCTTTAAAAAGTACAAGTTTATCAGAAAATATTAAATATAAAGTCATATCTAAACACATTAATAAAACTTGAAAACCAAAGGCAAAGAGAAGAACTTAAGAGCAACCAAGAAGAAAAGATTTAATCTGTATAGGAATGAAATTTTACTGATAGCAAACTTTAAAATACTAATACATTTCAGGGGATAAGATGTTCAAAATGCTGAGGTAAAATAACCAAATCAACCTAGAATTATATGTCCAACTAAACTGTCATCCAAGAGTGAGGATGAAAGAAGTCACTTTCAGGTAAACATTGTTAATTACTAAATTTGATACCTTGGATTGAAGAAAATAGAATGCTTTAAAAAAAGAATAAAAATCATAAAGGAATGGTGAACAAAGGAATGGTTGAACAAGTTCTTAAAACTAAACTAATATTGAATGTGTAAAAGTTATCATAATGACAATAGCAATGACCTTGAAAATGATTAATTTGTAAAATTCTGGACAATAAATAATGTGTAAAATGTGAGGAAATAAATGAGATATGCATTTTTACTTTTAAAGGTAATTTCTTAAACAAATAGAAAAGTGCATAGTTATCAAGCTAACATAAACAAGCAATAGATGCCAAACAAGAAGTAAAAAATGCATGGAAAAAGCTAGGTTAATAGCATTGAGTAATACAATGAATGTAAATGGAGTAAAGTCAACAGTTAAATTCAGGAATGATCTTAATAAATAAAAGAATAAAACCTAGTGTATGCTTTTTATAATAAATAAATACAACTAAAACAATTCAAATGGTAGCCAAAAAAAAAAAAAAAACTAGTGTAGCTGAATTTATAGCAGAATGAATCTTGAGGTATTACAGTCTCTTTAGTCAAACCTCTCATGCTTTTGTAGATTAGTAATTTTTCTGGGAGTTGGAAATATTGGAATAGAATAAAACCTCAGTTGATTGGAAAAACGTGGCAGAAGATGTGATATAATAGAAACTATTGATTAGAGGAGTTTAATTTTTATTCAACAGAAAGAGTAACATTTGGGCTCAAGTGTGCTGAGTTCAAGTTGTTACTGGGACATTTTCTAGCTAGTTGACTTTGGGCAGGTGCACTACCTTTCTGAACATGGGTTTCATCTATAAAATGAACCAATAATACCTACTTTTCATGGTAATAGGGAAGATCAAAATGGTGGGTATGAAAACATTTGTAATTCCTAAGGGCTGCAGGCATCTTTATATTCTCATTTATCCAAAGATGTCAGTGTTTATGTGCTATATATTTTCCATATACAAGTTGAGAGACATTACTATTATAATTCACATATTTTAAAATGTGTCATAGGAAGGCAATGGAGGTACTGGAAGGTATGTGTATGCTTTTGAATAAGCTTAACCAAAGTTTGAATTCTGGCTTATTTGCTGTGTCATTATGTGACTTCATCTCTCCGAGGACCATTAAAAATTCCTCCTTGGCCTAACACGGTGGACACACCTGTAATCCCAGAAACTGGGGAAATGCCTCAGGAGTTGCCTCAAACTGCAACTTTGAGACCAGCATTGGCAACTTGAGACCCTGTCTCCAAATTAAAATAATTAAAAGGAATAGGGTTGTATGTAGCTCAATGGTAGAGTGCCCCTGAGTTCAATCCCCAGTACCACTGGAAAAAAAAAAAAAAATCCCCCTTGCCCATTGTTATAAGTAAATGGAAGTGATATTACATATGTAACCCAAGGAACCATATGCTTGGTACATAGTAGACCAACCATAGGTGGTCCTGATTACATTATAGCAAATAAACATCCCTGTGTACCTTTGAGACCTATACAGGTTTGTTGCAAGCCTTAGTTTTGTGAAAGTGCATATTCTTTATTCCATAATCATTCTCTAAGAAATATATTCCTGTATAACCAAAGTATCTAGTCCTAAGAACACTCACTCCTCCAAAGGCAATAACAGATCATATCTTTCATTCAAAGTTTTCATCACTTAAGAAAAAAAGAAAAAGAAACTGGTTTTGCATTAAGTTTCCATTATTTACAAAGCAAGTGTATTGTATTTTTAAGCAATTAGTTATGCAAACTGATTTTATTCAGTGAGTCACAATGAAAAATGCCTGACATTACAGATGAAATACAGAATAGTCTGAATTAATGGGGCTTTTTTGTATTAGCAATTGAAATAAAACATTTGACAACCACTTTCTCACTTCTCAAATTGTGCTTAGTTAATGCTACCACTTGAGTTCTTAACAATCATGAAAAAATCCATGTCCCTAAATTGCTGAGAAGAGTACAGTGTTCTGAGAAGAGTACAGTGTTGTAACTCACAGTTTTAATAACATAGCTAACAATAATAATAGCTCTATCCCTCTGTAAAGTAATATGGAAAAGAAGAGGGAAGAAAGAGTGATCGTGAACTTATAATTGCCTCTGAACACAGGGCAGGGACAGAGGCGGAGTCCACTGGCTGTTATATGGGAAGCAGCATGTGTCACCTCCCTTCTATTGGCTGTTGATCCAACATCAATACAACACTTTCGGAGCCAAATTACTAAACAAGCTGCCAATTAGGCTTGCAGTCAGCTGGATAGATTAGTGGCTAAGAGAGGCCGATACAAGATTTTCATCTCTTGAGCCAATTACGCAAGTGAATTGCCCTCCACAGTACTCTTTGGAAGATTTGAGGGGAAAGGACTGACTTGGCTGTAATAGATATGAGATCCAGCAGGCAGGGCCCAGGAGCAGGAGCATGCAGAAGGGTTAGTAGGCTACATTTTGCTACAATTGCCCAAGCAGAAGGAGAGCCTTCTAGGAAAGGACTTAAAGGATTTAGCACTGCCAGGAGCAAACGAAAAGGAAATTATGGTTGTGGTAGATACTGTGCTGAGACTGAGTGGTTCCACTCCCAGGTCTTAATCTCATAAAATAAGGATGAGAGACCAACAGGGGATCTCACTGTAGAATCATTTTCCTTGAAAAAATGAAGTATCCATTTCTTTTCTTTTTTTTTTTTTAAGATTGTGTTTCTATATGGAAAGACAGCATTTGAGGAATTAAATGTCCTTTTTTCTTTATTTCTTCTAAGTATAAGACACTGCTTCATTTTACTTTAGGAAAACAAGAAATGAAACCAACATTTTTTTATAAATGAGAGGGAATGAATTTTTTTCCACTTTTATAAAATTACATGCTTGAGAGTAGAGTGACCACCCCCCAGGCTTGATACTTGAAACACCAGCATTTTAAAATATCACAGTGAATCTGTTATCATTTGCTATTCACTTTGTAACTGAAAATTGATCATCATTTAGCAATCTGTATAGATATTTTAAATTGGCCTCATTTTTTTTAAAAAATATTAACCAAATCGAGGTTGAACTTTTGCAAGCTGTTGTACCAAAAATAAACAGATGTGTAGCCAAGGGCAGCATTAGACCTCTGATCTGATTTTAGCTTATGGACAGAATTAAATTAACTCATGGCAATCACTGAAAAATCAGGGATAGTATACAAAATACTAGAGCATTCTTTGCCCTGGCATACCTGATCAGCAGCTGCTGTGAGAAAATGTACACACCTTCAAGGTCTGTCTGGGTTGCCACCATAATCATAATTTCAAAATAAAAACTCAGTTGGTTTTTTGGTATACTTAGCATGATTTTTGATATAAAGGCTTTTCTTGGTTTTTTTTTTTTTTTTTTATAACCAAGAACTCCTGATCAAACAGTAAATAATGTTAGTCAAATTTTTTTTCTTTACATCAGTCACTGCTATTCTAACTGCAGGTACTCAGATTTTTTTTTTTCTGCTACATGTTAAGGTACTTGTTTCAATGAACTATGATTCCATTTGATAAGTCTAAAACCAAATGATTATTGTGGTAACCCAGTTCTTACTCCTTGTAATGAATTTAGCAAGTGACAAACATTATTATTGTTAACATTCTCAATCCTAAACTATATAATGAATGAGAATACCACATGTTTAATAAAGGACCTTCATAATCAATTGATGATTACTCCACAGTAATTAAGAGTTATAATTATTAAAATTTGTCTCTTGCACTTTGCAGTTTTCCTTGTTTTGCAACTCAGAATGCCACATACAAATTACCAGATAAGGTATACACCACTGGTTCAACACTGATAATTCTTTTTTTATATGAAATAAATGTACCATAGTACACATGAAAATGTGTTTTGCAGTTTTAAGGACAATATTAACTTGGCCATATGTGTAACCACCAACCAGGCCAGGAAATAGAACATTACTACAGTATGATGCACCATAGGGCATTATTATTGTTATTGATGCTTGAAGATCTGTGCCTTGTACTACCATTCTGACAGAGTATCACAAGAGTAGAATAGAGAGTCCCAGCACTTTTGTCTTCAGGTGGAAGAATGTAGAAGTAGGGAAGAAATTACTGTCATAATCCTGAGTCAGGAAGAGAATATCGATATTTATGTGAAAGAGGTGGAAGGGAGAAAGGATTAGGTCGATACTAAGGAGATGTCTGATTCATGAACCTTTGAGAGTATTGAGGTGCCCATTTCAATCTCTGTCTAGAAGACACTATGCACATTTCAGAGCAGAAATACTCTAGACCCAGGACTGAGCTGGTGTATATATATACAAAAGTCATCCTGTAGATCTTTAAGGAGATTTAAGGACTGTTGTAAAGATGTATATCTTCAGTATTCTTTTCCTTCAATTTTCCCTTTTTACCTGATTCTGTGTACCTGAAAACATGGAGCTGTAAAGAGAAGGAGGGATGCAACAGACTGAATAATTAGGGACGAGAAGAGGATCAGGAGAGTATAAATTCCTAGGAATTCAGGATGTTATCAGTTGTGTTTTTTATTTGGTTTGGTTTGATGTTAGTTTTGATTCTATTGCATGTCAAGGTCCTGGACAAATGAAAGATATGGGCAAAATAGTAATTTTCAGACATCCATGAGGCCAACACAATAATAAAAACCCATTTGTAGAGTATTTCATGGTTTTCAGAGGATTTTCTTTTACATACATGATCTCATCCCTTCGTGTGCAATAGCAGTGTATGTTGTATTATGCCTGTTTTACATATGAGAAAACAGAAGTCCAGAGAGATTACATAGCTTACCCTGCTACTAAATGGTAGAATTGAAATTCTAAGAGAAATCTTTCTTCCATTGATTCCTCTACTAAAATAGGTACCCAAAGATGAATAAACGATGCTTTCTGAGACCTTATTTCAAAAACAAACAAAAGAACAGAGAACATGGTTTTTGTGGCCTCAGGAGATCTTCACCTGTGTCCATACTAAAGTATGCTGTCATTTTCTCATTTCAGGATTTGTAGGTGAAAACGCCCAGCCAATTCTAGAAAACAACATTGGAAACCGAATGCTTCAGAATATGGGCTGGACACCTGGGTCAGGCCTTGGACGAGATGGCAAGGGGATCTCTGAGCCAATTCAAGCCATGCAGAGGCCAAAAGGATTGGGACTGGGATTTCCTCTATCAAAAAGCACTCCTACAACTACTAACCCCAGTTCAGGAAAATCTGCCTAAGAAGAAAAGCAAAGAAGAAATATTTTACAATTTTCATTCACTTATCCCATAGTTCTAAAATGACCATGCAGTTCCTGGTTTTGAAGCAGAAATCTACATTGCCTCAGACTCATCACTCTATTTCCTAACCGAACATAGTCCTACTACCGTGTTAGAAAAGGATTCCATCACAGTTCATGGTGCTAAAGTGAAAACATATACCCTTTAAATTTTTTCAGTAATTTCCAACTGTTCTAAGTATGAAGTTCATTTCTCTTATTTATTTTGATCTCAGATGTCAATGCTTTCTAATGCTTTGCTCAGTTCTTGTCTGTGCATGATGCCCAGGCAGAGGTGAGCACATGTACTGTGTTCTAAAATAGGATAGACTATACCAATAAAAAATGTGGAAAATAAATAAGATAGGCCAGAAAGGATCATATCTCCTATCATCCCATCAGTGGAGTTCTAAGTAAATCTCTAACAGACTTGGCCATTTCATATTCCTTGAATTTGACTTTCTTTTAAGGATTTTCTAACAGTGAAATTCTTTAATTTTCTATCTTTGGACAATGTAGTATCAAGTCCCACAGCTGACAAAGAGCAATTAATGCTTGCCTCAGACATTGTGACAAAAATAAACCTCATCATTGTTAACACCAGAGTGCCCTCAACATTACTTTAATGCAGATATAAATTTCACCTTGTTTAGAACATAAAATAATTATTGAAAGAAAATGTATTTTTTAAATTCACCATGATTGAACTATAAATTCTATTCACCAGATGTCTACCTCTCTTCCCAAAGGCTGATATTTTTTTAAGATCATCTCAAGTTTAGTAAATTGATTTTTAAATTTTAATCATTGGAGTAAATCGAATAAATTTATTTGAAGATTTAAATAGGTCTCCCAAGAATTCAGATTTCTGGGAATGGCCTTAACCTTTTTAAGATCTAAGCTATTACTTTAAGTAAAACAACTCATTTTTATTTTACATCTATTATTGAGTTAATTCTGAATCATTTGCTTCATAGCATCAGAGATCCTAAATTGCTTTTAGTTTAGAAAATGTTCATTTGTAATCATCTTCATTACTAAGGACTAATAATTATTATTAAATGGCCTCTACAGGTTGATTAAAGGTGGCAATAACGCATGTGAAGGATCTTTCCTAATAAGATTTTTAAAATTTTGCCAATTGCCAGCCAAAAGGAGTTATTAATAGCAGTGGAGAAGGTTTATGCATGTAACAGACCTTTTTTAGGTGATCCCCTAAACAAAATTTTGCCAATGAGGAAGGGAAAGTTCAGCCTACCATTTGAAAGCCTTTGTGATTTGCCAAATAAGAATTATCTCTTTTTCTAGGGATATTGTAAGAGGACAGGGTGTTTAGAGGACTATAGACTACCTGTTGAGTTGCTCTTTTGAAACATTCATACTAAATAAAGTATCCCTGTTGTAGGATTACTTTCAACAAGTTTATCACTAGAAATTTGCCATTTTTTAATGATTTTTTTATTCCTAAATGTTCATTCTACTTACGTATTAGGGAGAGGAAATAGGAGATTACATACAGGTCTTAAAATTTCTTTGTAATAGTATGTTGTTCTCTAAGGTCTATTCAAAAAGTTTTTGTTTTGTTTTAATACCACTGCCTGAAAATCTTTTAAAATCCTATAATTTTTGAAAAGCTCAATTTGGAGCCACTGATAACAATGAGGTCATTGCAACACTGGTTGCAAGCTTCTGGAACTTGACTGTTGTTTTTCACTTTACCTTGTTCTAATGGATGCATTAGTGAAGAACAGTATATATACCAAACTGGTAAAGAGGGTCTCCTTAATTAAATATTGCAGTCTTTATGAATGCTAATTGCTGCCATCACAGACAGGTACAAATGTTCTTAAGCAGCTCCTATGAGATGTTCACTTATCTTCTCTACCACCCCCAAAATCCCATATTCATATTTTCCACTAACAGAAGAAAGTCATTTTAACTGGACACCTAACATTTTAACTGCATATGGCTTACAGACTCCTTAATGTATTCTATATTCTAGCGTAGTATTATACAGAATATATGGATCAACACTCAAAGTAGAGAAGCAGCAACATACCAAGCTACCCCCTTGTTCCTATAGAAAATGCCATCAGCATTCAGTCCTTATGATTAATATGTTTCCTTACAGTGTAGATCTGATATTCTAATTGTACCTAAAATTAGTGGGAGAAAATAAACACAATTTTTAATGTAAATCTAATGGTTATTAGATATAAAACTCATAGACTTATATTTTTTATGTAGTTATGATTTTTCAGGTAATATGCCCCAAAGCATCCATTCATACCTCCTTAAAAAAGTGGTAAGATATTTCCTCTGCTCCCTCATGAAACCATTCTTTTATACTCTACAGATTCATTAATTGTACTGAAACTTTTTAAGTGAATGGGTAGGTTTCTTCCTGTACTATTCAAATTATGCAAGAGAGGCTGAGCATGACTACATTAACAATCTGACTTTTTTTCTTTGTACTTTTTACTTTTTTTTTTTTTTTTTTTTTTTTGTCATGCTGGGGATTTGAACCCAGGGCCTTGTGCTTGTGAGGCAAGCACTCTACCAACTGAACTGTATCCCCAGCCCTGTACTTTTTCTTTATATTTGATATTGACCCAACTATGTGCTAGAATCATTTCCTTCCTTTCTTTTCCCCAAGTACAATTTTTCAGGGTGTATTCCCCTCAAATTTGTTTGCTCTTACTTTAAACTATCTGGCACTGCTTTCAAGGAAAACTCTTTGCTAACTAAAATTTGCCAATTAATTGTCTTAGCATTTGAACACATAGATTTCATAACTTGTACAGTGGTGATCAAGTTTCAACAGTAGGCTGAAGATATGCATGACGTGTGCATATAGGTGTATTTACAGTGCACATATGTACACAGTATACAAACATGATTGCAAAATATTGCAGTTTATTAATGTTTATTTTAATACTATGAATTGGTATTCTAATTAACTGACAATTGCTTCTCTTCAGTACATTTTATTTTATGCAGATGTTTCATAAAAAAAAACAAAAATCACTGTTGACATAGTTTTATAAAACCATTTTCACCTCTTTTGTTTTTCAAAGAAAAAAAGTGATCTAAATCGGTATTGTAAAATGAAGTTGTTGGTAAAGAATGTCTTGGACTTTTTTTAGGCTTTTTTTTCTTTTGGCAGAAAGCTATATTAAGATACAACAAAAAAGAGAAAGAATAAAACAATGTTTAAGACTGTTATTTATAAGCAGTCATTGTCTTTACTCTAAATGTGTCCCTCTAAACATTAAAATAATAAACAATAAAGGTGAACATACATTTTTTTAAAATTACAATCTTTTGACAATTAGCATTAATTCATGCAGTTAAATTAATTGTGGTCTGTAAGCTCTGAAACATTTTCTTACCTAAAAGAAGTTAGAAAAAAAATTGGTAAATATAGTTGACTCACAAATGTATTCCTATCTCATTATGATCTATTCTGCCACATTTTCTTATTTATTTTTATTTTCTCCTGTAGCTGAATTAGATTGACTGGGTGCAGTCCTCTTTTCACTCAAGAATTCCATGACTGTATTATAACAAGGTTCAAGTTCTCTAAGAAGCAATCAGAGTCACATGTATTAAAGTCACTCCATTTCCTTCTGGAAAGTTCTCTCTCTCATAAACCTGCTTAGGTATTTGAAATATTTTATTATACTTAACCACAGTCTGAGTTTTGTTTGCTACAAAAGGCCGTTCACTATTTGCATTGATTGAATTTTATCTTTGCTACCAAAAAAGTGAGTCAAGTTGTTAAAGTACGTGGATTTTTTTTTCATCCAACAGGTATTAAATACTCATTTATTTAACAGACTTGCAGTAATATATACTCAACTGACAAGTGGACCATGAAGACTCCTTCTGCTGGGTTCCTACTAAGCAAAGACTCATTACTTTACACACCTGACATTTTAAGTAGATCCAGATTTGTCTCTAGTGAGTCAGTGCCATTAACTGCCAGGAGTATGATCTA
Organism: Sciurus carolinensis; assembly: GCF_902686445.1. Taxonomy (NCBI): domain Eukaryota; kingdom Metazoa; phylum Chordata; class Mammalia; order Rodentia; family Sciuridae; genus Sciurus; species Sciurus carolinensis. Next base: position 71,922,366 of record NC_062224.1, read on the forward strand.
CTATTGCCACTTTGAGTTTTATCTGTACATTAGAGTTGTCTCCTGTCTTTGAATTGTCATACAGTTTAAATCATCTCAGATTCACAGACCTCACTCCTGTTGTGTTACAGGATGCCATGTATTTACGCCTTAATTTTTAAAGGATGAAGTTAGGTAGCAAAGACTTTTTTTGTGTATTTCTTTGTGATTTTTGTCCCCCTTAGTTCAGATTTTCAAAGTAAATCACTAACATTCTAAAAGCATACGTAATACTTGATTTTCAGCTATAAGACCATAGTGTCCCAAATAAAAACAACCCTGACTATCTTCTGTTTGCATCTTCCTATTAAATTGCTAAGAAACTTCGATTCTTCTCAAACACAGCATTGTTATAGGAAATGCAGGATGGGAAATAGTAAACTAAATATGTTTTCCAAAAGTAAACATTCTTCAAATCCCTTAGTAAAATGAATTTTTTTCATATGCCAGAATCTCACAGTTAGACTGAGCATGTGAGTTTTTAAAAAGGAAAGAAAAACTGCAGTTCTGCTGGAGACCATGGTGCTAATCTGGGTTTCTGTAGCTCCTCATGGGTGACTATAATCCACTGTGAAAAAAATACAGGTAATCCTTGTTATAGATGGGAAGTATGAAAGTTAAAATAATTTGGGGGTGAATGTGAAGTACTTGGGAACACACCTTAATGGTGTGAGATTTTAAAATGCAGAAAATAAAAAAATAAAATGCACAGCATTTCTAATACACTGGCAATAGTGTATTTAGATCTCAGCAATGAATAGTGGTCCACCGTCTAAAGCTTGGTTCTGGACCCTCTCACATCTTCATACACTGATCCTTTAATGGCACCATTTCTAATTCATATTTCTTAAAACACATCTCGTTCTGCTTCTCATATTTTAATATCACAGGACAGCCTTCCAAAGGGAGGAAACAATTGCAGCGCACACGGGAAACCAGCATGTTTGACTCCCACGCCATTGTGTTTCTCCATTAGGCCCCTTAACAACTCAGCTAGAAATAAGCAGCAGATTTTTTTTCCCCGACTCAGTGAGTAATTGTCTGCGCTGCAGTGACAGATGTGCAATATAGCAGCTTCTTCAGGAAAAAATTAACAGTTTGTCCAGCATGTCAGCTCGCTCTTTTTAGTGCTTGGGAGGTCTTGGCCCCATTATGGATGATTTAGAAATTGAGGCAAGCAAAGACCAGCTGCCTGTGCTGAAAGCCTTCGTTAGTCGCCCTCATCTGCATTCCAAGACTCGCTCACATCCAGAAATTGGTGGAGCCCCTCTGGCCACACGATGAGTATGGGCTGACAATGCCTTGATTTGTTGAGAGAGAATAAATGGGTTTTTCAGAAGATGAGGAAATATCACCATTACTGGCCAATTTACAGCATTTTATCTGTTCTTCAAACATGTCACTTTTGTTATTGTTGCATGGTAATTACATAGTGAAACAGAAAGAAAACAAATTCTGGTTACGTATTCAGATGGATTGCAAAATCATATAATCCTGATAAATGCCCATTTATGATACACATGGATGAAAGGTTCATTTTAATTTTGAATGGCTAGCTCAGCCATAAATAGGATATAGGATTAAATTCCAGAGAATCTGATTACATCAAAGCAGTCTTTCTCTTCACTTTGAGATTGAGGGCGATATCATAAGGTATTTTCACAAACAGGATTGTCCTCAGACGATACAAAAAGGGAATTTGGAATCGCGTTCTCTAGAGAATGAGCACTCTTAGTGAAGCTAGAGAGTCATCTTACTCTAGGGACCAGTCAGTCCCAAGGGCTTCTCAAGAAACCAGTGAACTGTGCCAAAATATTCCCAACTTGGAGGAAGAGCCAAGTATTTTGAAGCCCACACCCTTGGTCATGTTTCCAATCAAACATTTGGAAACTAAAAATTAAATGCTGTCTCTTGTGTATCTCTTTCTAAGATTGTTTCTCCCCCATCCACAGACCAGTTGGCATAACGGAATGTTGCCTATGGAAGTTTAGCTGAGTGTGTAGATAATGAAAAGCACAGAGATGAAAAGGAAGAAGGGGGAACAGCACCCCAGGACTACCTCTTAAAAGTGTCAGGTGTGTAATGAGTCTTTGCTTAGTAGGAACCCAGCAGAAGGAGTCTTCATGGTCCACTTGTCAGGTGAGTACATATTACTGCAAACCTGTGAAATAAATGAGTATTTAATACCTATTGGCTCCCAACTTCTCTGTGGCGAGAAAGAGGGATGGAAGAGACACAAACGCTTAACTGCCTTGGCCTGGGGGACATGTGTCACTTCTGTTTGTGATCCATTGGCCAGAACTAGCCGCATGGGATCAATTGAGTCAAAAAAGAATCTGCCCATAGTAGGGAGCACATAAATATCTAATGAGCACTAACTAGTTCTGCCACATAGTCTTAACAGGATATGTCCAGACAGTTAAATACCAAAGCAGCAGACAACACACTCCATAGAGCCTAAGATGCCATTAATTCTGAGATGCACCTTAATTTTATGTACAAGGAAGAAAGAAAGAAAAAAAGAGAGAGAAAAGAATGAATACACTGCCAAATTGTTATCTATCATTCATGGTGACATATATCCCAATTTCAGAATTGTTTGTAAAAAGGATAAAATATGTTTATAAGTTTTGAACAATAGAGCAGAAAAAAAATCTAAGAATGTTAGAGAAATCTGTATGGCTAGGTAGATTGGAGCTGCTCCTTGAAGAATGATTGATAGGGCTTACCCAAAGCTGAGAACTTGTGTGCTGATGTGATATGGTGCCAAAGACAGCCCTTGGAGTGACTCCTGGTGGGTCTCAATGTCCAGTGCTAATACCTGCTGTATGCTTTGGTGCTAATCTTGCTGGTTTAAAGCTCCTTTCCTGAATTTAGGAATAATAATAGCTTTCCTCATAGGATTATGAAGATTAAATTAAGTAATGTGCATAAAACAGCCTAGTATAGTGTGTGGCATAATGGTCTCGCTTAGGTAGCCTTTCCTTTTCTGTTTCTACTAAAGTAATAAGTTGTTCCTGTTTGTTACTATTCTACATAAAAGGCTGGAGTTAGAGGGTTGGAGAGAAGTGTTAACTCATTTTCACTTTGCTAACAGGTCCCAGGAAGTACAGTCATAGCAAACCATTTTCCTAATTTCATTGTTACTGATGAATAATCGATATGACTCCAAAAGAGATTAGGTTCTTAAAAATATGCTCAACCAAAACAATAAAAATACATAATTCAACCTCCTGTATTCAATGTTATCTGCAAATCATTCAGCCAGGTAGCCCCTGGAACCTACCACTACTCTCCTGTGTCTCTGCTGCTAATCGAGTGCCCAGCACTGTTGGAGAATGTAATAAATCCACAACTGTAGGAAAATCTAATGTTTTAACAGTTTCCCAAGATAGACTGCTTGTTAAGATGCTTAGATTGAAGTTCTGTCTTTTCACAGTCTTTTCCAGAGTATATTCTGGAATAGAGCCTACCAACCTACAGTTTACATAAGAGTCAGCAAGGGAGCACTAATCAGACTTTACTCCCCAAGAGGCACCTGAGAACAAGAATGTAATTGAGAGAGACAATCCTAGAATTATAAGAAGACCCTACCAAACTTATGCCCACATCCAAGTTCAGTCTTCCATGTGAACCCTGTTGGATCATCTGCCCAGCTCTCTTTTATCTGAGAAGTGTTCTAGACCTTACCACCTTCAACTCTCTGCTGAAGAAAATTCCCAGGAATTTAAAATTTGGACTAAGTGATTTCATTCTAGCTTTTGTGTGACTGGTCTCTTGAATGGAGGAGTCATTGAGAATCAGGGAATGAGAGACAGTGCCACTTGAGGAAAAGGAACGAAATTGAGGAGCAGAGAGAACAAAGATGGAACAAGAAAATATCTGAGCTTCCTGCAGCCCTAGAGACCTGGCTCGATATTGTCAGATGTCTTTTGGGAAAAGAGAAGAACATCACTGAGAATATGGAAGAAGTAATCTTTTCTGTGAGAAAGTACAACCTCTCCTTCCAAGGGACTGCCTTTTCCATTAATGGGTAGAACACATCACCATGTGGACCTAAACATCTTATTAGCAAACAGAAAAACCAGAAGGTGAACCACTTGTATTACATAAAGATTTTTCATGTTATAACAGAGCACAGGGTCCCTTTAGGTAGCATTTTCTCAAGTGCTTATTTACAGATCATTAAATACTTAACAGAGGGAAGAAGTAAAAGCTGAAGTGCTTAGGCCAGTATTTATTAAATATCCATCATAGATCCAGATAAAGGAAATCTAAAATAATAACAGTTAATTGTCCAGTTTTTAGGTTTTTATGTTAGCAGGCAAGAAGGTAAAATGACAGCCTGTCTAGGTTAATACAGGACTCCTGAGCATTCTACCATGGTTATAATTCTTTCCAAAGAACTTATCCTCAGTCCCATAAGGCACCCCTTTATTTCATAATAAATGTCCCTTTTTTGTACAGGCTAAATTAAGAGACTTTCTGTTACTTCCATATAATACTAATTCTCTACTGGATGTTAGCTAATATTTAAATGTATTATAAAATGCTGAAAAGTATAACTATACTTGACCTGCTGAATTTTCTCTGATTGTGCAATCATCTAAGAATTTATAGTTTTGAAGGAGCTGTTACACCTTATAATGCTTTAATAGAGTTCTACCTTGTAGCAAGAGAGCATTTTAAAGGACTTGGCCTCATTTTTCCTTTTTTTTAAAATCGAACCCTACTCTATCAAATTCTGTCATTCCTCTCTGTAGAGAAGGCCCATTACTTCAAGGAACTCACAAGATTGGAAAAGAATTCTGAATGCTACTTTACTTCTCAAATATGTTAATTGATATATAACACACAGTGTTTTGCACTGAGTATTTTACAAAGCTAATAGAAATAATTCAAAGCCACATCCTTTGGTCTTTCCATACCATCTTGTGCCTTCTTGCTTATTACACATTCAGGGAAGTGAGCCTTAGTATTGATTGTTGAGGAGCAATGGCAGCCATGGCTAAGATGGTTTCCCTTGCAGTCAGCAGCTGCCTCTGCAGTCCGCAGGTGCCCAGTCTCCATCTCCTTCCAATCAATCAGACAGGAGCCCCAGAACTCCCTCCATAGGGAAGAAGCAACTTATAAAGGAAAAAGATGGCAGAGAACAGCCCTTTAGTTCCTATGGTTTGTTTTCCTTTTATATCTGGGACCTAAAGTGAAGAGTTACAAGAATGGAAGCAGCACTGGCTAGGGGCCAGAAAACCTCGGTTTCAATCTGGTCTATTCCTTACCAGTCTAGGAAATTTACATGAGTGTTCTGGTTCCCGAATCCGAATTTACACAGTGAAGACATTGGACAGGAAAAGGAATTGGTATTTCTGAGAGCTTCCTCTGTCCTGAGGATTTCCTACATAATTTCTGGGTGAACTTCACAGACAGGTGTCAATCACTACCTCTCTTTCTTTGATCCTTCTCAGTTATAAAGATTAGATGGTACTTCCCTAATGCACACTTAAGTGGGGAAAAACTCATTACTAAATTAGCAGAAAGTTCAAATTATTATTTAATACTTAAGGATGCTATTATTTTGCAGGTAATTTACCAGCTATTTAGATTAGCATTGAAGCTAGGTATGGTGGTGCATGCCTGTAATCCTAGTGGCTTGGGAAGCTGAGGCAGGAAGATCACAAGTTCAAAGCTAGCCTGAGCAACTTATCAAGGCCCTAAGCAACTCAGTGAGACTCTGTCTCTAAATAAAATACAAAAGGGGGGAATGGGGGATGTGACTGAGTGGTTAAGTGCCCCTGGGTTCAATCCCTGGTACCAAAAAAAAAAATAAAATAAATAATAATTATATGTATATATAAAAGCATTGAATAAAATTTTGATATCTCAATTAACATTCAAATCTGTATCTGCATGTAGTGTTTATATAGTATCAAAAAGTTTTAAGTCTTTTATTCAATACTTTCCCCTGTAACATGTTTCTGTGATTAATTAACTTGATAAAATTACATAGTGCACACGCATACTAGCTCAGCTCATTTTGCAATTACCACAAACTGTAAATTTGTGTGATCCACATAACTAACATTTCTTAATGTCCCCTGGTATATGTCTCATGACAGGTCAGCATCCTGTTCACAGATACAGAATAACACTAACTTGGCAATATGGCCTTGGACAAGAGCCCAAGCATGATTTCCCAGAACAATGAAGAAGAAAGTGATGGTTTTTCTTTTCAAGAACTGGTGTCCAAGGTTAGTGGCCTTCCCTCCATGTAAACTTTGAAGAATTGGAATGAGTTCAAAGAAAATCAAGACAAATGATAAAAGGCTAAATAAAGGGACTGACTTTAAGAAAAATATGCACAATGAATGATGTAGAATTTACTAAATAATAGTCATGGAGAGGGTTTAATAACTCCAAGAATATTTTAAAGATTCAAATATCCAGAAGGAAAAGAAGTTTTTCAAGAATTACTCCTAGAAAGTGAAAAGTATACATTAGTTTAAACTTTAAAAAATAAAAGAAATTGGGTTTTGCAAAAGGAAGCAGAAAGGCACCTATTCTAGCAGACAACATTAAACTAATCAAAAGAGGAACCAACATGAAGTCTAAACCCGAATTAGTTGAAGTCCTTAATAAGTTGGTTGGAGGCAATGATTTGACCCAGCTCCAAAATGATAGGCAGAAATATTCTAACACATGTAAGAGTCTACCCTCCTCTCTCTCCAAACCACATTTGGAGATAGTTGGCTCAGGAGAGGTGTATTTCATATTGGGCTGAGACTTTCTGTTCACTCTTGTTGATGGATAGCATAAAGCTTGACCATGGCCCTTTCTCAGTCCACTCTTTAGTCCGACTTTTGTAGCTGTGCAAATAGCCAAAGCGCCTCACAGGTCATTAGCCTAGGTAAACGGCTCATTACAGAGTGAAATAAGACCAATGACAGTTGTATTCTGCCAATGCAGAATGTGCCCACTCCCTATTACCTAATTAAATGCTGCTTGCTAAGTATTTATGGAGCATCTACCATATGGTTACCGTGAAAATTTGTAAGAATTTTATACAGTGTTGACTGCCCACAAGGGACCTAATGCCTTTTAGGAGTCATCCAATGTATTTGGGGATAATATTCAAAATCGATCATAACCAGACAGGCTCAGGCACTGGCCAATGAGAGTAGAAGCCCATTTCATCTAAGAGGAAGCCAGTTATAAATAATTTATAGAATTCAACGGTACATGCTGGTGAGTTTTAGCACCATTTTCATCTGATATAAAAGAAAAAAGTCCTTTGACATCTAAAATGTTATATCGATTCTAATAAAATGCCAATATATACCATGGAAAGTAAATATGTTTACATGCTGCCCTTTCTTGTCTGTGGCAGACAGTATCAATCAATAAAGGCACTCCATGATGAATTCAGGCACAGGTTCCTTGGCAGTCTCTCCCAAGTAATCTAAGTTAACTCTTGAGATAAAATCATTTACGATACCTTATACACTCATTAGTGTTGGTCACAATAGAGAAATAATATTTCTCTAATGACACTTTCTTACACTTTTCATGACTTTCCTCTTTCTGTTTATTTCTTAACAAAACGACTTCTCTTTCTTTCAAATTTGATATGTGTTGGATTTTACCATTTCCTTGTCTTTGCCTGTGGTCTCCCTCTTATCCAGCTATGAGAATTTCCCAATAATCCTTGTTTACTTAGAATCAGGCTAAATCTCACCTCTTTCAACTACTCTTACTTACCTTTATTGTAACTTTTTTATACCTCTTTTCTAAGCAAAGATTAACAGAGTGAAAATATTTTTTCTCATTTTTTATTGGTGTCTTAGGGTTGTACCTATTGATGGAATTTTTTGTTATATGGGATTTACTATAATAGTGTAATACAGATTATATTTTCATACATGCACACAACATAAGAATATAATCTGGCCAATATCAGTCCCTAGCATTTCCCCCTCCCTTCCAACCTTGCACCCCTATTCCCTTTCCTCTAATGAATTCCCTTTGATTTTTAGGAGACCCACCCCACCTTTGTTTTTCGTTTCCTCTCTAGCTTTGAGGAAAACATAGGACCCTTGACCTTTTGAGTTCGACTTATTTTGCTTAACATGATGGTCTCCAGTTCTATCCATTTTTCTGCAAATGACATAATTTCATTTTTTATTTATGGTTAAATAAAACTCCATTGTGTATATATTCTACATTTTCTTTATCCATTTATCCATTGATCTAGGCTGGTTCCATATTTTGGCTATTGTGAATTGTCCTGCTATAAACATGGGCATTATTTTCTTTGACAGGAGGAATCATTTTCTAATTGTTCTATAATTTACTTTGCATCTATATTCTATGTCTATATATTAAGGTCCAAAAGTATATATCCACTTTTAATTACATGGTATACAATGATAATTTTCCCATAATTTACATTTGACTGAATAAAGAAACAAATGAAGAAAAAAAACTATAGACCCAAAGATTATAAAATGAGTATGTTTAAAATTGCCTCAAATTTTTGACAATGCCAATGAAAACATCGATTTAACATCCAAAGTGAGAATAGCTGTGTTTACAATTTTATTTGAAGGGAAATCTTTGTTTTCAAGCAAATGCAGTAGAAATGAGTGTAAATATTTCACATCAGCTGCCTCTGGCCCAATTTCTTAAACTAGGAGGAAAGTTCACACACAAAAAATCTGTAAATAAAATATCTGCCAGAGGTGACAAGAAAATGTAACTCTCCTTCCAGAGAGTAAATTTCTTAGGGAGCCAGCTGGCGTTTTACAAAAGTTTAGCTGGTGTCAAACCTGCTGGTGACTGTGTTCTGATTTAGAAATAAAGGATTGACTCAGAGGTGTCTATAAAATCATTCTGCAGGATGATAAATCCCAACTTTAACACCAAAATAAGAGGGAACCCATTAGCTTTGGCCGCTGTTTGGACCTTGTGCTTAACTCAATCTGCAGAGGTTGTCAAAGTGGCTGAGGGAGGGGGTCCCTGGGCAGGCTAGGGATGGGCTGGGCAGAGGCAGCCTGCCTCTGCAGCTGCTTGCTGCCTGTGGAGGGCCCGTGGAGTATTTCCCCATCTTGGGCCCTGTGTGACTGAATGGTCCATAAGTACATAAAGTGGTATCTGAAATCTGAATAAGAGCTCAGCTATCATCTACAAAATTGAGGTTCATAGAGTAGAAATTATGAAGAGATTCTGTTTTTCACTTTGTATTATTGGCAAGCATCCTTAGTGAGACTAACTCTTTCCATAATAAACTGTCATCGGATACAATTGTTTCAGAATATGGTCTCCATGTTTGATTGCAGGGTCTGCAGGCTTCAGACAGTAGGAATGCAATGCTTAAGCTTCTTCACTTATTGCCTGCTGGTGTACAAATATAGGATTTGGCAATTTAGCCTAAAGCCTTCGTCTCTTCTGCTACATACACCCACTCTGGGAGGTACGGAGAATTCAACTTTCCACAGGCTCTGAGGCAAGAGGAGGCCCATAAAGCTGAAATCAGAGCCAAGGTGTGGGTCTGTCTCATGCATAATCCACTCACAAAACACAGTCTGATGGACCCCTTGCTAGAGTTGAACTCTGGACTCCCCACCACTGAAATAAAAAAATAAATAACCGCCAAATCCTCATAAATGCTGAAAAGAAGCAGCTGGTAGCCAAAAGATCACTTTAATAGTAGGAATAAAAAATAAAACCAAAGCCAGGTACGTAAAGGCTTATATCTGTAAAACATGAATTAATGCAAAGAAGCAGATCAAAGCCAAATCTGCACCATGTAACTCTAAAGCATAGAAAGGCAGGGGAATAAAGAAATTTCAAAATCAAAAACCGTTCCAACACCCTCCAGATAATAGCACACGGTATGTTTTTAAATCCTCATGTTAACATGCTCTGCTAGGGTAGGTATAGCTACTTCAATTTCCTCCTAGTAGAAGAATCCCCAGGTAACGCAGATGCTGATGGGACCATGTTCTCTGTGTGGGGGCAGCCCGTTTGCCAGCTAAGTCCTCACTGAACCTTGCTGAACTGACACACCTTGCCATTTAATTACACTCCCAAGTCTTTTCTCATTTAGCAACCTGCCTGTTTAAAACTGGGGTCACTTTTACATAATAGTGATTAAACTTGACAATGTTTGGGTATATACACCATGTAAACAATGATTGATCAAACTGAGCTGTGTAGGAAATGTTTGAGGTCCATACCTCAGCATGAACACTGTCAGGATTTGGAGATTTTGAGAGAAATCAGCTGACTACATTTTCTTTCTGCCCTCTTGTGATGTTCAACCTAATAAGGGAAAAACCAAGGTCAGGTTTTGAGGTATGGCATGGTACGCAATAAAAAGCAGCAGATTCTCTCCTTCAGAGTCCTGGCCTGTCACACAAGTACTGGATTGTCTTGGTACTTTGGTTGAATGTCCCCTCCAGACCTCAAGTTGAAATTAAATTACCAATGTAAAGGTATCAGGATGTGGCACATTTCAGAGGTGATTAGTTCATAGGGGATCCACCCTCATGAATGGATTAGTGTGTTAACTTTGGAGTAGGTTAGTTATCCTGGGGTACGTTGTTATAAAAGTGAGTTTGGCCTCCTTGGCTTTCTCTTGTTCCCTCCCCATCTCTCCTATCATAGGATGCCCTCCACCATGTTTATGACACAGCAAGAAGGCCTACACCAGATGTAGCCCTTTGATCACAGATTCCAGAACTGTAAGGAAAAAAACCTTTTTTTTACGAACTACCCTGTCTGTGGGATTCTGTTATGGCAATGGAAAATGAACTAAGATGGCAGCCTTAACTTTTTGGAAGTTTCTGTTTCCTTATTTTTCTGCTCCTGTTTTCCCAAAGCATTATAATGAAAATCAAATAAATTGACATTATACCAAATCACTTTGAAAATTGAATTGCTATTTAACTCAAGTGTTTACTCATAATATTTATTTAAAGTTTGAGGGGTAGGGATGTAGTGTAGTGTAGAGTATTTGCCTATATGAAGTCTTGAGTTTGATCACCATTCCCACAAAAACAAAACAAAAAATTCAAGTTAGAGATTTAAATATTCAAAAATTAAAGGTACTTGGTTACAGAGATGATAAAATTATGTGTTTTTCAACTGAGTCTTGAAGTTAAGCCTTCCATATATATACATAGACATGACAAAGGGAAGGAATAGAGCATAAATAAAAATAGAAAAATGCATATTTAACATTCAAAATCTAGAAAGTAGTCTCATTCGCTTATAATATGGGATACATAATATTTAAGAAGCTTAAATATTATATATTTTGATATATATGTTTTAAATCACAACATTTCCCATCTTTTCATTTCAAGTGTGAGTTATAGCATTCCCAGCAATTTGTATGCCACATGGCACATCTAAATGGTAAATATTTATGATTCAATCTGTATTTTAGCTTTTTCACACAATAAACCCTGCTACAGACTATGTTAACATTAACTATTAAAAAATCAACATAGTTTTCCAATTTCTTCTACTGTTCTTTGCTATATGGCTGATTTTTTATGTTAATGTTTCTATTGTCTTAATATTCTTGCTTTTCTCATTTATATTCTAAGAGATTATTGTTAGTACCAACACTTCGGTTTATCATTTAGAGAAAGCACTTGCTCAAAAAGTCAGCACTGGATATTAAATGATGATTGCCTGCAATGAATTTCTTCTCAACATCTGCAAAGACAATTTTGCCTTTTTTCTTCCACTTAACTCTGAATGAGAGATCTTAACTATACTTAAATAGGATTCATATTGGCTTACAAAATATCTCCTTAAAAGCAAGGATGTTAAAAACAGATTCTAAGGTCTATTTTTCTAGGTTAAAATAGAAACATGTTATACATGATATACACATGTATATCAAGGTAACATTGAAGAATGATATATATTAACTCTCCCAAAAATTCTATAATATCTCTCTTACATTTTCAGAGCACTTTATAATTTATCCTATGCTCTTAATTTCAGAGAATATTTCTTCTTGATCTCTGAATTATGAAAATATAAACAAGAAAGAGTTTAGGTCATTATTTTAAAATAAACTTAAAGGTTTGTTACACTCTCGTCCAATAGAAATACTAACATCATAAATACTAGGTAACAACCCCATCTCTGTTTTTATTGTGTATATTGCAGGGTTGATTCCTCACAGTTGACTAGAGCTTTATAACTTGAGGTTATAGCAAATATGATAATCCTGAATTAAAATGACATCTAAAAATGTGGTATAAACAAAGAATAACTATTTTATTTTGTTTTTAGAAGAGGTACTATTCTGGTCAACAAACAATTCAAAATGTCACATTCATCAGTTTTGGTGCTAGTATCTGTTATTTTATTTGAGGTTGACAAGACATTTATTCACTCATTCAGTATTTCTTGACCTTACCATTTGCCAACAACAATTCTAGAAGCTGAGTAGAAAAGGCAGAAATATAAAAATAAATAAGTCCTATGCTTTGCTTTAAAGAATCTTAAATGAACACGATTATTTATTTAAAATGTTGTATTAATGTGGTTTTTCTTACTATTAAATACCTGAGACAGGATAGCTTTATACAGAAAAGAGGTTTATTTAGCACACAGTTCTGAAGGTTAAAGTACAAGACCAGGTGGTCCCATTTGTTTGGCCTCTAGTGAGAGCCTATTGGCAATGGCATCATATCATGGTGGATGTGGTTGCAGGAGGAAGAAATCACATCACCAAACAGGAAGCTAGAGAGGTTCGGTGGAGCTAGATGAGGGCTTTTGTAACAGCCCCCTCGTGAAAAAAAAAAAAAAAACAGGATACCAAAAAAAAAAAAATGCCTTAATCCTTCTGGGGGCATATCCCAGATTGACACAGGACCTCCGACTAGGCTCCATCTCTCAAAGGTTCCACACCACCTCCCAAGAGTACACCCTGCGGACCAAACTTCCAACATGTGAACTTTGGGGAAACAAATCACATCCAAACTGCAGCATATGTAAAAAGCAGGTGTTGCCAGGCACAATGGTGCACCCCTGAAATCCTAGTGGCTTGGGAGGTGGAGGCAGGAGGATCGTGAGTTCAAAGCCAGCCTCAGCAATTTAGCAAGACCCTAAGCAATTCAGTGAGACCCTGTCTCTGAATAAAATACAAAAAAGGGCTGGGAATGTAGCTCTGTGGTTAAAGCACTGGTTCAATCCCCAGTATCCCACCTCCAAAAAAAAAAAAAAAAAAGCAGATGTAATAAAATTTGAGCAAACTATAAGATAGATCTGTAGAAATCATTACAGTAGTGCAGAGAAGGGAGCAACCCACTCTATCTTCATATGAGATAACATTTTAGCTGAATTTTAAAGAATAAATGGGAATGTGGCAAATAGAGAACATTCAAGGAAAAAACAGTCACTCAGAGAACAGCTCAGAGCTGTTTTTAAGAAGGACATGTAAAACAAATAACCCAGTCAATAAATGGGCTAAGGAACTGAACAGACAATTCACAAAAGAAACATGAATGGTTGACAAGCATATGAAAACATGTTCAACATCTCTAGCAATTAGAGAAATACAAATCAAAACTACACTGAAATTCCATCTCACCCCAGTCAGAATGGCAATTTTCAAGAAAACAAGCAACAATAAATGTTGGTGAGGATGTGGGGGAAAAGGCACACTCATACATTGCTGGTGGGCTGCAAATTGGTGCAACCACTCTGGAAAGCAGTATGAAGATTCCTCAGAAAACTTGGAATGGAACCACCATTTGACCCAGCTATCCCACTCCTCAGTTTATACCCAAAGGACTTAAACTCAGCATACTACAGTGACGCAGCCACATTAATGTTCCATCCTAATAGATCTCATATTCTAATCTATAGAGAGAAGGCAGTGGGAGTCAATGAAGTTTTACAAGCAGAGAGAGGATGGGCTGCTCCCAGGGCGATGCTTATGACCATTAGGATGACTGACACTCCAAAACACTCACTGCATGCCCCATGTGTCATAATGCCATTCACTCCTATGACACCTCCTATAACAATACTATGAGCTTAGTACTGTCCTTATCTCTCTTTTGCAGATAAGAAAGTATAGGCAAAGAAAACTTAAAACTGCCCAAGTCACCCTAAGTAGTAGAGCTGTGATTTAAATCTACAAGGTCTTGTTCCAGTACCATACTCCCAGCTACTGGACCATAATGTATCAGTACATTTATTTTAGAATACAAGGTCATGGTCTGAGTGAGAGAGAGGGTGAGCACATTCAGGAGATCATTCATCCAATAAGTATTCAAAATACCCATGATCTATCAGCTTTAATTTAGATGCTGGAGATAAGAGCAGTAAAGAGAATGATGTCCCCCTATTGTTACAAAGTAGTCTAAAAATGGCAAGTGTCTGAACTAAGTTAGAGACAATGTTAGATCAAGCATAGGAAAACAAGAGGTGTTTAGGAGCATGAATGGACAGGCCCTAGTAACACATGAAATGTAAATAAGGACAGGAGGTTGGAAACCCAAGGAGACTGAGTTTTCTGAACTAGGCCACTGGTTGTATAGTAATGCCAATTAGGACAAGGTCAGTCTGAGAAGACAAATAATTTCAGACATGTTGAAATAAAGGTGCCTTTGGGACATCCATGTGGGAATACAAGTCCAGGGAACCTTTTGAAATATGTTTGAGTAAGTATTCTTAAAACTTCCATGCCATTTTCTGCCCTCCCTTGCCAATGTAAGAGGTGCTAGGATTATAATGCACAAATCAGCACTCAAGACATTTACTTATCACATGTTTTTTAAGGTCAAAAACAGGTCCAGACCCTGGGGATCCAATAGGGAACAAGGAGACATAGTCCCTGGCTTCTGATGCAAGACGGTAGGCTAAACACACGCATCTACCACAGGGACCCTTAAAACAGATCCAAAGAGGTATATATGAAGAAACAATGAAAATCGTGACAGTGCCAGAAAGGAGACCCTTATCAGACCAGAACTTCCGAGGACCTTGTATAATGTTAAAAGTGAATGGGATCAAATGAACTGAAGAATTGCAGAGGAAACTACAAACCAACCACCAGGAGAGAGAGCGAACTTCCCTGGGAATCGACAAAGAACGAACAAGAAGAGCAGGAGTGAGTGGTGGAGAAGCAGGCAGACCACTTAAAACTGCAATCCAGATGGCCAAGTTAGCGGCTCATCACCACCTGGAGACCCACATAAAAAAGAAAAGAAACCTTGACCTAAAGAACGTGAAGAATTCCCTACTGAAGACTCTTGTGCGTAGAGAAGAATCCAGGGAACAAGGCCCGCCCGCCAAGAGTGGAGCTCCCCCTACCCCTGCAACTGGGCAGTCCTCACCTCCCTGCTCCCTTCTCCTCAGACTTAGAAAGGATCTATTCCAGCATCTTACCCATGGACGGAGAAGGGTCAGGGGAAAATGATGTACTCAATATGAGCAGACCACTGCCAGCTACCTATATTAGCCAACAAAGTTCTTCATTTACAAACACAAATAAATAACCAGGGATGACTGATAAGGGACAACAAAACATTAACATGAAAGAAAAGCCATGACAGAATAAAGTACAATATCCTGGTAAAGAGCATGTATTCTGGAAACAGACCATCAGGATATAAATCTCAGTTTGGTCACTTACTAATAGTAAGACTTCAGGTAAGTCACTTAACCTCAGTTAAGTCTCAGTTTACCCACATGTAAAAGTGGCAATAATAATAGCAATGATAAAAGTACTAATAAAAATGAAAATAATAACAACAACAATAATAATAGAGTCTACCTCAGAACAGCAGCATTAGGAATAAATGAGATGGTATTTATAATTGCTTAGCACATAAGCTGGGACATAGCAAAAACTACGTGTTCATTAAATCAAACAGACAGTGCTAATGACCTCACCAGGCATAGGCCTAATTCAAGAAACAGAAGAAAAAATTTAAAATTGTTTTAATTAATATCTTCAGAAACATTTGAGAGATTGTTGCTACTAGAACCCATATATGAACAACTTGCCATCAACAGACCAAAGGACAAGAAAATATTATTGGACATTAAAAATACAGTTGGTAAAATAAAAGATTCTAGAGTGGAAATGCACAATAAGTGGATCAGGACTGAAACAAAAGAGTTAAAAATACCTAAGAAAACTTAAAAATAATGGAGACTAGATGCATATTTAACGTTAATTTAAGAGTTTCAGGAGGAGGGAATTGAGACATCAGAAGGGAGTGAAAAACCCAAGAAATAAAAAAGGAAAGTTTATGTGAGCTGAAAAAATAAATAAACAGTATAAATCTTCATATAGAAATGAATCACTGAGTGTCAAGCAGGACAAATACAGAGAAAACTCTGATATCTTTTTGAAAGGGTGAGGAAGGTGTACATGTGGAACATATTATCTACAAAGGAACATAAATCAAACAGGCATCAGACTTTTCATAACAACTAATGGATGTTAGAAAACATTGGAGTTCTGTTTTTAAAGTTATTAGAGAAAAAACATTTGAATCTAGAATTCTTCTAGCCAGAATGCGATCAGTGAAAAGTAAGAGCAAAATAAAGCCATTTTTATGTCTTCCAGAGCTCAGAGAGCACATTAGTTTTGAACCCAATAGGAAAAAAAAACAACCCTTTGAGCACTATCAGACAAAAATTACTTGCATAAGTTCTCCAGCAGAATGGAAAAGAATCGATGAAAGAAGACATCATGGGATACAAAGACGAAAAAGGGATGGAGTCAGATAAAAACAGAAACTGTACACTGGAAGATTTGCTTCAGCAAAGATTAAATGAGGTAGGATTGCGTGAGTCCATCTCCTCTAAATGACTCCATTTATCCTACTTGGTTCTAAAATTAAAAAAACATTTACATAACCATGATATTTCAGAGTCTGTTTCTGGTTTTCAATGTTCAGTCAGCAGACAAAACTCGGAGGTCTAGTAATAGTTACTGAAGAAAAATAAACATTACAAATCTTGACAGTGAGCATAATAATGTAAGAAACAAAGTAGGGCATTAGAAAATATTGAAGTATTCCTGGCTCTTTAGAAGATACCACCTAAGTACATAAATTAAAAAATAAACAATAACTGATATCACTGGTAAAAATAACATAAAACATGGGCCATGGAATTGTGACAGGAATTCAGTTAGATTGGATTAATTGTCATGGATTATACAATGTAACTTTAGGATATTCAGTTCTTACCTTTCAGGAGATTTTAAGGTAGCTAAAGATACTGATGTCAATAAAGGACAGCTGTACCTCCTGTCCTGTCACATGGCTGCCTGCCTTCACTCTTTAGATACCAGCTCAAATGTCCTTCTTGATTGTTCTTCCCAGACTGTACCTTCTAAAGTGGTCTAATATTTTATCAATGCCTAACATTACATAAATGATATAAATTGGTAGAAAACAATATATATATATATATATATATATGGTTACATAAGTCAAAATAGGTGTTGCCTGGTTTGATAATTCTCCAGCACCAGCAAATGAAATGAAGCTAAATTATGGATCCACTTTATTTGAGTGTTGTTTAAAATCTGTGGTAAAAATAAAACAACTCTCATAAATCTGAAAGCATTTCTAGACTCCTTATGATCATTATTTAGGGACCACTATATACCTATGATAACTCAGGAATCACACAGAAACAGACATGTAAGATAATATTAATTCCTCTGAAAGAATTACATATTGGAAATTAACTTTAGGAAGAGAGATCACCCATTCTAACATAAACACCTAGAAGTACACAATCATATATTAGACTGTAAAGTTACAGAACTCGTCATCCTTGGGGAGTCATACTGGAAAGAGGTATAAACAAAGTAAAAAAGAATTTAAACACATTAGAAAATACAAATGCCCAAAACAATTACTAAAGGAAATCAGAATATAGTTTCAAGGATTCAACTGAGAATGGACATTAGTTGATAGGTTTGCAAAGAAAACATAGAGCTATGGTTAATGTAGAAATTCAGTTAGAAGAGCTTTTAATATACATAATTATTATGTATGTATTTTATTTTATTATGTATATTAAATTGTGCTGTATATTTTAGTGCATATATAAAATCTATAAATACGTTATGATTTTAAAGAGGACAAGCTTGCTCAGTTCTTTGAAATCATTGCTGACAAGCAGACAGCACCCTGTGTTGGCTCCACTTTGACCCAGTTTTAACACAAGCCCCTCTATGCAGTCAGAGGCAAAGGAGAAAAGGGGTCTTCTTCCAGAATCAGTTTCATTAAGAGAGTGCAGCTGATCAAACCTTTCTCACTTAGGAGTCAAGGAACGAGTTATCTTGAATAAAGACATTATGTACCTCATATCCCTGCATCACTCCAAACACTTTTTAAAGGCAGTGGTCAGCTGTTTCTCCTTGGCCATCAGTGTCTCAGAATGCAGTCATTCATCAGAGAAGGTCACAGAAGGGTAATTCTGGAGAATTAAAGCAAAGACATATGAACATGGTGGAATATGATAAGAGAAATGATGAACAAATAAATTTAGAACACTACCCAAAAAACTAGAGGTATAGATGTGCTGGGGACCTGAAGGAAGGGGAATTATTTTCTAAGGGAGAAATTTGAAAAAAGGAAATAAAACAGAATGAAAAAAAAGTCCTTCAAAAAATTTTCTCCTGGTGGTCCTAACATGCAGTAAAATAAGTTCATTGCCTACAATCAGGTGACCTAGTTTTTTTGTTTTGTTTTGTTTTGTTTTTTAAAGCACCAGTTCTGCCATTTTTCTCTTTTAAGGTCATTAGGGAAATCCATTACCTCTTTTAATCTGATATAGCCTGCTCTGACATGGGGGTAAACTATACATAGAGTGTATTGATAAAATAAATAAACAGGGGTGTCATTTCTTAGAAGACAGAAGCTTCTTAAACTAAATTAGCTCTAAGATCGAGATAGCCTCACTTGTTTCTGTGGAAGTGCAGTTCAAAACAGGAAGGTATCATTATTTGTCCATTTGATTGATGGAAATGGAAAGAATTAATAATGTCCAGTGCTAAAGAGCACATAGGAAATGGGCTTTCAGGTGAACAACTACATTTTTTTGGAAGACAATATGGCAATGTTTGTCAGGTTTTAAAATAGGTGCAATCATTGATTCAACAAATTTAAAACCTGAGCTATCAACACAAAGATACACATTAAAATAAATACAAAAATGTATTGCCTCATTATAAATAAACTTGGAGCAACTTCAGTGTCCATCACTTGAATAAACTATGGATCAGCTATCCCATTTAATATTAAGTATCTCTTAAGAGTAATAAGTAGACCTATATGCTTGATTTTGGAAAGCTGCATATGATATGTTGAATAAATTAAGCAATTATGCAGAAAAACATTCATATTCTAAATTCATTTTGATCTAATGAAGAAAGATCTTATACCTGTATATATATTTGACCAAATATGGGAAGAGATGTGAAAGGAGGTTCCATTACCTCACCTGCATACAACCAGAGTGGGGATGGGATACTACTGTTTGTTCGTCTTTTCATAAAAAAAAAATAAATAAAATAAAATAATTTTTGTAACCTGAAAGAGGTTTTTAAAAAGAAACAGAATTTTTATCTTAATTACAAATTATAATTAAAAAAAACTCAGAGTATTGAAATGGAATTAAAAAACTGATTCTAATATAATTGATCTTTATTTAGCATATGGCTCTGGAGTCCTTATGAACATATTTACATAATACATAGCAAATAGCAAAATAAAAAGCAATTTTAGCCTTTTAATTTGAGTTGTTTTATATTCCCTTGTCTTATGCATTACTTTATATCTATCACAAATATGTAACAGAAAACAAAAAGAGTAGCAATTAACTAAATGGGAAATTTCTATTATTTAAATGTGCATTTCTGTTGTTGATAGCATTTTATTTTAAAAGCATATTCCCTCTAGTTTTAAAAAAAGGCACTACATTGTCATGGAGAAAATTTTCATAAATACAGAAAAAGCACAAATAACAATGCAAAACTTTCCTTCATTCTACTTTGCACATTGGTTGTTGTTGGTTTTTTTGGACTGTATAGTATTTATCTTTTGTATATAGTATATATTTATTCATCCATATCTATCAATTCAATCTTGCTATCTATCTGTTATCAGGTGTATAATTAATTGCACATTTTTTTGCTAATCATCAAAAATTCATGTATAGTATACGTAAACTCCTTTTCCATTTAAGAGTTACAGGAATATTTTCTTCTCCTACAATATCATTTTTACTGGCCCACAGAGCAATCCATTGCGTAAAAGTATAAAAACATGTTCAATCAGCCATATACAACTAAATGTTTGGACTGTTAAGTTTTAGCAGAAAAAAAATATGTAGAGCATTCACCCAAATTTTTATGAATACTTTATAACATAATTTTGTTATTGCTTTTAAAATCTTTTAAAGAGAACACATGAATAAAATGCCTTAGTCAATAAGGACTGGTTAGTGTGCCAACGATGCTTCCACCTCCTGAGTTCTACACATGGCAAAATAATTGTGGATAGAGTCGGTGCATGGCGCCTCGGTCTCCAGGGATGCTAGAGAGCACAGTCTTTGGAACTTTACCAAGACCTACAACTCCACACTCTGCCCCAGGACAAGGATACTAGGAGACCCATAGCTAGTCCTTCATTTTTCAGTGAACTTGAATGAAATGATAATTATTGATCCAACAACCTGAAATGACTTCCCCTGAGTCCTTAGGGAAAGTTGTACAAATGTGTACTTAGGGACTCTTAAATACTGCTTATTAGTGGTTTGACAGGCCATAACTGCTCTGAAGGAGCCATTAAGCACCCTGATGTAAATCCTTTTGGGTTCTCATTTCTTCGACCCCACCTGTTGGACACAGTCACACATGGGTATTGAATCAGGTTGCTTGAAGTGGTAAGTGATACTATAAAAATTCATCCACAGTATTCACAACAAATTGGGTTTTTTTCCTGAAATATTTTGGGTTCCACACTTTTCTCACTTAATTCATTTAAATCATTCTCTTAAACATTTTAGAACTGCATGTACAACCCCTTAGTTACTTCAATTATCACTAATTATTAAAATCCATTTCTATAGATTTTAGAATTACTATAAACAGTTTTAGATACTTGAGACTTTTTAATGATTAAACTAAAGCCTGATAAATATATTTCTACGAATTTTGCATTGCAAAATATTTTATTAGTGATTGTCAACAATGTGAACATGGTCCAACTAGTGAAAATGACAACTTTTGATCTTCATTAGGAACGTAGGAAGATTTGTGAGCTATGATGTATTTTCACTGGCCCATTTTTAACCACCCCCAAAATAACTGTATTAACAAAAACACTAAGCAAACTTTCACTTCAGCCATACTCTGGATGCCTGAGTCAAGCACGCTTTTAATTTCATAACCAAGTTCTGCTGAGGCTCTTAGGGAGATAAATTACAACGTTTTGCCAGCCTAGATCTCATTTTGAGTTATCTTCTTTGTTTTGCAAACCTCATCTCGAGGACTGGACTTCTAATGCCTGTGATATGTTGCCAGAGGAGCACGCAAAGGTTTAAATTGCATCTTTTCAATGCGTTCTGGCACCGCAGCCTGAAGCCAATACTTGTGTTTTAACTGGCAACCTGCCTCCCACGAATGGAGGAAGCAGATTGCCTCTTTGCTGAATACTTAGACAAGGTACTGATATAACAACAGTGGACAAGCAGCTGGGAGCTGGGCTGTCAGCCTGTCACACACTGACAAATCTGTTGTTCATATTCAGGCAGGATGTGCGTGTTCGCTCGCCATCAGTATCATCCATCTCACGCGGGAGGGGGGGATGTGAAGGAGCCTCGTCCCCGCTGCCTATGGACCAAACGCTGTTATTACATCTTTCTGAAGGATCTCAACTAAACAACTCATTTACTTTTTTATGATGGGGCCTGGCAAATGAGACAAGTAAGATAGCCTGCTCAATTTTTGTTGCTCTTTCTTCCTTCAATACACCAAGACAGCCTGTATTACCATTTCGTGTCACATACATGAAATCATAACTCTAAATGGCTCCAAACTGCTTTTCTGGAAATCCATGAGGCAGAAGGAAGAGTACATATAAGAAATATTAAATTAAAATGTTGTTGTTTGAGAGGGAAAAAAACATAATTTGAACATAATTTGGGGTGGATTTTTGCCCCCCTCATCTCTCTTTTATTTTCCAGGCAGCACTGACTTTCAGAATGATCTCTAACAAATTTCCCCTAGAGCCACTGAATTTGTAACATTCAGACTCTCTCTCTCTCTCTCTCTCTCTCTGCAGATTCATTTCAGCCTGAATGTGAAGCCCACCTGAGACTAAATTTACAATTCCCCAGCCAAAGCATATCTATATTTATATGGACCTTTGTAAATCAATGAAATGTATTTTCTTTTTTAAATGTAGGCATTTGGGAGGAATTTAAAGGTAATCAAGGTTACACCCCAGAGTTTTTGGTATGTTGCCATTTACCATATTTTAACCTAGAATATTTAAAGACAAAAATTCCGCTATGGATTATTGACTTGCATCAGTTATACTAATGTCCACATACTGTTGTCTCTTTCCTTTTATAAACATATTTACTTTATGCTCTGAAAAGAGACTAAACCCATCAGAATTAGGATTGCTGTGTAGAGCATTTAATGGTCTATTTTGTAGTTTTGATCCTCTCTTATAGATTTTTTTTCTATTCCCAAGGTCAGTCTAAGAGCTCTTTTGAAGAAATATTTTGTGCAACATTTCAGGTAATCTGTTCTATAAAACTCACAAAAATGTGTATCAACTCAAAGAAGCAAAACCAACATTTTCAGTTAGAGGCACAAATGGCCCTGAAAAATCATGCTAACATTTTAACATTAAAATGTTCTCATATTCCCATGAAAATGGTAATCAGAAATACATCATTACAACTTATAATTTAATTTACAAAATTATTTTATGTTAAAGATACCTTTCATCAGTAAAAATTAGTTAAAACAACATCAGTAATACTACTTAATATTCACTGAGTTCTTACTTTATGTTAGATTATTTTCTGTATTGACATTAGGAAAAAGAAAAAATAATAATCTTAGAGATGGTAGGGTGGTAGGCAAAGGAAAACAATAACAAATTTAAAAGCCTGAAAGAGTAATTTTCATTTTTTATTTACTACCTATAATACCTATTGCTCTTACATAATTAGACTTATATAAACACAGACATTAAGTAGTGATGTTCACCATAGATTTTCCTAAAATTCTTTAAATGATGTGAACTTTCAAGAATGCAGAAAGTAATATTGTTTTAATAACACACACACACACACACACACACACACATATATATATACACACATGTATACATACTCAAACGTGAGAAAAAAATATATATATATACAGCAAGTAATGGTTCATCACTTAGGAAATGCTTCTTTCAGAAGTGTATCTGTTTCCAGGTAGCATAATGCAAATACATTATTCTTACCTGGTGAAATATCTATATTCCTAGGAATATTGTTACACCCTTGATTTACCGTGGTTTAAGGCATAACATAGCTTTAAGCAAGTATTTTACCATGTTGTTTCCCACATTTTTATGGGTCTACATAAAAAAAGGTGAATACACTGTATGTTTAAGTCAATAGTGTGCAAAAAACATGAAGAGTTGATTCATATTTTGGACATGAATTGTCCTAATAGAAAATAAACCATAAATATTCAAGAAGGCCAAATAACTCTCATCAACTTTAATAATATCTACATTAACTCTTCTCTATACTCTCAAACTTTGAGATTGGGCCTATTTTGAATACAATAATGATATAAATTCCCATCCTTATAAAATTACTGGGTGCCCTTTATTCTGCCCTGAAACCCTAGTGATTTTTGATTGACAGAAAGATTACCTAATAAACCTTCACTACAAACTAATTAATCACTTTGAATACAACACTAAATTGGCAGGCATAAAAAAGCAAATGAGATGGGTGTTGAAGCCCATTTTCAAATGACCTTAGTTAAAAGCCAAGTACAGACTTAATTCTTCTCTATCAGTGCCTTCTTCATGTTTGTGGGAAACTGATTCAAGAGCACACTTATATTTCCACCCTATGCCTGCCTGCCACTACCTAATAAGCATTTAGCTTCTGTGAATGCAGTCATACAAAGAGTCAGTGAGTAAGGCTATAACAATGTTGCCAGTTACAGCATAACACGTAAATTTTTTATTGTTCATCCTAGATTTTACACCTGTCTCAGCTTCTACAGCACTTTCATTAAGTTGGTTTTTGGGGGAGGAAGGGGAGGAGGTTCCTAGGATTGATCTCAGGGTCACTCAAACACTGAACCATATCCCCAGTCCTATTTTGTATTTCATTTACAGACAGGGTCTCACTGAGTTGCTTAGTGCCTCACTTTTGCTGAGGCTGGCTTTGAACTCGAGATCCTCTTGCCTCAGCCTCCCGAGCCACTGGGATTACAGGCATGTACCACCGTGCCCGGCTATATAGCACTTTCAGTCCACAGTACAATACAGCATTTATTGCACTGGAGTGTCATGATGTTTTTAGATGTCTGGGGGCACCTTAGAGCAGCACCCCTTATTCTTTTTTGTACCCTCCATACCTGGCACAATACGTGGCACTAAGTAGGGTAATAAATACCATGTCATGTAGAACACAATAGAGTGGTGCTTGGTCAACTTTTTTTTCTATTTTTTTTTTATTTGTTCTATTTAGTTCTACATGACAGCGGAATGCATTTTGATTCATTGTACACAAAGGGAGTACAACTTTTCATTTCTCTGGTCATCATTTGTACTTGATTACGTCTTTGTGCTTTCATGTTGACATTAAAAATTTGAAAGGAGTTCTCTTTTTGGCTAGAAAGACAATGTTTCTTAATAGCATCAACATCTTTTGCCCATTATTTTTTAAAAAAAGAAATGAAAGAAATGTATCAGTCTTGACCATTATGCCAAACTCACGGTATATAGAAGGACTACAAGTTGACAGAAGTTTGAACATTTTATTACACATAGGTCCTGTCAATTTCATCTCTCACTGCTAATTTGTTGAAGTGGGATACACCTGGGCCTTTCTCTTGTGCTCTATGTGCATTACCACTATCGTATTCTATCACTCCAGTCCCTACAATCTCCGGGATTAACACCTCTGTTAAAGGGGCAAAGATTTTTCAGTAGAAAGCGTTTCTTAAATCCATTCAAGACACATATTTCACCAAGTCACTGGTCCACTTGCCTTTGCTGTTTATCTCAAAAGGAACACACACAGTCCTCTAAAAATCGGACCTGCTTTACCACCACCCCATGCCCACTCACTTGACACACGGGATCCTTCCATCTGTTGTGCTATGTATGTTCTATAATCAAAGTTCTTCAGGGGGAGATGTCAGGCCCTGCAGGAACAAGAACACATTTTATAGACTCCCTTCATTTCCACTTGCAACAAGTTGCCTCTCAAGGTTTACCTGATATACATCTTCTAACCTCAGCCCTAAAATAAATGAGGACAAAATATAAATAAATAAACACGGGACAGTCTAAAGTCTAAAGCATCTCGGCACCAGTCATTTGTTACTTTGGAAGGGCACTTCCCACCCCCAGCTCTATCCTGAGTTGGCCCCTCTCTGCTTCCCGGTGTTGCCCCTGGTAGCTTTTGTCTGTTGCCCTCCTTCACGGCTGGCTGCCTGAGCTGGATGAGTGGGTATGATACGTCTGGTCCCAGGATCTGTCTGTTGGACTCTAAACACAGACATCCCTCCTACCAGACAAGCACTGGCTTCCTGGGATATTAATGAGCCTCCAGCTATTTAGTGGGTCTCTCTTTCCCCGTCCCCCCTTCTCTGTCTAGTTGTTTCCCTCACAGTCCCCACCCCCCCAGCCCAGCCCTGCTCCTCCAGCTCCCTCCCTCCCTGCTTCTATCCAAGCTGCTCAGAGACAGAGAGGGAGAGAGGAATTATTTATTGTGCGTCTGTTTAAAATGAAAGGCTTTTACATTTTAATGAGCACTAAATAGGTGCGAGGAAATATTGTTCATTAGCTGTAATCTGTGGAATTGCTTGAGTGAACTTCCTTCGGAGGCTGCTTTAAACGGCTCACTCAAGTAAAGCAGTTTGTATGGTAATTAAGGGAGCATTTTTCTGTCAACATCTGTGCTGCTATTTATAACAGGGGAGGTAGCTTGCAGCTCCACTGTGGAGCTGGAAGGTGTAGCTGCTGAGAGATGCAGGTGGGACGGGTGACTCCTTTGGTTGGCAATTGGTAGTGGTACACCATTTCTTCTTGGCACTCTTTCAACCATGACAAGCTCCTTTTTCTTGCTTTCCTTCCGTTCAGACTCCACCACTTCTAAAAAAAAAAAAAAAAAAAAGAAGAAGAAAGAAGAAAAAAATTCTTCCCCACTCTTCCTAGCTAGAATTATCTCTCTGACATCTCTTCATTAATCACAGCCTTCACTTGGCAGCCCAGGCAGGGAGATTCAAGCTGCTTTGGAGAAGCAAGTGGGCTTCAGCTTTTTCAAATGGTTTCATTCTGTCACGCATTTCTCTCTTCCACACGTACACGGGGGTGCTTTACTGGGACTAGGACTGTGGAATTCTGGGAAGTCCTATTGCTGGGAAATAATGAACTAACTGGGATACCTCAAGTTCTGCCAAGATGAAGGATCCATCATGGCATCATAAGGTATGACAGGCAGTCTCAGCAGCGCTGTGACAAACCTGACTTCTTGTTACCCTGGAGTGGCCTTCTTTCCAATGATGGAATGGCTCAGGATATCCTTCAACCGGAGAGGAAGAGTGCTGCTCTACAAAGTTCCAGGGGACGGACAGTGAGAGCAAGGGAGGTTCATTAGGAAGGTGGCCTGGTTATGCTGAGGCGAGGAACAGAGAAAGGAGAGCAGGCAGGCAGCAGGGACCCAACATCAGGAAGTACCACAAAGGAGCACATCAGAGCCACCACTGAGGGTGAAGTGGGAATTAGTGAACCCAGGGATTAGAGCAGGGATTTGTTTATATACAGAATAGGGCAAGGACCCTGGTCCTAGAAGCAGTGAGGTATAAGCTCTGAGCAGAACCAGCAACTGTCTCCACTGAATATGTTATTCTGAAAAAACTAGTGTGTCTTTTTAAATTTTCTCCAACTGAAGGCAGAACTAGTCAAGATTATTGGGAACAACACTGATTTCTCCTAGCTGTGAAGGTTGTAGCGATAGGGGGCAAAGGGTCAGGCAGATTCTAACTACTGAAGGAAGACTAAAGATCATTTACCAACTAGACTGTGGGATTCTTCAATGCAAGGAAAATCTCTCTATCCTTTTTTTCTGTGCTTCTCTTTTCTTTCTGCCCCCCCCCCTTTTTTTTGATACCTAGGCAGTATTTGGCACACAATAAAAGTATTCAAAATAAATATCTTTTGGATGAGTAAGTAAATTGTCAAGGATCTGTCAATGATAGCATAATAATAATGGAAGAGAGATAATGGCCAACATTTGTTCTCCTGTTAAGTCAGTGAATTGGTAAAGAATCAATAACCTTAAAAGTAAATATTATTGTTCATCCAATTCAAAATCTTTTCTTAAAATTTGTTCTTTTTAGATATACATGTCAGTAGAGTGTGTTTTGACACATTATACATACATGGAGTATGAATTATTCTAATTAGGATCTCTTTCTTGTATATGATGTGGAGTTTCACTGGTCGTGTATTCGTATGTGAACATATGAAAGTTATGACAGTCATGTTTCCTATCCCCCCCTCCCTCTCTCCTCTTCATTCCCCTTTGTCTAATCTACAGAACTTCTATTTCACTTCCCCCTTATTGTGTGTTAGCATCCACATATCACCATTCAAAATCTTGATTTGAAAAAATATGTGGAGAAACTCAAATTGAGTGTTCCCTGAAAGGATTATAGGGGAACCACAGAAGCTCTTTTATCTTATAGATTTCATTAGAACCCTTAATATCAGAAACCTGGTCTCCTTATTAAATATCATCTTCACTGACAAAATTTGTTATTAAATATAGTATTTTGTCTCTATGTTATTTTTGTCTTGATTCTACTTGTTTATTAATTCATGCTTTGAACTGTATTTGTCCCAAAACAATTTCACTAAATGACTAATTTCAAGAAGTCAAATAAAGACGTGAATGTAGTAAAATTCAAATGACTAAAGATAACTCACACTTGGAGAGAATGTGTACAAGTGACTCCCAAAGTACTGTAAGTTTAAAATAGCTGGCCTCTCATAGCCCATCGGTATGATGAGGCTGGAAAAATTCTTTAATCTATTGAATGTTGTCTTTTTTTCTTTCCATGTGTGTTAGTCATCTTTCTGTTACTGTAACAAAGCATCTGAAATAATCATCTTTTAAAAAGTAAATATTTATTTTGGATGTTTCAGAGACTCCAGTCCATGGTCACTTGGTTCTGTTGACTTTGGGCCTGTGGTTGGGCAGCACATCATGGTAGATGACTCACATTAGAGGAAACTGCTTATCTCATGTTGGTCAGGAAATGAGAGGGAGAGGAAGAGGCTGTGGTTCCAGTATCCCCTAAAAGGGCATGTATCCAATGGCCTAACTTCCTCAAATTATGCCCCACCTCCTAAAGGTTCCACCAACTCCCAATAGAACCACAGGAAGGGGATGAAGCCTTTAACGCATGGATCTGAAGGGGACAGTTAAGATCCAAGTTACAACAAAAACATTTCTTCTGAGTGTGCACAAATAGTAAAATTGTATTTAAAAAAAAGCAACAGAAGAAAACAAATTTGAAGTAATTAACTTTGAAGCATTTTCCAAGGGTTTATTCAAGTGTTATTTGTAAACCAATATATGTGATATAACCTTACAGGATATGATGCAAGAGTAAAACTGCTGAGCTAGTAGACCTCTAAGAGTCTTGAGATTTAATTTTTCCACAAAACACACAGGACCAGCCTGTCCATGCTATGTTAAGCTTGATTCCAGCCTTGTAAGGACTTTAAATGTGGTCATGGAGATAGATTTTAAATAAGACAATAGGGTCTTTTTCAGCACAAGTGTGTGTAGTGGGCAGAGTCAGAGCAAAAGAAAATAATTATCAATACCGTGCAGGAGAAAGGGGCACAGGAAAATAAACAGGATGCGAAAATGAGTGGACATGGAGTAGAAGGAGCTGTCTGTGGTAGGGAACAGGGTGAGGCAGGCATCCTGGGGAATTGAACTCTCACTCGATTTTGTTGACAGTAGAGAATCATGGAAAGTTTTAAGAGACAAACGTGATCTAATTTGAACCTTAGATCACTTGAGCAGCAGTGGAGACGAGATTAGAGGAGTAGAAGGCTTGAAGTAAGGAAAACCAACTGGGAATTTACTTTTAATGAAATTGTACTTAATTTTGTCATATTACCAACTTGGAGAAAAGCACATAGAGAAGACTAATACAATAATCCAAGGAGAAAAAGCAAGATCCAGAAGAAGGCAAGAGTACTGATGGTAGCTCTGAGGAAAAGTTGGATTTTCTACAGATATGGTGTCTGCCGCACTAGGCAACTGGTTAGATGCAGAAGATAAGGAGAGGAGAAAGTTTAAGATTCATTTTATCTATTCAATGAAGTAGAATTGATTGCACATTATTATTATTTGTACTGCATTACTATTCATTAGGCACAGAACTAGGCCCTGGAAATATAACAAAGCCTCAAACTGGTACCTGTCCCTAAGATTCCCAGGTGGGTACTTAATAGATGGCACCTCCTGGTAACAGGGAATATTTTACATAGAAACAGCATGGTAACAGTTTTTCTTTTTGAAGTTGAGATATATTTCACATACCATGAAATCCACTCTTCAAAAATTAGTATTTCAGGGGCTTTTAATATATTCACAAAGTTTTGCAACCATTACCATTAATTCCAGAGCTTCTTCATTCCCCAAAAAGATGCTCTGCCACCCTTACCAGTCACTCCTCACTTGCCTCATCCTGGTAGAGAAAGCTGTGGAGTAAACCCAGCTGAACTTGCTTGGGGAATACTGAGTTAGAGATGTCTGTGGGTATCTGGGAGATGTCTGGGTCTGGAACTTAGGGCAGAAGTCTTGCTGGAAATGGAGATTTGAAATTGTCAATGAATGAAAGTTAGTGGAAACCCATGGGAGAAACATTTCTCAGAAGGAGAGACAATCTCCAAGGATAAGTTCTGAGGAACACTAACTTTCAAGATTGTTGATTTTGTGTAATCCTAAATTTGTCTTTTCACAAGTACAAAATTCATTTGGCTATTGACACTTGTGGAACTTTCTATAGAAAGCTAGATACCTATAATCATTATTTTCCCAGATCGACCAAGGCAAATGCATTCAGAGGGTTGTGATTATTTGTGCTTTGTGTATAATTTTCTGCAAATTATGTTATACTCACATACAGAAATTCTAAAACTATCAAATCTTCCCATCTCTCATAGCAATGACAATCTAAGTTCCCTAAAGACAGGACCAGATCTCATATTTCTTTGTTATCAATTGGATATAGTACTTATATGCAATAAAAGCAAAATAAATGTTTGCTGTCAGGGGAAAACAGTTCTATGGTTATGTATTCACTGATAAGACATGCAATCTCCATATTCATTGATCTAATCATTTATTCTTTCAGCAAACATTTACTGGGTACCTACTATGTCCTGGATCTTATGGTTGCATGCTAAAATGTAAAAAAAAAAAAAAAAAGTCTTGAGTATTTTCTTTATGTTGGTATCATACATCCATATATTATTTTTATTAATAATAAAGCAAAGTAACTGTTGGATTAGTTATAAAAACCAGCTTAAAAACAGTTATGTAGATTTTTAATAAAACCATTCAATAATTATTTTTAATGTTATTTTTCTTCATGGCTATCTAATGCGGTTTTTCTTTTTGTCTTGTATAGTTTTAGCCCACTTAAGCAAGACAGTAAGCAGTTATAAGCAAGGCAATGCATGATGGGTGCTACTAGATTATTTTAAACTTGAGCCAACTTTTATTACTGCCTGGAGTTGAGTCAGAATAGATGACTTACAAATCCATCTTCAAAACAGATTTCGACAATAGAATTTGACATACATGATCAACAAATTGCAATGTTTTGCAAACTTGGTGAAAGTCAGCTGACACTTCTAGTGTAATCTGGGTGTGTGTCATTGCAGATAGCATCACACTAACATTTAGCATGAGGACCCAACAGGGCATATTTTGGTGCTCCATTAACATTTGCCTTGGAATTAAAGCTTGATGCATTCAACCACTTGCCACATTTATTAATTGGCTCCTAAAACATACCCCAGAGTGATTTTTAACACATACACAGAATGGCTCTTTAACTTTCCACTTAATTTTAATGCTTCTTCTCCAAATATTTTTTTAAAGTGCCTTTCTCAGCCTAAAACACACTTTCTAAAAAATTCACAACTGAAGCATAAAAGACAATTAGAACAAATTTATGAGACTGTTTTCCCTCTATTGTTTGCAAAACATTCAAATGAATATGTAGCTGGAGAAATAAAAAACCACCACCGAGGAGCAACTGAGGAGGAAACTTTTGCTTGGAGCTGAGTCAGAATAGATGACTTACAAATCCATCTTCAAAGCTTCAATCAGACCACTGCCTGTGATAATGCTGAATTGAATTGGGAATAGGCGGTAAAAAGAGTTCAAATACTTTGCCTAAGAATTGATAAATGTGGTTGTTAAAAAGTAGAGGTAGAGTTTCAGAAGGGATGCAGACAGTGAGGAGATGTGAGTGAAGGTCAAGTATTGTAAGCAATATGGCGAAGGGAATGCTAATAAGAGGCATTTATGGCCAGGCGCTTTGGTGCATGCCTGCCATTCCAATGACTTGGGAGAACGAGGAAGGAGGATCTAGAGTTCAAAGCCAGTCTCAGCAATGGTGAGGTGTTAAACAACTCTGTGAGATTCTGTCTCTAAATAAAATACAAAATAGGGCTGAAGATGTGACTCAGTGTTCAAGTGCCCCTGAGTTCAATCCCTGGTACTTCCCCCATAAAGAAAGAGGTGCTTATAATATCTTAGTTTGTTTTGCTGATTAAAATCCCTCTTATCTTCAGAAGGCTATGGAGCCTGAATGGCATAGAGTCTTGTGTGCCTACCGTGTGAATTGATTTAACTTCACAAATCAGTTGATGTGCTCTGGGAGAGGGCCAGCCCATGTGGGAACAACCTCATATCCTCAAATTGGTGCTGGGAGCCCATAGTGGTCAGCCTAGGAGAACTCCCTAAGGAGGACAGATCTAGAAACACAGCACAGCCCCTGGGGCAACCAAATGGGAAATCTCCTGGGGATTAATTACGGAATTTATTTATACCCTGTCTCAATCCTAAGGGTCTTTATCCAAGGTGAATTACTTAATCTCTTGTAACCTTAATTTCCTGATTGGTAAAACAGCAATAATAATGTACAGAACCAAGTATGGTTTAGGGGGTAATTTTCAAAATTCAATACCTTTTTCATCTTGATCTTCCAAATAGAAAGCTGGATAGATTTCACTAGATTGAATCCACCAATCTATTATTCAGAAAAATTTCTGGTAGCTGACTTTGAATTAAACTTGGCTGTGAGGGATTCTCAGATTTCTGGACCCTTTGTGGATGTAACTCGGTTGTCCCTAACATGGCCAATGCTTTTGGTATGTTCTTACGCACTATTCGCTGGAAGTGCTTCCTACTTCATAACCAGCATGATGTATCTGCTGGAATCCAGGTTTCATCACTTACCACCTATTATCTGTGTGAGGTCATTCAACTACTCTGTGCTCTAATTTCCTCTTAAGTTTGATAAGAAGATTAAATAAATCACTCTATCTGTAAAGCACTTAGAATAGAATCTGTAAAATGTAAATGTACTATTCATGTTAGCTTTTTAAACTTATCCTTTTTCAAGAAAAAAAAAAGACTATTTTTTTTTTTAGAGCAGTTTTAGGCTCAAGGCAGGGTTTCCTATACCCACTGCTGACTTCCATTAACACCCAGTGTCTATGTGGTGTATTTATTTATTTATTTATTTATTTTTTGGGTGCTGGGGATTGAACCCAGGGCCTTGTGCTTACAAGGTAAGCACTCTACCGACTGAGCTATCTCCCCAGCCCCCTATGTGGTGTATTTATTATGATTGATGAAGCAACATTGACACATCAAGATCAACCTAAATCCATGGTTTACATTACAACTCACTATTGGTGTTGTACACTCTACAAATCTTGATAAGTATATGACAAGTGGTATGCACTATTTTAAGTATTATATAGAACATTTTTGCGGCCCTAAAAATCCCCTGGGCTCTACCTGTTCATCCCTCTCCATCCCTGCTCCCTGGCAAACACTGATCTTTTTTAACTACCTCCATACTTTTTCCAACATTTTTTCTTGTACTATATAAATAAGGACAAATTATTGTGCCCTAAATGGAAGGGAATATTTTTTATAAATTATTTCATTTCATCCTAATCACAGGTTTACAATGTAGGAACTGTTATTTTATTTATAACAAGACTTGGAATTTAAATTCTCCATATACTTTTAATGTATTAAAATTATTTAATTAAAGACCTTGGATTTTGAATTAGAAAATTCAGACATGGTGCATTGAACTCACCAGATTATTTTATATATTTTTTTCAACTGAAGAAACTTAAGCATCAATTGGTACTATATTGAATCATAGTATCCTTATAAACCAGTAATTATTTTTAATAGAATACAGCATTAGTTCAAAATTCTACAGTATGCTTACCTATAACACTCAGGTTAACCTGTGAACTTAAATAATCCTATGTAGACAATTTACCATGTATATTCTTTGTTAAAATAGTGTACTGATAGAAATAATTGAAAAAAAATGAGACAAAACTTCTGCCATATTTCTAACTGTCTGAAATTTTCTGGTCTCAAATGTTCTCAGTATATTCAGACAATTATTTGTGTCATCATAATCCTACACCAAACTCCTAGATGAGTTCATTTTCCTTTGTCTTAAATTGTTTTATCAGTTTTAATTTTTGGTGTATTATCAAGATTGCAAACTTGTTTTCATACTCTGGTCACTAATTCCATCCATGCTGACTATTTGAAACCATTGTATGAATGGACTAATCAAGTAGAAATACTTTGACATGACATAGTCACAGTACAAGTAAGTATTTGACTTCCAAACTGCAATGTGTAAGTAGATTGATTCTTAGGGTCTGTTAAACATACATATACATATTCATGAATCCATAAGCAAAAGTATCTGAAAGTACGTCCTCTAGCATCACACATATCTACCTACAGATTATGGAGTAATATGTGTGCTGCTTTCTCCTTCCTTTCCATCAATTTTATTCTCACTCATCTTTCAACTTTCTTCTCAAAACTGAAGCTTATGAAAACCCTAACAGAATCCTCAAGTTAGTATTGATACTTAGAACTTCTTAAGTGGCCAGGAGTGGTGGTACATGTCTATAATCCCAGCTACTCAGGAGATTGAGGCAAGAGGATCACAAGTTCAAGGCCAGCCTCAGCAACTTAGAAAGTCCCTGTCTTAAAATAAAAATAAAATTCTGGGGATGTAGCTCAGTGGCAAAGCCCCCCTGGGTTCAATCTCCAGTATCAAAAAAAAAAAAACAAACCCAGAATTCTTCAAGTGCTTAAAGAGAAAGTCCATACTGTACTACATTTTAGCTGCTTACATTACATTTCAAAGATTGCGTGTAAATTCTTATAAAAATAAGACCAAATTGCAAGTCCTAAGAGAATACCACACCGTAGATTAGTTATTTCCTGAAATTCTCATCTGCGTCTCTTTTTCTGGCCATCCTGAATCTTTCTTTTTTCTTTTCTTTCTTTCTTTTCTCTCTCTCTTTTTTAGCTCTTTCCCACGGGAAACAGGTTGGAGGTGTCTCCTCTGTGCGGAAACATTTCTTCCACTGTACTGTAGTTGATAGTCTTTTCCAGTAAGACTCACAGTTCTTGGGGCTGAAACTGGTTTATTTTCTCTTTTATACCCAAAGTTAGCAGAGTACCAAACACAAACTTCTTGTTCCATAACTATCGTTATGTTAATAAATGGGACACATGGCAGCATTTTATAGAAGATTCAGTTGAAATGGTTGTTGAATAAACTTCTATCAACTACTTTTTTAGAAGTCTTTCATTCCTTTCTTCTTTTCATACCCCATATTTGGTTTTTCATAAATGCTGATGGTTCTGTACTTCATCAAGATTCCATATTTTTTTTTTCTGTGTTCAACAGAAAAAAAGGCAATGGGACTTATCAGTGAGGAAAGACTCACATAAAGGAGACTTCAAACTTGTCCCAAAACCATATCATACATCTACTTGTTGTCATGGGTACTATTATAAGAATTCAGGACGTGGTTCATAAAGTTCTTCAACATTCAAATTTCTGATTTTGTTCTCATGAGATACCATAAATTGAGCATTCTTAAGCCTTAAAATGGGTGAGAAAAGAAGACTCAGAAAGGTAGAAATACACCCAGGAAGACAAATAGCTAAGTGAATAGAACTGGGACCAGAAGCAAGGCCTCGTGATCCTAGTTCAATGCTGATTCCACTTGTTACAAATTTACATATTGTGATTGGCTTATTTCACTTAGCATGATATTCTCCAATTCCATTCATTTATCTGCAAATGCCATAATATTATTCTTTTTTATGACTGAATAATATTCCATTGTCTGTATATACCACAGTTTCTTTCTCCATTCATCTGTTGAAGGGCATCTAGGTTGGTTCTACGATATTGTGAATCGAGCTGCTATAAACATTGATGTGGCTGTGTTACTGTAGTATGCTAATTTTAAGTCTTTTGGGTATAAACCAAGGAGTGGAATAACTGGGTCAAAAGGTGGGTCCATTCCAAGTTTTCTGAGGATTCTCCACACTGCTTTCCAGAGTGGCTGCACCAATTTTCAACTCCACCAGCAATGTAAAAGCCAATCCCAAAAAACCAAAGTTCGAATGTTTTCCCTGATAAGTGGATGATGATATATATTAGGGGTGAGGGGTGGGGGTGAGAGAAGAATGGAGAAACTTTAGATTATGTAGAGGGAAATGAGAGGGAGGAGGGTAATGAAAAATGGTGGAATGAGACAGACATCATTACCCTATGTTCATGTATGATTACATGAATGGTATGAATCTACATCATGCACAACCATAGAAACAAAATGATGTACCCCATTTGTGTACAATGAATCAAAATGCAGTCTGTAAAAATTTTAAAAATTACATATTGTGACTTAATGTTTATATTGCTGAAATGTTTTATTTCCCTAAACAAATGTTTAATAGTGAAGCCATGTCCTTGTGCTGGAGCTGTGGAACAGTGGCCCAGGTAGTCAGGAGCATGGACGGTGAGCATAACTAGTCAGGGCAATGCCCAGGGTGTGGGCCCAGGGCACTGCAAGCCAAGGCTGAGGTGGGTTAAGGTACACCAACCTGTTGCACTGTGGTAGTCTGGCCTGGGCCCAATGGGGATGCCTATTCCACAGAGCACCTTGGTTGCAACCTGAACCCCTGAGCATGCCCAATCTGATGACCTCAACTTTCTGCTTCCCAGTAAGGAATGGGAAAATGAAAGTGTGTTAGACCTGACTGGGACTGCAGGGCTAACCAATAGCATTGGTGGTTTTCCAAATCCTGATTAGCATAAATTTGGACCAATAGCATCGATCCAAGTGCTATATAAATCCCCAGACTAGCACACTCAGGCAACAACCCCTCTTAGAGTCCCTTTTGCCCTATGAGAGTTTTGTTTCTATTCTTCAACTTGAATAAATCCTACTTCTTTCACTCTTACGTTTTCTTGTCTAGTGAATTTCATTCTTCAGATTTGCCAGAAAAGAACCTGGAAAGAAGTTGGCAGTGAGCTGCTGGGGCCTGGAAGGCATGGCCCACATCAACAGCTGCAGCACTGAATGCTGCAACTCGTGGTCATAGAAGAATCAGGCTTTGCTGGCTGTGATGTTTCGAGCTGACTCTGGTAGGCACCGCCTCTGTGATTAGTTGCTAATACTAAAATGGACTTTCTGGGTTGTAGAGGCCTGCAGCTTGCACAGGCTCCACCTGCCAACGGAAGTGGAAAATCTGGCTTCATCTTAAATTCTGGTTTCAATAGTTTC
This sequence comes from Sciurus carolinensis, assembly GCF_902686445.1. NCBI lineage: Eukaryota > Metazoa > Chordata > Mammalia > Rodentia > Sciuridae > Sciurus > Sciurus carolinensis. Next base: position 71,959,607 of record NC_062224.1, read on the forward strand.
CAAGTGTTGAATTAATACTTAAATTACATGTCCCAAGAAATTAGCCAAGCACTTTTTTTCTTAAGTAAACATGGGTGGAAAAGATGAAAAATGTGCAGACAAATAATATTAAAATACACATTATCAGAAAACAATGACCTCAAAAATAGTCAGGTCCTCTCTCTAAAGTCTGCTAAATGTAATAAAAACAAAAAAAGTTTTAAAGGTCATGAAAATGAGATTTCAGGTTTCATTTTGTTGCTTGATATTACCCATCTTTCTATGAGCTAAAATGTTTATCCTATTTAATATTTATGGTACCATGAACATTACTGTATATGAAGGATAAAATATTCATATTTTATCCTCCCTACCATTCTAATACAGGCAAGTGATAGATTTTCCAAAGCTTTTTTTCTATAACTCTAAGGAAATTACAATTAAGTTCAATATATAGAGGTGCACAGGATTTGGGCTAGCATGAAAAAGAGTCTATCATTCACAGAATCACTAGTCATTTATGTTCTTGTCCAGAGCAGATACCTTCGATGCATCCTTTCAGCCATTGTATTTACCTCGGATCATGTGCTTCTTGAAGGAAGAATGTAATTCTCCTGCCATCTTTGAAAGGGCTCATTGGTTGCAAGGAACAGAAATTCAGTTAAAGAAACTCACATTGGGAGGCAGATGAAGGATGACCCCATGAAAGCATATATTACTGAGAGGGTGTAGATAGATTTCATGTTACTAGAAAAGTACCCCAAGAGCTGCTCTGTCATCTCTTTCTCTAGGGGTGCATTGTCTGTTTTTTCTGCTCCTTTACTGGTCATTATTTTCTCTGCTGACTAATTTCTCTTGCAAGGCTTTTGGTTTCTGCTTATTAAACTTACCTGGTTTGCTATGGTCCTAATTGATACCTCAACTCTAAATGACACTCTAGTTTCTGTTTCTGTTTATCTTATTTAGAGAGAGGGAAAGAGAGGGGAGTAAGAAAACAAAGAGCAAAAACTTATTGACTCAGTCCAAACCACGTGTCAGTTCCCCTGAGGATTGGGTGGGGATGGGACCATGTATCTACCTCTAGTTCAATCAGTTGAAGCCAAGGGGAAGAATCCTATAGTTGAGGCTATAGGGCAGAAAGGAATTTCAAAGAAGGAAGTAGCAACTGTAAGCAATAAGCAATAATAATTGTTTTTACTGAATCTTTTGGGTCACTTGATAAAGTCCGTTCATGCACTGTTAATGACAGTCTTGAAAGGGATAAAGAAGAAATGGAGAAATTCTCTCCCTCCCCATCAGTGTCTCTGTCTCCCTCCCTCCCTCTTCTTTCTCTTTCTTCCTCATACGTATACACACAAACCACAAAATAATAATTTTAAACAACCTTCTTGTCTCCTTTTTCTATTTTTCATAGATTTTGTTTTGCCTTAAGAAAGTGTAATTTCATATTCTAGTTTTTCAATAATAATGAGGAAAAGGAAGGAGAAAAGGAGATATGAAGCTATATTATTTTTACAGTCAAATGCTGGAAATCCAGCTGGCAAGTTATAATTTACTGCTGTTCATTAATCAGGTACTGCTTAGATTTCAAATGTAAGATTTCCTACATGCATATTCTTGCACAAGGTTAGGAGATGAGCATAATAAAAGTAGATATTCAATGATAATGGAACATTTTGCATTGTCAGGTAATTAAATTACATTGCGAATATGCTTTAAAACCTAAGATTTTTTTTTCTGTCTAAAACGTGTACAATGAATTTTTGTGTATGCCATGAAAGACAACAGAATACCATAAAAAATAATATTTTGATCATGTCAACCTTGGTGTGTCAGTACATGCCAAGAAGTTTGAATCAGAGAAGAAGTTTGGATGTGGAAGTCAAAAGTAAGAAATAGCATAGTGGAATAAAAAGCTGCATGGGAGGCCTGTAGGACTGAGGAGGGAAGCAGAACCAGGGATCAGCAATGGGGACACAACACAGTTGGGCAAGTATTCACGCCGAGGGGCAATACCTAGGAAGCAGGAGCTTGGCAGGTGTTTTGCTGCTTGAATTCAGGACACCTTCTCAGATCACACACAAGCCTTAGTCTGGACTACAGGCAGACGTGTAGCAGACTCAGAAATCTAGCCAGAGAAAGTGAATAAGAAGGGACTACAGGACCCAGGCAAAAAGTCTGGCCAGCAAGTAGAGGGCACTAGTGCAAAGCAAAGAATTTCTGATCGGAGGGTTTCTGAGTACTGGATGTAACTGTTCTTGGCGTGAGGAATAAGAAACCCAGGGAGGATGAAGACTCCTGGGGTGGGGTAGAGCATTAATACCACACCTTTTTATAAGGAAAGACTCAATTTTGCTTATATTCTCACATTTATCCTATAGAGATTGCTAAGAATATAATCTGCTTCCTGACCTCGACAGACTATTATGCATGATAAAGATAGAGGAATATTCAGGAGGAGATATATATGTTGTTAAAGATAATAATTATCTTAACGTTACATTTATAATATATAAATATGCATACAGATTTTTATAATGATCATATAAGACATAAATGTTAAATACATTTTTATACATACATATTTTTATAATTGATATCTTTAACTACAGTATGCTTTGTGGCACTAACTTTTCAAATATCTTGTTCATCTGAGGACTGTTATATAAAAGCCTGTTAGAGTTAACACTATGAATGTCCTTGAGTAGTCTTCCCTTCTTCACATATCCAGATGTTCTACTACCTTCTTTTAAAATACCACTCTCTATACTTTCTTGGTAAGATGTAATTCCTGCCCTCAACAAAATTAGAAAGTAATAAACCCATCTGATTTGCTTACATATTTTTGCTTGATGATGAAATTAAATTAAAATTTAGAATTTTAATCTGGGGAGTAATATTCTCTAGGGAAGAAAAATCTTTAGGATTTACCAAGTGATTTACTAAAGCATTTACTAGATCAAATGAATATTCATATCTTAAAATATTTGAACTCATGTTCTATAAAAGATAAATTACTATTAATTTAAAATATGTTCATATAAAATATAACAATGATACATTATTTTATTTTTGGGGTTTTTTTGATACATTATTTTAAAGTACTATCAATACAATGTTTATGTTATAGTATTTATAACAAAGATAGTTTTTCAGGTCAAATTGCTTTTCTTAAAAAATATTAACTGCTTCATGATAGTAGGATGAATGCATCCTCATTAACAAAAAACCACAAGTAACTTTTTTTTTAATGTGTGGATTTAAAACATTCCAAGCATTTAATATATCTTCATTTTATGGGAACTTGATTAACTTCATACCTGAAGCTGCTAAACTTATGATCCTATCTTGCAATAGACTTTCCTTTCATTTTTAAAAAGTTCTAGAATACAAGCGTTTGGGCTATGGAATTAAAAAAAAATTCCAAGTGTAATATGGTGTTTACCAAAATATATATATGTACACATGTATCTATGTATTTGCTATTTTTAAATGGCACACTGCAAACCAACGAGATTGTGATATAAAACAGATATGAAAGAAATAAAACCTAAAGGAAGCACAATCATTGTGCCAGTTATAAAAGTCTTTTCAAACACGGTTGCGTCTAGAATTATACTGTTAGCATTAACTACTCTGCTAAATGTAATTTCAGAGCAGCTTGGCTATGCTGGGACCAATAATGTTTCAGCAGATGTTAACAGTGAGGGAATTTAAAGATTACAGAGTTTCATGGGTGTAGTAAAGCTGCAGTGGGAACAGAAATATTACCGTAGCTGTTATGTTCTGAGTGCATCACATTTACTGACAAGTAATACATGAGTGATAGTGAGGACCAAGGGAATGGAACTTTATACTTACTGGTCAGCAGCATATAAATTCCATAAATTAAACAAAGTTTTATGTATTCTTCATTTCTTTTCAGACTGATCTTCCTCAGAGGGCCTTTGTTTCATGTTAATTCCATCATCAAAGCTTTGTTCAACCATACTATTCTCTTTAAGAAGTGTATATCCTCCTTCAGGGTTTCCTTCCACACATACATCCCCATTATTTTTTAATCTTAGAGTGATCTCCATGTGGAACTTTAGGGAACCTCAACATTTTTTATTATGAGTTCCATCAGACTACCATTCCTTATGTATATCCTATCCTGCTCAACTTATTTCTTCCCTTAATGATCCAAGAGGAACAATACTGTAGTCTCTGAAGAGGTGAATGGTAGAGAACTTGGTAAAGGGCATTACCCTCCTTTTTTATGTGTAATCTAAACGGGAAGGTGGTGGCAGAGAGATGGAGGGTTCTCCCTACCTGAGGACATGTGGAGATGGGCAAAAAGATTCTTCTATAGTGTGAGTTCCAGCTTTTTCAATGAGTCAGATAATGAGTCACTGAAAGTAAAAAAAAAAAAAAAAAAAAAATCTTGGTGGACTGATGGACAGATCATTCTCTATACTAGTCACCCTACTAGGTCTCAGAACAGAACCCAAGTCAGACTGTGAAATTTCTTATTTAGGAGATAGTGAGATGCAAGAGTGAATTTGCATTTTTATAGTAAAACCAAGTCAGCAGTACTTAAAATTTTAAATAATATTACTGTTAGAAGTTATGAGTTAAATTAATGGCATTTGGTGACTTCCAGTAGGCATAAAATTAGCCCTGTATAAATACATTTTTCCTTAAATATGTAGACACCAAGAAACAACTTCATGTATCTTGAACCTCACCTCACTAGACATTGACCAGACACTGGTGAAAAATTTTCAAGTGACATGTAGCATATAGATAATTCCATTTGAGATCCTGAGGCTAGCCAGGGAAGGTTGAGTCCTCACCTGGCACTTCTTCCCTCTTCCTTTTCTTTCATTCATTTGATTTGTATGTCTCTCTCTTGTTACTAGCTGGTTCACCAGATGGAAAACTTGCATTTTCTAATATCTTGTCATTTCCTGCCCACTTGTACTTTTCCAGTGCTCTTAAATTATAAGTAAAGAAATAGTAAAGAGAAAGAAAAAGAAAGAGACATTGTCAAAAGTCCTAGCCTTACCAACCTGAAAATTATGCAATTTTTAGGTAATCAGGTTTAAAAGTATTTTTAAGTTATATGTTACTATGTAAAAACAGATTTTTAAATTTTTATGTCTAGTAGCCTATTGGTGGGGATTCTACTTACCAAAAATATTACTTATTTATTTTTAAATATTTTATTTTTATAGTTTTATTAACATGTTATAGTTATATATAACAGTACAGTTCATTTTGACATATTCATAAATGCATATAATATAATTTGCTCTATTTCAATCCCCAGTACTGCCCCTGTCCCTCTCCCCTTCCTTCCCCTGATCTCCTTCCTCTACTCTACTGGTCTTCCTTCTATTTACTTATTTTATTTTTCAATTGTTGCATTATAATTATGCATAAGTGGAATTCATGGTGATATAATTGTATGTTCACATAGCATAATTTGACCAATTTCTTTCTCCAGTTTCTCCTCCTCACCTCCCTCCCAGGCCCTCCATCCCCTTCATGTACTCCACTGTTCTTCCTGCTATTTTCACAAGATCTTCCTTTTTATTTAATTATTTTTTTTATCCCTCACCTCTCTCTAGCCTCTGCATATGAGAAAAAACATTCGACCTTGACTTTGAGTCTGGATTATTTCAACCAGCATGATGTTCTCCAGTTCCATCCATTTATCAGCAAATGACATAATTTCATTTTTCTTTATGACTGAGTAGAACTCCATTGTGTATATATACTACATTTTCTTTATCTATTCATCTGTCGACAGACACCTAGGCTAGTTCCATAACTTGGTGACTGTGAACTTTGCTGCTATAAACACAGGAGTGCACGTGTCACTATAATATGTTGATTTCAACTCTATTGGATAAATACCAAGGAGTGAAATAACAGGGTCATTACGGCGGTTCCATTCCCAATCTTTTGAGAAATCTCCATACTACTTTACAAAGGGCTAAACACATTTTTGAAAAAATAGTTTTAAGTTCAGACCAGTGTTTAAAGTTGAGAAGTTCCCATATTTGCCCTGTGTGAGCACATGCACAAGCTCTACCACTATCAGCATTCCCCACCGTAATGGTGCAATTCTGATGAAAATCCTCTGGGCTCTGCCTACTCAACCCTCCCTCTCCCCACACTTTGACAATCACCAATCTTTTTACTATCTCCATAGTCTTGACTTTTTTTTTTCTTTCCTTTTTATTTTTCTTTTTCAGAGTTTCAAAGTTTGGATACAACTTTTTTATTTCTATGGTTGTACATGCTGTAGATTCACATTATTTGTGTACTCATACATCTACATAGGGTAATGATATTTGTCTCATTCCACTCTTTTTCCTTCCCCTGCCCCCTCCCCTTTCCTCATTTCCCTCTACAAAATCTAATGCTCCTCCATTGTTCCCTTACCCACTACCCCTGTTATGTATTAGCGTCCACTTACCAGAGAAAACATTCGGCCTATGTTTTTTTGGGATTGACTTATTTCACTTAGCATAATATTCTCCAACTCCATCCATTTACCTGAAAATGCCATAATTTTATTCTTCTTTATGACTGAATAATATTTCATTGTGTATATATTCCACGTTACTTTATTCATTCATCTATTGAAGGGCATCTAGGTTGGTTCCATACTTTAGCTATTGTGAATTAAGCTGCTATAAACATTGATGTGGCTACATTACTGTAGTATGCTGATTTTAAGTCCTTATCCATTCAACTATTGAAGGACATTTTGGTTGTTCAAGTTTTGGCAATTTTGAATAAAGCTACTAAAAATGTCCACGTACGGGTTTCATGTCACCATCAGTTTTCAACTTCTCTGGGTTTATTACATACCAAGGAGTGCAATTGCTGGATCACCTGGTAAGGGTATGTTTAGTTTTGTAAGAAACTATCAAATCTCCTTCCATAGTAGCTGTAGCAGCATGTATTATACCAGTAAAGAATCAGAATTCCTGTTGCTCCATATTCTGGCTTACATTTGGTTAGTCAGTGTTTTGTATTTTGTTCACTATAATAGGTATTTGCTTTGCATTTCCATGATGACATATGATATGAAATATTTTTTCATATGCTTATTTGCTATCTTTGGTGAGGTATATGTTAAGGTTGTTGGTTCTTTTTTTTTTTTTTTTTTTTTTAGTGTTGGGATTGAACTCAGGGCCTTGTACTTATGTGGCAAGCACTCTACCAACTGAGCAATATCCATAGCCCTTGTGGTTCATTTTTTAATTGGGTTGCTGCCATGAGTATTTCTTAATTTGTCAGTAAACATGTGAATTGAAAAGCCAGAAGAGACATTAATTTGTCACCTTGTCATTCAGGCTGATGATTCCCCACCACACTCTTCCCTCCCAGAGACTGAGGAAAAGGAGAGTTTTCTCAATAACTCTACCACCAATCATTATTATGTTAGATTCACTGTGGTAATAGCCAAAGAAAAACTGAAGTCATCCATATGTGAAAATTTTGGGGAATAGAGATGTATTATGGCTTAAATTAGGTGCTGGTCTTTTTATTTTAAATATTAAATAATTTTTTTCTAAACTCACATGGCTGACTACTTTCATAAACTTTCAAGAGTCTGATATTTTACCTATTTGGAAGCTATGAAGTTAGGTTGCTCATCGTTCCTGGCAGAAGGTATGAGATACCTAGATCAGAGACAAAGAGCTCTATTACTTATGCTAAAGGAAGGAATCAGTGAGTTAGCATTTCCATCAGGTTCTTGAGCTCCAATTTTCATAAGGCAACATGAAGAGGGAAGGTGGCATCTGCACATATAGAGGGTAATGATACAGTAGAGGACTTTTGAGCTCCAAACCTGCCCTTTGCTCTGGAGGGAGACTACATCACTCTCTTCAAGGACTATTCACTGTACAAATATCATGAGAAGAGAAGATAGAATGGAGTAAAGGTAGCAAGTGCCTCTCTTCAACGATATGTAGACATGAAACCAACATGTGAGAATGGTCTCCCAATGGTGATCATTCAGTTATGTGAAATCATTAACCTTTTATCTGGAAAACAGTTTTACTAGAAGGGTTTCCAGGCTCATATGGACAGGCCTCCTGTGGTACTATAAAGATGGTAGCAGAGTTCTCTGGTATTAAATCATTCTTGCATGGACTCCAAGACAGATCTTCTTTCAAACAAATTCATGTGCCATTGTAGAATGTATAAAGGGTAGAAGTTATGCACTATTGAAATATAAGTGGGGAAAGCAGTTTTAATTTTCTTGCTGGCGCTATTATCTTTTAAGTCCTAATAATCTCTCTCATGCTCAGGCCATGAGCCTATAAATCTGTACAAGTTCAATTAGCAATGCAGGAGAAGTTTCCCTCAACAGTGCAAGGCACTGATAAAAGCAAACAATACAATTCTAGCATGCTGCTTATTAAGAAGGGAAACACCCACACAGCCGACGACAGACTGAAAGCCTTTTTATTTTGATGGTACTATTTCACTGTCTATCATAAACTTAGCGAAGCAGGCTTCCTCTATTCTGCTTTCCTTTTATTGGATATAAATCACCTCTGACAGGAAGTTTTATGCCTAAATCCGTTTACTGTCCTTGTTGGTAGTCTTTAAATTAATATTTATAAGCCGAAAGAGGGCTAAAAAGATGCAGCAGTAAAATAGCTAAATGCTTCAGTTGGGCCTGAACTGATTTCTACCTCCTTGACCACTGACATTTTTTAATGACTCCTGACCCAAGTGTCCATTGTCAATGCCATCCCTGTGCCCACAAATCACTGACTTTCGTGGAATTGTGGTGGACAAAATAGGAGTTCAGAAGGGTTTAGCTTCGGTGTCACATGTGATTTTTGAAAAACTTGAGTAGGCAAGGATAGAGACAGAAGAAAAGACAAAATTACAAAGGCGTTAAGCAGAGGCTGACTAGGAAACAATGGCTTAGGAATTGTTTCAATGGAAATCACAGAATATTGGATATTTTTAAATGACATAAAAATGCACATTTCCTAAAATGATCTCTCAATCAAAAATTAAACCAATTCATCACTGAATTTTAATGTACAGCATTAACCTCACACTATAGCAGACAATGTTGGTTCTGTGACTCCATTCTTTATTGCTGCCTTCTGTTAGCCATCCCTATTATTGAGCCACTTGGAAACTTATAAGAAAGTCTCGAGTTTTTAATACAAGTTTTAGCATATATCTTAAGCTTGTATTAAAAACAAAGCATTAAAAAAAGATACTCATTTATATATTTAAATTCTGAGTTCTTACTCTTCATCCTAAAATAAATATACAGTGGTCCCTCCATATCTGTGGAGTCCATAATCATGGATTCAACCAATCATAGATCAAAATTATTCAGAAAAAATTGCATCCATGCTAAACACATAGTTTTTCTTTTCCCTGTTTCCTAAGTAATAGCACCTAGCATTTGCTTTGTATTAGGTATTATAAATAATCCAGAGATGTATGCAGGAGGATATGTATACATTAAATGCAAATACTGCATGACTATATATAAGGGACCTGATTATCTGAGGGTTTTGGTATTCAAGGGAATTCCTAGAACTAATCCTCCATGTGTACCAAGGGATGAATATATACTTCAATGTGTTTGTTGAATCTCTTAGAATTCTACTTTTTTTCTTCCTCTATAGTCACCTTCACAGGATTACATCTGTTCTTGTGAAAGCTGTTATTTATGCCTCGTGCTCCAAATGCACCTCTCTAGAGTGTTCAGTTCTACAACTTGTTCTTCTTCAGTCCTCTTTCTCCAGTTGCACTTAGGCTGGAAACATAACAAGTATGAAAAACGAACTCATTGTCTTTCTCTGAATAACTTCTACATAATTTCTTTTCCATCTTTGACAATGGCAATAATATTCCATTTCCTACTTGTCCTGGGAATCATTCTTGCTGTCTTGCATTCAGTAGGTTACCTACCTACCAGTTCTTCTATGATGTCTCCCAATGTATCAGTCAGGGATTTGGACCACAAGTAAAAGAGGAAGTTCAGCAATGTCTTAAAATGGAATTCCATTGAAAGGATGTAGGCAGCTCCAAGAGCTGATGGATGGATGGCAAGAGGCAAAGGGGCTTGAAATTCCAGCAGAACAAGTCACTTCTTTTCTCATTTGCTGAACTCAATAATCTCACCTGCAACTCAGTCCACATACTTTTATTGCCTATTCAAGAATCAAAGTCTTAAGGAGACAATATCCCATTGTTAAATTTAAATATCTATCATACCACCTTCTCCTCCCATTCCCTCTCTTCGAGGAGAAAGTGAGAACCTGATCCTTTTTTATTCTGTAGTAGGAGGTGGAGAGACAGGCACTGAGGCACCAAGACCACATACAATGAGAGAGTCCCTCAAAAGGGAGATCAAAATTCATTGACTAGAGTTGTCATAAAAAGTTGGATTTTCAACAGCCAAATAACAACTAATTTCCACTACCTGCAAATTTTATCTTTCTGTCAGTTTCCTCAACACATCTCTGATGTAGACTTCTATCACTGTGTCCTCTGTCACTGTGTTGGTCATTCATGTGGTCTTTGTACCTATAGAATTCACTCTCCATGCCCACTTTAAATATCTTCAGCTTCTAAAATTAGTGGTACCAAATATTATCTCAAATTTGCAAATATTTCCTGTGTATGGGCTTCTCTGCCCAGATCCAAGCAGTCTATTACTCTTTCTCAAGTCCTTTTTCTTATTTTATTATCAACACGAACCTTCAACGTGTTCTTAAATTTCATTATTGCTTCCACATATGTACTATTTTGTTTGTCTCTGTTTACTTCTGAACTTAGTTTTTCTCTTGAGACCATGCAAAATGTATTAATCCATTGATCAACCAATCCAATTGATCTTTGTTTCGAAGGCTGTCTCTTCTCAAGTCTCAACCTTGTGTGTGTGATCCCCTCATAACCAATATCCCTTTATACTTATGTATGAAGTAGATCAGTGAGATATACAAAGATTAAACAGTAAGCTTTGAAAAGACAGGGATTGTTCATATTGTAGGCTAATCATATAGCAGGACTGTGTGGTCAGATGACAGCAATAAGTGTTTCTTATTTCATCTCTCCTACAGTATCTGATTCTCTGAGGCAACCACTTTTAATTCTTCTGGGTGTTTCTTATGTATGCATGTGTGTATGTTTCATTATATTTTTAAATTGTCTGTTTTCTTGATTTTTCAGTTTTCATAGTTATGTCATTCTATGGTAAGAGTAGACCTACTTCTCTTATAAGGGTTAAATCCCCTTAAAACCCTCCTCTTCCCTCTATCTTTCCTAAATATACACTGATTTTGGCTGAGACATTATTTGGTACTTATATTACTTGCTCTATTAGAATAATATGTATAGCTGAATTACCATGGAAAGAATTTATATTTTCTTTTTTCTACCGTCTTTTTTCCTGAAGCTGACTACCTGCTTTTTTTTTTTTTTTTTTCCTTTAAGGAGCTTACACTTTTATGAACCAGACATTAATTCATCCCCAAACTCCCCAAAAGATTTCTATAAGTTCTTTCAATATAGTCAGTCATATAAGAGAATCCAAATGGTTTCATGTTTCCTTGCTCATGTCCCTCACAGAGCTCTGTGACTTCCTGTCCTACCCGTTAGTTCTCTATGCCACCATCCAGATGGTACTTTGAACTGACCTTACCATCATTCTAGAGACCCTTCTCCCTCTCATGAGTTAAATTTCTTGTCTTCTAGATCCCATGCCTTTCTCTTTCTTGGTTTAGTCTCTTATTTTTAGAGAACACATACTTTAACAGTTTTCTCAGTAAACAGAACATGGGAGGTAAATCCTTTTTTTTTCAAGCCCTGCCTGTCTACAATGTCTTTCTGCTCACACTTGATTGATAGTTTAGCTAGGAACAAAATTCCAGGTTGGAAAACATCATCTCTTAGAATTTTGAGGACATTTCTCCTTTTTTTTCTAGTTTCTAGTACAGTTGTTGAAGAATTGTGACATCCTGACTCCCCATATTCTGTATTTCACCTGTTTTAGCTTTTTTATTTGTATTTCTGGAAAGTTTTAAGATCTCTTTATCCCTGGAGTACTGAAATACATATATGACATGACTTGGGGTGGATCTCTCTTTATTCATTGTGTTATGTATCAGCAGGCCCATCAGGGCTCAAATTGTTAAATTAAATATTCAATTTCTAAGCTTCATGTTACTTATTAGCTGCATCTGACAGTTGGCCATTAGCATTTCTTCAATTTTCTTTTCCCCTTCTAACTCACTTATTACTCCTTTGCAATCTCCTTTATTTACAGTCTATATTTCCCAAAACTGTTAAATTTGACTATATCCCAGAGCTCAGTCTTTAGACTTCTTTTCTGTCTTCCTCCTCTCTAGATAACTGTCTCCACGTCATCTCTTTTTATATACCATCTATAAACAAACCCCAGACCAACATATCCAATAGCATCCTCAACATCTTCACTTAGGTAGCTGGTAAATGCCTTAAATACCAGGGATGTTTCTGTCTTAGGGCCTTTGCTACCTAGAGACTTGTTGATCTTTATCTTGTATGTGTTATGTCCATTTTAAAATTTGATTCTCTGATATTTATAGGAGTTTTTTTTTTCCCTTTCTTTTGATAATTCCCTGCTCTCTTTTTGTGGTTTCAGTATTTCATCTTTCTCAGGATGGTAACAATAGTTTTTTTTTTTTTTTTTTTTTTTTTACTATTTCCATTTGTTTCTCAGTTTTTATCAATTCCCTGCCTTGGTTCTCTTCTTTGTACCTTCCTTGCCATTTGTCTCTGCTTCTCTTGGTAGAAAATTTCCTCATGTGCCTGCTAATATTTAGCTGTCTGTTTATAATTCAGTGATCCATTGGAAATATTGTTGGGGGTCTTGTGTTTTATGGGGTTTGTTCACTGACAGGCCTTACAGTAGGGTGAATGGTGAGGACGAGGTCATTTCACAGGGGTTGCTCAATAACAGACTCCTACTCGTTGTTTTTCCTTGTGGATTTCTCATGGTCCTCAAATTTCCTGTCTAGTAGGCAGAAGTCTGCATTTTCAGCCTTGAGCAAGAGGCAGCTGGGGCCTCAATGTTCAGAAGATATTCATTTAATGATTCAATTTTAGTAAGAACATTCATCCTTGCCTTGCAGACTGGTGTTCTAGAATGCAGAGGCTCTCTGGGTGGGTTTGTCCAGAGAGCAGTGCTCACCTCTTCTGCTCGATTTGGGGAAGGGTTGCTGCCTGGGTTAGGGGAAGAGATCTGGGCTTCTCACAGCTTCTTATGGAAAATTTCTACTCTTTCTATTTTATTCACTTCTGCCCTGTATTCCCCCTTCCTTGAATTACATTTTCCCTTTAATTCCTGAGGCACAGTTCAAGGTAAACTCAATCTCTCTCTTAGCTTTCCTCATGAAGGGCTCAGGTTTCATGTTTTTTGGGTCTGCAAAGTTCACAGTCATTTCTCTATTCATTTTCCACTTCTAAAATGGTGATTCCTAAATCTTCCTGAAACTTCTCTCTCACTTTCTTTGTTTTTGCAGATTTATGTCTTTCTTTCTTCATTGTCACTTTAGTATAGTTTCAGAAGGAGGCTGAAATAAACAGGTGTGTTTATATAATAGATCTTCTTTTATTACATATTTGACTTGGAAAACATAGGAACTAAATCTGCTAAGTAATATGCATCATCCTTCTGCATAATGCTGTTTTTTGTCAAATGCAAACTGTGATGTGAAATAATGAGATTGACTTTCTGATGTGCCTCATATCCACCTCAAAAGGCAATTTAAAAAAAATCAGTGTCAAAATGTTTTGAGCAATGGTGCCTACTTAGGATAAGTGTCTAACCTTCAGGGAGACTATGTTGTAGGGGACAATCCCCTTAACATATTTTAATTCTGGTTTTGTATAAAAATTTAATTTTTACTTTGTCAGATGATACTTCAAGATTACCATTCAGCTGTTTTCTTGTGCTTTGTCAGTAAAATTATTAACTCACCCAGGGAACTGTGATTCTCCAAGAGTTGGTCAGTTGTTAGACCACCTCTATCAAAACCACCAGGGAAATTAGTAAAAATGTACTTTCCTCAGTCCAAACCCAGGCCAACTGAATCTGAATATGTCTGGAATTGGGTTTTACACAAGCATCCCAGGTGTTTTTATGCATAGTAAAGTCTGACATCTACTGTTTTAATTTTTCCAGGTGATTTGTTGTAGCCCACTTGCATATGTGGGGCTCAGAACAAGGGAACAAATGGAAAAGCACATACCATATGTCTAAATACTTAGAAGTTAAAAATCAATCTAAAATTTTTAAAAAGCAACTGTTCCATTTTCCTAGTTTCACAGATATCCTTTCATAACAGCATAGAAGGACAATTTGAAATGCAGTCATTTTTAGAAGCTTTCTTGAAGTTCCAACCACAATATGAAGAGTGCTGATTGCTTTATTTTATTGGTTTATTTATTTATTTTATTTTTACAGACTGCATTTTGATTCGTTGTACACAAATGGGGTACAACTTTTCATTTCTATGGTTGTGCATGATGTAGATTCATACCATTCATGTAATCCTACACGTACATAGGGTAATGATGTCTGTCTCATTCCACCATTTTTCATACCCCCCACTCCCTCTCATTTCCCTCTACTTAATCTAAAGTTCCTCCATTCTTCTCTCACCGCCCCCAGGCCCTCACCCCCATTATATATCATCATCCACTTATCAGGGAAAACATTCGGCCTTTGTTTTTTTGGGATTGGCTTATTTCACTTAGCATGATATTCTCCAATTCCATCCATATATCTGCAAATGCCATAATATTATTCTTCTTTATAGCTGAATAGTATTCCATTGTGTATATACACCATAGGTTTTTTATCCATTCATCTGTTGAAGGGCATCTAGGTTGGTTCCACAATCTAGCTATTGTGAATTGAGCTGCTCTCCAAGCAATTAATAAATATATGAAAAAATATTCAAAATCTCTAGTAATTAGAGAATTGCAAATTAAAACAACTCTAAGATTTCATCTTACTCTAATTAGAATGGTTATTATCAAGAACGCAAACAATAATAGATGTTGGTGTGGATGTGGGGAAAAAGGCACACTTTTACATTTCTGGTAGAGTTGCAAATTGGTGCAGCCACTCTGGAAAGCAGTGTGGAGATTCCTCAGAAAACCTGGAATGGACCCATCTTTTGACCAGTTATCCCACTCCTTGGTTTATACCCAAAGGACTTAAAATTAGCATACTACAGTAATGCAGCTGCATTAATGTTTATTTCCCTATTTTTTTTAAATGTGGTGCTGAGGATAGAACCTAGTGCCTCACACATGCTAGGCAAGTGCTCTACCACTGAGCCACAACCCCAGCCCCTCTAAATGATTTTTAAAGCATTACAGCGAAAACCTCAGTGAGGTCTGCTATTGTTTTAATCTCTATAAGAGAAGAAGCAAAGAAAAACAAAGTCCCAGCCCCAACTTACTCATGTGTGTCATCAAGGACTGTCACTGGCTCTTTTGATCTTTATTTAGCCTACCAAGCTCAGGATGTCCAGAAAACCATCAAGACTCAGATTCCTGGGAAAGGCCCTACATTCCTTGAACCTGTGTGAACACATCCTGACAGTGAATCTACAAAAACTGATGAATGAGGATTGGTTTCAGAACACTCTGCCTCTGTGAGAACCTGGATGATTTTTCAGTCTTGATTCAGCTTATTTGCATTTCCGCAGCATATAAATTCCAGCCAGAGAAAGCATTAAGCAAGTCTTGCTGCCTGAGCGTAGAGCAGAATTAGAAGAGTCATCCTCTTCCAGGGATTCTAGCCAAAGGATTGCTATACTGCTTTCAGAGTGAGAATAGACAAAATTTTGCCTGGTGGTAGCCTGAAGGTGACCTGGTTAACAGCCAAAAAAATGTTCCCCGGGATGCCTAACTCCTCTAAACTTCCCTGGGTGATGGCACAGTCCAAGGGAAAAGACAAGTGTTCTGCTGTTCTCCAAATCTACTTATGGACAGGGTCCCCAACATCAGTGTTCACTCCAGATTGGTGCAGTCTCTCCCCACACAGTTTTCCAGGCAAAACCTGGGGGAGAAAAGCAAGTCAATGAAACAAAACAAAAATGATGCATAGCAACATGAGACGGGACAGTCAAGACAAACCACTATCCCAAGAGTCTGTGCATTGTCCTAAAATGTTGGGCTTTATAATGGAAACAGCAAGGGAGTATCATTCCCGGTTTTGAGTCCAAGGGACCAGGATTCAAATTCTAGTCTCCTTCACACTAGCTGGATAACTTTGGGGAAAAAACACTTAAACTCCCAAAGCTTCTATCTCCTCCTCTGTAAAATGCCAAATATAACACACTGTGCAGCAGGGGTGTTGAATACTAAACAAAACAAAACAATAAATGATCTTCAAAAGAGCAGGGGATTTTTTCTGTTTGCCAGCTATTTATAATCCCAGCACTTTGATGGGTACATAGCAAGAGCTTGATAAATATTTGTTCAATAAATGAGTATATAAAAGTAACCAATGGTTGTAATACTAGTCATAACTAGTAGCAAATCAATATTCAAAGTTGTAATGAGTAGCATAATCAATATTCAAAAAGCTTTATGTTGGCAATATTATTTATGTTTTAAACTCATAGATCAGTACCTTGAATCATTTAAGAGTTCAGTCATTCTTGTTGCTTGCAAATAATGACATTAAGATTCAGTATAAGTGAAAGTGCAATTGAGTTATAATGTTACATAGTTTTCATTTGGATGATGATTCTTGAGTCTGGCTCATAGATTTTGAGAAATTTCATCAGTATTGCCTATTATTTGTACATTACTTGCCCATTATACAGAGTGAAGAACAGTGAATCAGATTATAATTTGCTTCATGTTATGAGAGCAAGACCACAGGGTTGACTCTCTGGTGATTGAATCTCATAGGATTCATCCCTTGCTGTTCATGTGATATTAGGAAGTCACTTAAACTTTCTCAGCCTCATAATTTTTCATGAGTAATTATACCTGTCTGTATAACTCCCCAAATCACTAGGAAAAAAGGATGAAATATGTGAAACATATGTAGCAGTCTTATTGTTTGTTCTACTGGGCAGCTGGTATGGAGAGTGGATGAAGGTCATCATGCTCCATGATTGAGATATGGTGGGGGTTGAAGGAGACAACACAGAGGAAGCTTGGTGGTGACATATTGAAAAGTGGCTTTGATGAATAGACCATTTGGACAATTGTTCTAAAGGGAGACAAAGTTTGAGGCTGTCCAGAGACCAAAAGGCAAATGACCAATAATAAGCTTTGGAGACATCTTCAAATGGAGCAGACTTCATTGTGTGGCTGAGACTCCATGGAGCCTCAATCCCTACACCAGTGGCCCCACTTAATCCCTTCTGCACATCTACCTGACTTCCTCTCCAGTCTAGCTCTCAATGTTGCCACTAAAAGGCTTAACCTTTATTTAATACCTACCAGTGTCAGGTGCTATATTAGATGGCTGGGGCTCCCCCATGGTAGGTGGTAAGAACCCTGGCATGGGTAACTTGAACAATAGAAATTCATTTTGCTTCACAATTCTAGATGCTGAAACTTCTGGTATCAAAGTGCCAGTGGGTGGGTTTCTTCTGAAGCGTCTCTTCTTGGCTTGTCTAAGCTCATCTTCTCCTTCTGCTTCCCCCTGTGCTTTGTTTGTGTCCTATTCTCATTGCATGAGAACTCTAGTCATGTTGACTTAGAGCCCATCCTAAGGACCTTGTTTGCCTTAATCACCTCTTTAAAGACTGTTTTTGAATATAGTCACATTCTGAGGTTCAGAGGTTAGAATTTTAACATAGGAATTTTCCCATAAATAGTGCTTCACCCAACATACCTAAATTTCATTTGAGAAATTTAGAAACTGAGGAATGCAGAAGATGAATTAATTGTCCACAGTCACACAGAGTTTCTAAATGCTGAATTTGGGTCACTTGGACTCCGCTGCTTTGTGCTGGTAATTGGCAAAGAAAGTCTACTATATTCAAGGCATTGGCTATATAGATTGAAGAGTATTAATGTAAAGTAAAGATCCCTCAGATTTCCTATGAACTTTTTCAAAAACAGTTCTGATTTCTGTCCCTGAGCCAAGCAGGATTAGAGTCCGTCACTGATTTGCTTTCCCTGCAAGTCTGTACCTGTGAATGTGATCACTCTGTTTTAACTTTCTCTGCCACCCAGGTCCTATCCCAAGTTTTCCATTGCCTTAGCAGAAACAAATTGAAATTTCTTTTCTTTTTTCTTTTTGGTACCAGGTATTGAACTCAGGGGTGCTTAAACACTGAGCCACATCCCCAGCTCTCTTTATTTTGAGACAGGGTCTTGCTAAGTTGCCTAGGGCCTTGCTAAGTTGCTGAGGTTGACTTTGATCCTTCTGCCTCAGCCTCCCGAGTCACTGGGTTTAGAGGCATGTGCCACCATTCCCAGCATCTGAAATTTCTTTATGGTAAGTGTTTTTGAGGAATTTATTCTATTTCTTTATTGTAGGAACCCCTTTCTATTTATGTTCTTCATGAAACCTATATTACTAAAAGCAATCTCTCTCCTAGTGTAAGTTTAGTTATATTTTACTATCATTTATAAACTGTACTTAGCAGGACCCACAATGCACAAAGATCAAGGCCAGACTTTTAACACCCATTAGCATTAATATTAACATTGGGCAAATAAGAAAGTCAGTCAATGAATATCAGTAAGCTATAAAATACATGTTACTGAAACTGTTCTCTCCATCACCTTTTATAGACAGAAGCTGGCCACTGGAAGATGTATAGGTCTAATAAATCAATGGGAAGAAATTCCAAAATGGATAAATCAATACTCAAGTAGTCAGAGAATTCTACAGGTATATGACAATAACCTACTGAGGTCTTTAAACCTCAACCAACAGGCTTAAGATAGTCTATATAATGACAGATGAACTGAAATGATAAATACGACTGTGGAAGGAGTTTATATTGTTTGTACTTTCTCCATCACCTTACCCTTTTCACTAATGGCAGTATAAACAGGGTTCTTTAGAGAACAGTTCTTTAAGGGATTCCAATTGTAAATCCATACACCTGGAGAGGATCTCCAAGGAAATGGGTCATTTGCATAAATAGTTTCAGGTGTGACTAGTCTACATAATTGGAGTGCTTACCATTTGCATTTTGCAGATGCACAATTATTCAGTGATTGGCGGAAGTGTATATTAATCCCTCCCTTCTGGACTATAATATGTCCACATATTTTAAAATACTAATAGCCTTTCACAGGCTATTATACTTTGGAGAAGCAAATCTAAGAAAGTAATGTGATATGGATAAAGATGTTCATTTCAGTGTTATTTATAGTAAAAAGTAGAAACAACCACCTAGATATTCATTATTTAGGAGACTGCTTCAATTATATGTTCATAAAATATTATTATGCATAAGTAGATGTTGCTAAGTAAATTTGATGATGTGAGAAAATGCTTAGAATCTAACACTAGATTTAAAAATAGGCTACAATATTTATATTCATAAAATAATCATAATTTTCTTTTAAAATGATAAAATACAAAAGATGTACCAATTAAAATATTACTCTAGATTGTCTTCCTTAATATTTTTTCAAGTATTCAATAGATATCTAAACTATTTTCAATCAGAAAACCCCTTATTTTAGAAAAGTTCTTTTCCATTTGTATCTTAATTTCTCTTCAGAGAATCTATCTTAAAGAGATAATTCAAAACAAAAAAATCATTGACAATAATTATTAATCGCCTTATTTGATAGAGTGAAAAACAGAAAGTTATAGATGTCTGATATTAAATTGAGTAAGGTAGTAAGTTGATTAAAGGAAGTATAACTATATGATAAAAATTAGGAAGCAGAGAGAGGATGTAGCTCAATGGGAGAGTACTTGCTTGCATGTACAAGCCCCTGAGTTTGGTCCCTAGAATCTCTGCAAACCCCCCATCCCAATTTTATATATATGCACACACACACAGACACACACACACACATATATATATATACACACACACTACATATGTATCATATATATTCAGAGAAAGCTATTAAAATTACAATTTTGTGAATTTTAAATAATATGAATATATGTATTAATGTTAAGAAAAATATTATATATTATTTTACATGTGGTATAAATATTCATAACTGTAGTGACCCATGCCCCAAATGCTATGTGGTTTAGTCTTCAGGTAGAACTATCAATGTACATTTCTTTCTTCCTTTGTTTTTTCCCAGCACTGAGAATTGAACCCAGGGCCTTCCACATGCTAGGTAACCTGCCACTGAGCTGCTCCTCCAACCCCCATTTCTTCTTCTTCTTCTTCTTTTTTTATTTTTTTCACTGTAAGGAATATTTATTACATACAGAGAATATTAACAGAAAACCCAGCAAAATCATTCATATAGAGTCATGAAGAGATAATTTGAATGAATAAATATTTTAATCATATTAGATAAACTGGTTTATGATACTAATACATTGCAATATTTTAACATAGAGGCATTCAAATGTGTGAACAGGTTTTCCAGAAAACTTCAAAATCAATAAATAGATGTCAGACTATGCAGACCCTAAAACGCCAAGGGGAGTATGGTGGTTGTTACTTTGAATATACTGAAAGATCACTAAGGGGAAGATGGAGCCTAAAAGAATTTGAAACCATTATAAACCTAGGGAAGGGCATGCCCTTCTGTGAGTAGTAAGATAAATAAGATAGATTTCTGAACATTCATTTTTGTTGGATTAGGTCTTCTCAATTAACATTTTTTAAAATTTATTTTTATTGTAAACAAATGGAATACATGTTGTTTCTGTTTGTACATGGAGTAACAGTATACCATTTGCGTAATCATACATTTACATAGGGTAATGATGTTTGATTCATTCTGTTATTTCCCATTTCTTCTTTTTATTATTTTCTTAAGTTTTATATTCCATTATAAGCTTTTATGTTTTTATTTCTTTATTTTATATTCTACTTCAAGCTTGTTTAACATTTGTGACTGGATGTTAATAAAGGAACTCTATTGCATCATTTTAAAGCCATTTTGGGGGTCTTGGTGCACTACTAGGCCTTGCCTTTCTTGCATACATCAGACCCATGATGTACTCGGCAAGACTTGTGCTCCATTAACATGTTACGAAAACTTAAAGATGCTTCTAATGCAATCTGAGTGTAGAGTACTTCTAGACTTAAAATCTCCCTCAGTCTAGTCTTTTTATTTGCCTTTCCTTCTTTTTGTCGTATACTTTTAGTGATTTGCCTTCTCAGTTCTCTTGGAAATAACTCTTGTTTCTTCTTACTGGCATTAAAAAAAAATTTTTTTTATAATTGTTGATAGACCTTTATTTTATCAATTGATTGATTTATATGTGGTGCTGAGAATTGAACCCAGTGCCTCACACATGCTAGGCAAGTGCTCTACCACTGAGCCACAACCCCAGCCCTCTTACTGGCATTTAATCAGCCTTCATAATAATTAAGTTACAGTTACAATAACAAGTACAACTTGCATAACTGAGATCTGGGAAGAAAACCACTGACTCTTTATAAGCATACAACTCAGGTTACGGTGATCAGAAATGAATCTATAGATCTTTTTTTTATGACTTCTGGGTTTCACGTTTTGTTGAAAGAGCCCTTCCTCATCTCACAATTTTAAATATTCCTCTATATTTTCTTGTACCATTTGATTTTACAAAATTAAAAAAAAAATCCATCTGGAGTAAATTCTTGAGTAAGTTATGAGAGGTGGACTTAATGATATTTGTTTCCCTGTTGGATTCCCCCCCACACACACTATTTGGAGATGTTTACTTTGTCACACACTAAATACCCACACATATGTAGGCCTGTTTCTAGCCTCTGCCTTCAGTTTCTCTGAGCTTCTGTCTATTCCTGTATTCTCATGGCATTGTTTAAGCTTTGGAGTGTATTTTAAACACCTGAGATGATGAGTCCTGTTCTCTTCATATTTGTTGAAATCAAATTCCTTGCATGTATGATTTTGTCAAAATGAACCCAATTACTATGTATAATTATGATGCTTTAAAAAAATCCATAAAGAATTAAAAAAAAAAAAAGAAATGCTCACTCATATTAAAGAGTAGACAACTCATTTAACATGATCAGGCACAGAGAGTAATAGCATATTTAAAAGCGACAGAGCACTAATTTGGTCTCTGAGGTGGAGAACTCATTGAATAGCCCTTGCTAGATGCTAGGGATATAAACGTGGACAAGACTTAGCACTGTGCAGATAGCATGAACAGTGGACACCTTGGTCAGGCTGAAGTCCCCTAGTTCACTCACTCCTATGTTGAGATGCCGATACTTAGACCTCCTCTAAGGATATTTTAAACCTAAGAATAAAGTTGGAAACACATGACCTCATTAGACATTAAGGAAAGCAAATTAAAACCCAGAGAGATACCACCACATACCTATTAAGATAGCTATAATTTAGGGAAAAAAATCTGACAATTTTATCAAGAGCTGGTGGGGATGTGTGACTACAGGAATTATCAAATATTACTTGTAAAATGAAAAATGGGACAGCTGCTTTGGAAAATTGGTCATTTTATATCAAATTAAATAATATACTTGCTATATGTATGACTCAGCAATTCCACTCTTAGATATCTTACCAAGAAAAATAAGAATATAACTCTATGTGAAAACTTGCATCTGAATACTTGTAGTGACTTTATTTATACAAGTCCAAAGTCAGCATAGTTGTCGATCGACTGGCTAGTGGGAAAACAAAATGTGGTAAATCCATACGTAGAATACTATTCTGTTATAAAAAGGGAAGAACTACTAACACATGAATATCAAATAAATTATTCTACATGAAGAAGGCCAGAGTCAAAGGTACATATAGTAAGAATCTATTTGTATGACAGTCTGGAAAAGGCAAAACTAATAGAAATAAGATCAGTAGTTATCAGGCCCTTCAAAAGGAGATGGGAGGGAGCAAGTGGGAGGAGAGGGGGAGAGAGAGAGGGAATGGATTTGCTTCAGCTTCATCTATGAATAAAGTGTTATTTAGCCTGTTTCTATATTCCCTTTAAAGTTTTAAATGAGCCTCAAAGCAGGGGTAAGGACACTAGTTTTATAACCTGGAAGGCTGAGATACTGTTCAGTCTCAAAGCTAAACCTAGTACAATATACTCTTAGTCTCTTACTGAAAGAAGAATGGAAGAGCTGGGGATATAGCTCAGTTGGTAGAGTGCTTGCCTCACAAGCCCATAAACCCTGGGTTCAATCCCAGCACTGCAAAAAAAAAAAAAAAAAAAAAAAAAAAAAAAAAAAGTGAATTAGTTCAGTTTTTAGTGAATAAATAAGAAGGTTGTGAGGTTTCTGGGGCTCTTTGGAGAGCTGGGTCCAATCAGTTAAATGATGACTAAATAAAGGCAAAAAAGTTACAGAGTTACTGCTAGAAAATTCCATGATTACTCAAGAAGTTTAATTTTGACAGATGAATTTTAGACATACATTTTAATATTAGACAAATAATGCCAGCATTTTAACTTTTAAAATGAGAAGTGTGGTTATTATTAATTATTGTTAAGTGTAATCCTGAACATATTTTCATTATTTAAAAATTCCAAAGACATAGGAATTTGTTCTCTTAACTTCAACTCTATCAACTTCATCCTGTTTCCACAGGCCACTGCTGTGAACTGGTACAATGTAGCATTGTAGATTAGCCCTACATATTTGCAAACCCATGTTTGTATGCATGTGTTGTTGTATATTATACATGTGCACTTTTAATTTCATTTTACATAAAATATATTTATACAAACACTCGTGTAAGTCTGGGTTTTTAAAAAATTTCTTTTAATAGCAATAGTATCCAACTGGATACATTATAACCCTACACACTTAACTGTCAATAATGTATCATGAATGTATTTCATTCTTTTCAACTGTTTTTTTAAAATATATAAAGTTCATGATACTGTATTTTTTATTTGTGATTATTTTCATTTGAAAAACTCATGATTATAAGCAAAATTCTATATAGTATATGATGGAAAGTACAACTTCTTATTCTGAACCCTGAGTTGCCTTGCACTTTGTTACATCGATTTCTTTTTTTTTTTTTTTTATTGTAAACAAATGGGATACATGTTGTTTCTCTGTCTGTACATGGCGTAAAGGCATACCATTTGTGTAATCATAAATTTACATAGGGTAATGTTGTTTGATTCATTCTGCCATTTTTTCCTTCCCCCCTCCCCTCCCACCCTTCCCCTCCATCTATACAGTCCTTCCTTCCTCCATTCCTGCCCCCCTCCCTAAACCCAACTCCAACCCCAACACTAACCCTTCCCACCCCCCATTATGTATCATCATCCACTTATTAGCGATATCATTCTTCCTTTGGTTTTTTGAGATTGGCTTATCTCACTTAGCATGATATTCTCCAGTTTCATCCATTTGCCTGCAAATGCCATAATTTTATCATTCTTTATGGCTGAGTAATATTCCATTGTATATATATACCACATTTTCTTTATCCATTCATCAATTGAAGGACATCTAGGTTGGTTCCACAATCTGGCTATTGTGAACTGAGCAGCTATGAACATTGATGTGGCTGTATCTCTGTAATATGCTGATTTTAAGTCCTTTGGGTATAGGCCAAGGAGTGGGATAGCTGGGTCAAATGGTGTTTCCATTCCAAGTTTTCTAAGGAATCTCCACACTGCTTTCCAGAGTGGCTGCACTAATTTGCAGCCCCACCAGCAATGTAAGAGTGTACCTTTCTCCCCACATCCTCGCCAACACTTGTTGTTGCTTGTATTCTTGATAATTGCCATTCTAATTGGGGTGAGATGGAATCTTAGGGTGGTTTTGATTTGCATTTCTCTTATTACTAGAGATGTTGAACATTTTTCCATATGTTTGTTGATTGTTTGTATATCTTCTTCTGTGAAGTGTCTATTCATTTCCTTAGCCCATTTGTCAGTTGGATTATTTACATTCTTGGTGTAGAGTTTTTTGAGTTCTTTATAGATTCTGGAGATTAGTGCTCTATCTGAGGTATGATTGGCAAAGATTTTCTCCCACTCTGTAGGCTCTTTCTTTGCATTGCTGATAGTTTCCTTTGCTGAGAGAAAGCTTTTCAGTTTGAATCTATCCCAGTTATTAATTCTTGCTTTTATTTCTTGTGCTATGGGAGTCCTGTTGAGGAAGTCTGGTCCTAAGCCGACATGTGGACCTACTTTTTCTTCTATAAGATGCAAGGTCTCTGGTCTGATTCCGAGATCCTTAATCCATTTTGTGTTTAGTTTCGTGCATGGTGAGAGATATGGGTTTAGTTTTATTCTGTTGCATATGGATTTCCAATTCTCCCAGCACCATTTGTTGAAGAGGCTATCTTTCTCCATTGCATATTTTTGGTCCCTTTGTCTAGTATGAGAAAATTGTATTTATTTGGGTTTGTGTCCGTGTCCTCTATTCTGTACCATTGATCCACCTTTCTATTTTGGTACCAATACCATGCCGTTTTTGTTACTATTGCTTTGTAGTAGAGTTGAAGATCTGGTATTGCGATACCCCCTGCTTCACTCTTTCTGCCAAGGATTGCTTTAGCTATTCTGGGTTTTTTATTCTTCCAGATGAATTTCATAATTGCTTGCTCTATTTCTGTAAGGTACATCATTGGGATTTTAATTGGAATTGCATTGAATCTGTATAGCACTTTTGGTAGTATGGCCATTTTGACAATATTAATTCTTCCTATCCAAGAACTTGGGAGATCTTTCCATCTTCTAAGGTTTTCTTTAATTTCTTTCTTTAGTGTTCTGTAGTTCTCATTGTAGAGGTCTTTCACCTCTTTTGTGAGATTGATTCCCAAATACTTTATTTTTTTCGATGCTATTGTGAATGGGGTAGTTTTCCTAATTTCTCTTTCTGAAGATTCATCGCTTATATATAAAATACCTTAGATTTATGTGCATTGATCTTATATCCCGCTACTTTACTGAATTCACTTATGAGATCTAAAAGTTTTCTGGTGGAATTTCCTGGTTCCTCTAAGTATACCATCATATCATCAGCAAATAGGGATAGTTTGAGTTCTTTTTTTCCTATTCGTATCCCTTTAATTTCTTTGGTTTGTCTAATTGCTCTGGCTAGAGTTTCAAGGACGATATTGAATAGAAGTGGTGAAAGAGGGCATCCCTGCCTTGTTCCAGTTTTTAGAGGGAATGCTTTCAGTTTTTCACCATTTAGAATGATATTAGCCATGGGTTTAGCGTAGATGGCCTTTACAATATTAAGGAATGTTCCCACTATCCCTATTTTTTCTAGTGTTTTGAGCATGAAGGGGTGCTGTATTTTATCAAATGCTTTTTCTGCATCTATCGAAATAATCATGTGATTCTTGACTTTAAGTCTATTGATATGGTGAATGACATTTATTGATTTCCTGATGTTGAACCAACCTTGCATCCCTGGGATGAAACCCACTTGATCATGGTGCACTATCTTTTTAATATGTTTTTGTATGCGATTTGCTAAAATTTTGTTGAGAATTTTTGCGTCGATGTTCATTAAGGATATTGGTCTGAAATTTTCTTTCCTCGATGTGTCTCTGTCTGGTTTAGGAATCAGGGTAATATTGGCTTCATAGAATGAGTTTGGGAGAGTTCCCTCCTCTTCTATTTTCTGGAATACTTTGAGAAGTATTGGAATGAGTTCTTCTTTAAAAGTTTTGTAGAACTCGGCTGAGAACCATCTGGTCCTGGACTTTTCTTTGTTGGAAGGCTTTTGATGACTTCTTCTATTTCATTTCTTGAAATTGGTCTATTTAAATTGTGTATGTCCTCCTCGTTCAGTTTAGGCAATTCATATGTCTCTAGAAACCTGTTGATGTCTTCGAAATTTTCTATTTTGTTGGAGTATAGATTTTCAAAATAGCTTCTAATTATGTTTTGTATTTCAGTCGTGTCTGTTGTGATATTTCCTTGTTCATTCCGAATTTTAGTGATTTGGGTTTTCTCTTGTCTTCTCTTTGTTAGTGTGGCTAAAGGTTTATCAATTTTGTTTATTTTTTGAAGAACCAACTATTTATTTTGTCAATTTTTTGTATTGTTTCTTTCGTTTCAATTTCGTTGATTTCAGCTCTGAGTTTAACTATTTCCTGTCTTCTACTACTTTTGGTGTTGGTCTGTTCTTCTTTTTCTAGGGCTTTGAGCTGTAGTGTTAGGTCATTTATTTTTTGAGTTTTACTTCTTTTATTAAATGCGCTCCATGAAATAAATCTTCCTCTAAGTACCGCTTTCATAGTGTCCCAGAGATTTTGATATGATGTTTCTTTGTTCTCGTTTACCTCTAAGAATTTTTTAATTTCCTTCCTAATATCTTCTGTTATCCATTCATCATATAGTAGCATATTGTTTAATCTCCAGGTGTTGGAGTAGTTTCTGTTTTTTACTCTTTCATTAATTTGTAACTTCAATCCATTATAATCTGATAGAATACAAGGTAGTGTCTCTATCTTCTTGTATTTGCTGACATTAGCTTTGTGGCATAATATATGGTCTATTTTAGAGAAGGATCCATGTGCTGCTGAGAAGAAAGTGTATTCACTCTTGGTTGGATGGTATATTCTATAAAAGTCTGTTAAGTTTAAATTATTGATTGTGTTATTGAGATCTATGGTTTCTTTGTTCAATTTTTGTTTGGAAGATCTGTCCAGTGGTGAAAGAGGTGTGTTAAAATCACCTAGTATTATTGTGTTATGGTCTATTTGGTTTCTAAAATTGAGAAGGATTTGTTTAACATACATGGATGAGCCACTGTTTGGAGCATAGATGTTTATGATTGTTATATCTTGCTGATTTATGCTTCCCTTAAGCAGTATGAAATGTCCTTCTTTATCCCTTCTGACTAACATTAGCTTGAAGTCCACATTATCTGAAATGAGGATGGATACTCCAGCTTTTTTGCTGAGTCCATGTGCATGGTATGTTTTTCCCCATCCTTTCACCTTTAGTCTATGGGTATCTCTTTCTATGAGGTGAGTCTCTTGCAGGCAACATATTGTTGGATCTTTCTTTTTAATCCAATCTGCCAGTCTATGTCTTTTGATTGATGAATTCAGGCCATTAACATTCAGGGTTATTATTGAGATATGATTTGTATTCCCAGTCATTTGGTTCATATTTAAAATTTTTGACACATCTTGGTTCCTCCTTTATTTGACAGTTCCTTTAGGATAATTCCTCCCTTTGCTGATTTGCTTCTTTGTTTTTTATCTCTTCCTCATGGAATATTTTGCTGAGAATGTTCTGTAATGCTGGCTTTCTTTTTGTAAATTCTTTTAGCTTTTGTTTATCATGGAATGATCTTATTTCATCATCAAATTTGAAGGTAAGTTTTGCTGGGTATAAGATTCTTGGTTGGCATCCATTTTCTTTCAGAGCTTGAAAAATGTTGTTCCAGGCCCTTCTAGCTTTTAGGGTCTGGATTGAAAAATCTGCTGATATCCGTATTGGCTTTCCCCTGAATGTAATTTGGTTCTTTTCTCTCACAGCCTTTAAAATTCTGTCTTTATTTTGTATGTTAGGTATTTTCATTATAATGTGCCTTGGTGTGGGTCTGTTGTAATTTTGTGTATTTGGAGTCCTATAAGCCTCTTGGACTTGATTTTCCATTTCATTCTTCAGATTTGGGAAATTTTCTGATATTATTTCTTCAAATAGATTGTTCATTCCTTTGGTTTGTTTCTCTAAGCCTTCCTCAATCCCAATAATTCTCAAATTTGGCCTTTTCATGATATCCCATAGTTCTTGGAGATTCTGTTCATGATTTCTCACCATCTTCTCTGTTTGTTCAACTTTGTTTTCGAGGTTAAATATTTTGTCTTCAATATCTGAAGTTCTGTCTTCCAGCTGTTCTATCCTATTGGTTATGCTCTCTATGGAGTTCTTAATTTGGTTTATTGTTTCCTTCATTTCAAGGATTTCTGTTTGGTTTTTTCCAATATCTCTAACTCTTTATTGAAATGATCTTTTGCTTCCTGAATTTGCTCTGTTAACTGTCGATTGGTGCGAGCATTCAATGCCTGCATTTGATCTTTCATCTCATCGTTTGCTTCCCTAATCATTTTAATTATGTACATTCTGAACTCCCTTTCTGTCATTTCTTCTGCCATGCTGTCATTGGATTTTATTGATGTTACATCTAGATTTGTTTGGGGCATTTTCTTCCCTTGTTTTCTCATATTGTTCAGGAATCAGTGGGTCATTAAGATATTGCAGATTTCCTCTATCAACTTATAATGTCCCTGAAGATTGCTAGTATATCCCCTCTTATCCTTCAGTAGCCTGAAGTCTTGGAGGAGGTTGATAATGCAGAGCTCCACGAAGAAGCTGCCTCTCTAGGTGTGGTAACCCTCAGGTGGCGTATATTCCCTGCTAGTGGGCAGAGGTGCCTCCACTTGTTGACCAATGGTCATCCAATGGGGAACTAGACTGCGGGCTGAGGCAAGGCCTGTTTGTGCCTATGTCTCTGACTTTACCGTCCCTGTGGGAAAACCTCCCCCGGCCGGGAAGAGTCACTCGGTGGGGACATCTTGCTGGTCAGTTGCCCTCCTAGAGGTTCCTCTCAATCTACAACTACCACCTGGGCTGGGCTGTCTTCCTCTGCAACGATCCCAGGGGTCCGGACCTACGTCCTGGGCCTGGGAGCCTCACCCTTTGCAGGCGAGTCTCCTTAGGCTGCCTCTCCCAGAGAATCTGCCCGCCGCCCTGGAAACTTCGCTCCGCCCCTAGGCGTGTCTCTGTGCGGCTCTTCCAGCAAGAAGCCACCTAGCTCCTGGGACCCTGCTCTGCACCTAATCGCCTGGCTATGCAGCCCCTCCCCTGAACCACCACCTGGAGCCCCGTACAATAGCTCCGAGACCCAGAGACCCGCCACACACCTCCTCCTCCGGACAGCCGCCCGGTTTCTGACGCAGTCACTAGGAGTCCAAGCAACCCTAGGCAGTCACTCCAAGTCCAAGTGACCCGCCCTGTTCCTCCTCCTCCTCCTTGGGGTAGCCCCCCGTGTGTTCAGGAGCGGTGGCTCCGAGACCAGGTGACTCACCACGCTCCTCCTCCAGGCAGGCCACCGGTGTTCAGGAGCAGTCGCTTTTAGTCCAATCAACTCACCACTCGCCTCCTCCTCTGGCAACCGCCTGTGGTTCTGATGCAGTCACTCCCAGACTAAGCGTCCCACCGCTCTCCTCCTCCAGGCAGGCCACCAGTGTTCTGGAGCAGCTGCTCCGAGTTCAAACAGCTCGTCACGCAGCTCCTCCTCTGGCAACCGCCCGCGGCTCTGATGCAGTCACTCCCAGGTCAAGCAACACGCCGCGCTCCTCCTCCTCCTCCGCGCAACCTCCCGGCACTCAGGAGCGCTCGCTCTGGGTTCAAACAGTTCACCACACAACTCCTCCTCTGGCAACCGCCCGTGGCTCTGATGCAGTCACTCCTAGACCAAGTGTCCCGCCGCAATCCTCCTCTTCCTCCGGGCAACCCCCTGGTGTTCAGAAGCGGTTGTTCTGGGTCCAAACAGCTCGCCACGCAGCTCCTCCCCAGGCAGCTGCCCGGAGCCCCAGCGGCTACTCGAGTCCAAACCTATACTGAGCCGCCTCCTCTACGATGATCCCAGTTGTCCGTGTTTACCGCTCCAGCGGGGGGAGGGGCGTCTCGCCGAGAAACTCCACTTCACAAATTCCCTGCGTTCCGGGGCTACCGCTCCATCCGGGACGCCTCCCCAACAGGAGAGACTCACCCGGCGGCTTTGAGTTGGTCCCAAGTCTCTCACTATCTCCTCTTTTGAATCTTGCGTCCTGGAGCAGTGTGAAATGCAGCCGCCCTCTAGTCCGCCATCTATGTTACATTGATTTCTTGGGGAGAATTTTAAAGGCACTCTATGATACATAATCAAATACATGTACACATTTGTTCATACTTATATACATGTATATGATATGCTTTAAATATAGTGGTGTACATGTACTACAGTATACTTCCCTTTGTGTTAAAAATATTTCTGGGTATTTTTGTGTAGGTTTATCAAAAAGATTATACACACATGTACACACATACACACACATTGTACAATGTAATCTTTTTGATGATTGGAAGTATATGCAACATCCTTCTGAACTTTTCTTCTTTTAGTAACAATGTAACTTTTAAATTCCATATTACTATCCACAGTTACTCCTCACACTTTCATACAAATGTCTATTTTCATATGGATATAATGAAACTTATCCTACAATCTTCCAATTAAAGAGTATATGTGATGATCCATGTTCTTCTATAACAAGTAACATTTCAATGAATTTTCTAGAAATTACAATGTTGTACATGTTAGCAAAAATTTCTAAAGGGGCCTTACTTAATGTGCCCATTCTTTTACTGACATTTAGTTATTTACAATATCTTGTTGTTATAAATAGGGCTAAAACAGATATCCTTGCACATAGTTCCAGTGTCATACACAAGTGTTGTTCTAGGGCAAATATCAAGAAATTGGAATTGTTGAATGTTTATTAAAATTTAATTTTAATAGATAGGGTTAATTTGTCCTTCAAAAAAGCTATGCTGCTTCTATTAGCTGGAAACGAGTAAACTTTATCAACATACATGCTGTCATACAACTTTTTGACAATTTAATAAGTGGAAAAATGGTGTTTGGTGATTCTTTTAATTTCCCTGACTCCTAATGAAGTTGGGCATAGTTCCATATGAATGTGCTATTTGTAATTTACTTTTCTGTAGGTTGCTGGTTTTGTTTTTCCTTTGACTATGTTTTAGTGAGCTTGTTTTTTGTTTCTTCATAGAATTTCTTTGCATGTTTGGAATATTATTACTCTTCAATCTGTGCTTATTGCAAATGTCTTTTGTCTTTGTGCTTTTGCTATAATTTGTTTTGACAGTTTAGAATTTTTGATTTAGTTAAATGTGTCCATTTTCCTTCACAGTTTGTACATGGCTACATATTATTTAAGAATACCTTTCATAATTTCCCTTCTATATGAACTTCTAACACTTTTGTTCATAATTTTAAGCTCTATAATTTATCCATAACTTATTTTTGTAAATTGTGTAGTCATTTTTTCACTTTTATTTCTTAATATTTTGTTTTAGTTGTAGGTGGACACTATACCTTTGTTTTATTTTTATTTGATGCTGAGGATCGAACCCAGGGCCTCACACATGCTTGGCAAGTGCTCTACTACTGAGCCACAACCCCAATCTTTTTATTTTTAAAATGGCTAGTAAATCTTCCAACAAATTTTGTTGCTACATTCTTTCTATATTGACTTAAAATTCTATATTATCATAGAAGAAATTTCCACATATACATAATTTATTTTTCTGGATAGTCTCTATTCTTATTGATTTATCTTTTCCTGAAGCAGTACCATGGTGTTTTCATTACTAAGCTCTTTAAAAATAAACTCTGAAATATGTAGGTGAAGTTACAGATGTTATTCCCAAAGTATTCTACTTTAAAAAATATTTTTGACTTTTTCTTCCTTTCAGATGAATTTTAGAGTTAAATTATCAAATATCATTTTACAAACCCTATTGTTCTATTTATTGAGGTTGCCTTGAACGTTGGCAGCATTGACACAGCAAGTTACTCCAGGCAGTACTATTCTTAACAGTTCAGGTGAAGAATTTCCATACTAGTTGAAGAAAATATCAGATTTATTTGGATTCTTCCATTTTGCACTTCATCTTTCAATAAACTGTTCAACATAGTTCTAGATGCTTCTCACTTATAATATTCAATGAATAGAAATCCATTAGCAACAGGTCTAGGAAAACATCTAGTCTAGTCACTGCTTAACAAAGAGTGCCAAATCAGGTCCAAAACCAATCTACTTCTCCTTGTTACCCATTGTTTAACACAATACCTTTACTATCAGTTTGCAGAGAGTTAACTTTACAATACACAACCATCCTCATCCTGGAAAAACATATTAATCTAGATGACTTATTTTAGGATTTTGCGATACTTCAATGTTAGTTGGACTGATGATTCACTTTTGTCCTACTTAAAAAGAAAGGTTTACTTAGCAAATTAATAGTACAAATAGGCAATGAGCATGTTTAAACCACTTTGAACACTATTTTTAAAGGCTTTAGCAAATTAATTTTATGCAAATGGTATTGCTAATGCTAGTGCAGCTAATCTGTTCATTAAAGCCAGAGGGAGCAAACTTTATTTTGGCAATTAGTTGAAGTTACTATATGTATTAAAAAGGACTAAGCTGCATTTCTTTTAAAGTGTACTATAAATTTTAGACTTTTCACTAATTCAGACTTTCCTCCATTACATAGTATGAAATCATGAGCTTAGACTTTTGCTTGGTGGATATGGGAAGGTAATATTTGTGGAAAAGTACTACAATAAAGTATCCCAGGTTCTTTGACTTCCTGGAAACCAAATCTGGTCAGCTCATACCAGTAACAAAAGATAAAAGCAGCTTTCTTGCCTGAGGAAGTTTGGCTGCCCCTCTGACCAAGGAAAGCAGGGAGACTGCCTGGTCCATCTTTCAAAAGCAGAGGAGAATTGTCTTTAATTAATAGGACAATGATGTGCCCTGATCTATTATTAAATGTCAGGCAACTGTTGCATTCAGATTCTTTCCCTGTTCCAGAAACAACATGTTGTCTGATAGCGTTTGGAAGGAGAGACATAGCAGGTTGCAACTATCGATGTGACCTTTCAGGTTATCTACAGAACACTGAGTGCATTTAAAGGGATAAAGTTGACATTTGTGGTTATGATCATTCATATTCTCATCGTCTGTCCATTGATCTAAGACACTGGTCACATCAATGTCTAGAAACCCAGTGACAAATGTGACATCTGACTGATAGGCAAAAGCTCAAGTGAATTTTGCCATTTATTATTATAATTATTGTTGAGTCAATTTTTCTTTCCCCAATTATGGGGCTATAGAGTAGTGAGCTGTCAAAAGGAAAGATATGGTTGCCTAATGTCACTGCAAGCTATAGGAAATATTTTGATGTCTATAGACAAAGGTGTCTTTCAGCTCCCGTATCTTCCTTCTCCACCATTTTCTCAATAAAATAATTTTTTAAATAATGAAAATGATCACATGATGGGGGGGAGTCTACATTGTTCCAGATGTTTTATGTACTATGTTTCTTTTTAAGTCCAAGATTTTTGTTATTGCATAACTTATTACCACCAAATGTAACCCACGTAAACAGTATTGACCAGTATCTACAGTTAGAAATCCTGGTGAAGCCTACTGGTGGATGTGGAGAGGTAGCACTGCTGGAAAATTATAATAGAGTATCCCAAGTTCTTTGACTTCTGGCCCAGGGTTTCTCAGAAGGATGCACCCAAGGTGTCAGTCCAGGGCTGCTCACAGGGCTGGACTCAAGGTGACAGTAGGCCTGCAGTCTTCTTAAGGCTCCAGTGGTGTGGGATCTGCTTCCAAGCTCACTCCTGGATACTGGCAGGCCTCAGATCCCTACTGACTGTAGGCTACCTGGGCCTCTCCATAGGGTAGCTCACAATTAACAGTTTACTTCTATCAGAATAAGTGAAGTGGCAAGACAATGTGCGAGAACACCTGTGATGGAAACCACAGCTTTTGTAACTCAATCTCAAATGTGAAATCTCATAACTTCTGTTTGAAGTGAGTCACTAGGTCCAGCTCACACTCAAGGGGAGAGAATATCTAAAAGTTGAATGAGGGGAGGGATCATTCAGGGCCATCTTAGGCTGCTTACGACACCAGAGCAAATGGATAAGGCAGGTATCACATTCCTTATGAGGTTTAGAGAAAAGGCAACTCAGAGTTAGAGTTACTTGTGTGTGAACACAGCCAATATTCTAGAACAGAGATTGCTTCCTATCAGTCTGAGGAGGTTTAAAACACTACATAACATGGTCTCTTCAGACCAGGGCATATCACTGACCCCCAGGGGAGCCAGAACACAAGGCCTGTGGTCTCACAAAAGATTAATGTTAACACATGCCAACTGCTAAGCCTTATTCCCAGGACCAAAGCACTTAAGATTTAAATTCATCATTCAGGGTCTGACATAGTTGATGTTCAGCTTCTGGTTTTATCCCTCACTAGCTCTGTGACTGTGCTTGTGTTTCTTAATGTCTCTGATCCTCATCCCTTCTTTTCAGACTGGAATAAAATTACCTACTAGACAGAACTCATTTAAGATCAAAATAGAAAAATTGTGCAAAGATACCTAATATACATATAGTGATCCATAAATACAAATGCCAGTTCATCTGTTATGATGTGATATATCTGATATGATGTGATATATATATATTTGCATATAATTATAGGTAGAAAGATACAGATGTAGATATATACCTAATGTATAATTGGTGCTCAATTAGTTTTTTTTCTCATTCCATACCCTGCCCAATTGTGGAAATTCAGCAGATAGAAATGTATTTTCTTTAAGCAAAGGAGCTCTTTTGAGTTAAAAAAAAATGAATTAGGTAATTATCATCGAATATGCTTAAAGTTAAACCTTTAAAGGTACTTTATTCTCATTGGTAAGAGTCTTAAATTTCTTTCTCTGAAAACTTCTTTCATAGTCAGACAGGTACCATGGCACCAGGCAAAAAGAATGGGAGATAGTGCTAGGGTCAGTGGGATCATTATAAGGGTTTGATGCCTATGGACAAGGAAGTGCTTTTGGATGGGAAATTAACCTTTGCATTTTTCTTTTTTTGTCTTACTTCTCCATGTTTATCTCTGAATTGACTAGCATGCTTGACTACTACTGTGGCTAAAATACAGGAACACAGGATCTACCCTACCCTAAGCTCTTCCTCATGTCCACCCCAGACTACTGTTATCCTGGATTCGAATCATCTCATCCTTACTGAGCCCACAACATCCCTTTCTTCATGGTGCAGTTTTGCTATCTCCAATGTCACAAACCATTCCAAAGTTCAGACTCACAAAACACTGAAAGGTAAACAAGTGAATGGTTGTGGAGGGCAACCCCTGAATCTCCCTCCTGCCGCCATAATTACCTTTCATAAGCAAAGGCATTTCTTGGAGATATTTTGATGCAGAAAAATCTCAATCAAACTTTTGATTAAAAAAAAGTCTTCTGCAGCTTATCTAAAAATGAGAACGTTGTTGTTGGATGGTTTCACACACTGAAGTGTTAAGAGATTAGGCTGCAATGTATCCTTGGGTAGCTTAGGATCATTGATTTTTTTTTTTTTTTCTTAAGCTGATTTTTTTTCAAGAAGAGTGGTGGTTGACCTCATGGCCCACACAGACTTATGGACAAAAGACACCTTGTGCATTTTTAAGTGGAACATGAGTTCTAAATCACATGTTCTTCAAGCTGTCATGGATGTGATATTAATTGGATTAATTTAGTTGATATTTGTAAAGCAACTACTATGTGAAAAGAATTGGGCCAAATATTTTTATCTCTAGTATTTCATACTTATATCAACCTTAGAAAGTATTGTCATTGCCATATATTTTTTAGATTCAGTGGATAAACGTAAGGAGATTAAATGATTTGCCCAAGGGTATACAGCTAGTATTTCTCAGAACCAAGATTAGAATTTATTATTCTCACTCCAAGTAAAAATCTCTTTCTACTGTATATCAAACACTGATTGGTATGTGTGACCATATTTTTAACAAGTTTGTCATTAATTACATAGGATAAATATATTTCTAGTGACATTGATTCTTCATTCATATTCTAAAGAAGTATTTTTAAAGGTCTTAGTGGTTTTCAGAGGAGCAATAGGAACTTCTATTTTAAATTTCAAATACTCTGCCAATTTCCTTATCCAAATTGCCTGCCATTAGAATCACAAGATTAGCATCTAAGGATGAGGTGTTCTCTAGAATTGAAACTGGTCATGGCTG
Source organism: Sciurus carolinensis (assembly GCF_902686445.1). NCBI lineage: Eukaryota > Metazoa > Chordata > Mammalia > Rodentia > Sciuridae > Sciurus > Sciurus carolinensis. The sequence continues at coordinate 71,996,588 of NC_062224.1, forward strand.
GAGAAAAGAAAACATAGTCAACTCTTGACTAACTAAGATAAACAGGGGACGGGAATTATGTGCATAACTCAGATCTGTAGTGAATCCTAATTTTGTATTTCAGCTAGTCATTTCAAGTTGTTTTTTTTTTTTTTATCAAATCAATCTAATTGTTTCTGTTTCACTAAGAAACAAAATTAAATTTTGTAATGTCAGAGTAAGTTCATCTATGGTAAATGATATTCCCCAAATGGTGAGCTGAAGTTAATTTCTCTTTCACATAAAAATAGTCTAGAGATGGTCAGTACAGAAATGTGGTGAGGGCCTCAACCCACTAGGACCCAGCCTTCTTTTAAATGTGGCATTGCAGTGTCCCCAGGGTGTAGACTTTGTGCTCTGTTCAAGATGGCTGCGTGCAACAACCAACACACATTCATTTCAAACCACATGGTAGAAGAAAGGTTGAATCTGACTTTATCGTCCCTTGAAAGAAGCTTTGGGAAGCTGGGAAAAGTAGTGTTTTTTTGTGTGTGTGTGTGTATGTGTGTGTGTGTTTTTTTTTTAAATACCAGGGATTGACCTCAGGGGTGCTTAACCACTAAGCCACATCCCCAGCTCCTTTTATTTTTTATTTAGAGATGGGATTTAACTAAGTCACTTAGGGTCTTGCTGAGTTGCTGAGGCTGACTTTAACTTGAGACCCTCCTGCCTCAGCCTCCCAAGCATCTAGGATTATAGGCATGCACTGGTGCCCAATGGGTAATGTAGTCTTAAGAGAAGATGCCTATATGTCTGACTGAAAATAACAAAATAAGTTGGCGGTGAGGAATATCTACCTCAGATATGTGCCACTTATCATTTTTAATGGTATGGAAAACAACATTGACTGATCTGGTGAATAAGTTGGAAATTAGGGGGAGTTTCAAAGACAATATATGTATCCATTCCTGGGTAAAAAAAACTTTGTTTTGTTCGTAAAGTTTGCTATAAACTTTACACAGTTAATAACTGTTATTTTTGTCAAGTGCGGCACTACACTTTTTCACAAAATAAAAACAGCAGTATATGGCTTGACCTATGACCCTGTAGACTTAACTAAGACAATTACAGGATATTTGTAAATGAGATGGATCATTTCTCCAATAAATACCTGAAAAGTCTGGTTCCCTAGGCATTTAGTTTTGGGTACTATGCTACATGACCTCCACACATATTCATTTACTTACTGATGCTAGGTTTCAACTGTTAAAAGAACAAAATGGAGGTCATAGGTCAAGCACAATGGAACATGCCTCTATCACAGCTAGGGAGATTGAGGCAGGAGGATGGCAAGTTCCAGGCCAGCTTGGGTAACTTCTTGAAAACCTGTCTCGAAATAAGTAAATTTTTAAAAAAGAGCTGGGTGTTGGTAAAGCATCCTGGGTTGATCCCCAGTACCCAAGGGGTGGGGTCACAGTTTAAATGTAGCTCAGGGTCAATCACCCATAACCATGTAATCAAAATTCAAACCATCCTGGTTTCTCCGAAACACCATCTCTAATATTAAACACAAATGGAGGCTTCATGTCCTTGTTAGTAGAATTTAGTGAAATAAAACCAAATTAGCTAGAGAAAAATCAGTTTAGCAGCTGTTTGTCTTAAAAAGAATGATCATCTATAGTAGTCAGTCATGAAAAAGGTTAAAGTACTTGGTCCTTTATGCTTTATAAAGTGTGCTGTAACTGCTTGTGATAGTCGGCTTTCTGCTACTGTAACAGACTACCTGAGATAATCAACTTAGAAAAGGAAAGATATTTGTTGGCTCACAGTTTAGGGGGCTTCAGCCCATGGCTGGTGGTTCCATTGCTTAGGCCTGTGGTGAGGTTGCACATTATGGTAGAAGCACGTGGTGGAGGAAATTGCTCATCTCTTGGTGATAGGGAAGCAAAGAGAAAGAAAGAGGAGGGACTTGGGTCCCAAGAAGCCCTTCAAGGGCATGCCCCCAATGGGCTAACTTTCTCCAACTAGGACTCACCTTCTAAAGGTTCTAGAACTTCCCAATAGCACCACAGGCTGGTGACCAGACCTCTAACACGTGACCTTTGCAGAGACATTTAAGATCCAAACTATAGCACTGCTGCAAGTGTTTGAGCTCTCCCAGATCATGATCTATACTTTCTCTTATTGTATGACAATAAATAAAAGAAAGTTTTTTTTCCTAAAGTGACCTGGTTTTGTATTTTGACAGAACCTATTCAATCTTCAATCTAACTCTTGGTATAATGAAAAATTTAATACCTACTATATAAATTAGCACTTCATTTGTTCAAAATTGATCTCCTTCAGACACCAAAGGCCTCTTCATTGACTATCTATTCCATGTTCCAGGCTGTGATGAATAAGGTTTGACTCATTCTTTTTATTTTTTAAGGAAAAAGTCATGTCAGACCCTACTCTGATATTCTATCTATTCCTCATTATTCATGGCATTCACTCTGCAAAAGGAAAGGATAGGTCTCTATTATTTTTTTAAATACCCTCATGCCACCCACACTAATCCCTTTTGGTTTCTTCAGCAGTGTTTCTTTTCTGCCACTGTCTACATTTTTTTTCTCACTGACTTTGCCTGATTACCACAAGAACTAGAGGTAACAGCATAACCAGTTGAACACAAACATTTAAGACATAACAATTACTAATTTTTCTTTCCTTGGCTCAGTGGTAACTTATGTGGCATCTTATCTCTCTGGGTTTCAGTTAACTCAGTTGTAAAATGTATGTGCTGGGGCAAGACAGTTTCTAAGATCCCTTGCAGTGCAGAAAGCCAATGATCCTGTGACTCTACTTGCATCTGATCTGATAAGAAGGTTTTGGGAAATTTTGTTCATCTAACCACACAGGAGTGAATTGATATGCCTATTCCTAAAAATGGCACAAAGGTTCCACTTGCCTTCTGCTAACTGCTAATGGCAACCAGATAGTCTACTTACCCTGTGACCCTAAAAATATTACATTCTTTATGTTGCTCAAGAGTGAAAAGAATTACTTGATGTTTGGACTTAGATATTCCCAATTAGCTAAACCAGGGAGGTATGATGGCATGGATAAATAGAGATTACAATGAACTAAAAATCACTCATATTTGGTTTTGGCACTAATATACATTCTATGTAGCACTGATTTCTGCATAATGATATATTCTTCTACCTAAAAGAACTGAACTTCTATATTTTTTAATTTAATTTAAAAAAATTTTTTGGTAATTTTTTTTGGTTTTTACAGACTGCATTTTGATTCATTGTACACAAGTGGGGTACATCTTTTCATTTCTATGATTGTGCATGATGTAGATTCATACCATTTGTGTAATCATACATGTACATAGGGTAATGATGTCTGTCTCATTCCACCATTTTTCTATATTTTCTAATGCTTCACATTATATCATATTGTTCCATAGCTCAAGCTGGAGGAAACTAACTAAGGAATAATGGTGGGTACTTCACAAGCAGATAACTGAAAGTGTAATTTTAACTACCATTTTTTTATCAAAAAGAACTTGGAGCAATTTACAAAACTAGGTATAACACCATTAATTGAGAATTTATCATATTCTGTTAAATCAAAATATCATGCTGGGGCAATTTAAACATTCAATTAAATTCATTTGTCTTTGGGAAGTTTGCAACTCAATAAGATGGACTCTTAGTATGTGTAAAACTTTTACAAATAAGAATAATAATAGCTCCCCTGCTGTATCAATAAATCACCACCATTCCTATGTGAGAGACTGACAGCAGCTGTCAGGACACAGTTTCTTTGAAATGCTTTATAAATACCATCTAAAGAGCCAGATTGTTCTTTAACAGCCTTGTTATCCTAATGAAATCACTCTGCTTCCTAATCTTTGCTCCAGACACCACCAAGGTTGGGCAAAGGAAGCCCCATCTCCCCAAATGACTCTAAACACCAAGTTTGGATGACAGATTAATGATTGGATCTGCCTCCCCATTAATTTATTTGCAGGAGACACCTGTGCCAATAACCTCGTTAGGGTTTGGAGCTTGTCCCTAGAAAGGCATGCCTTCCCTCTCACTGAATCCGCTCCCCATAATTCTTAATTACTTTCTATTGCCTGGTGGGGAAAAGGCACATGACATGGAAAATTTTATAGGATCTAATCATTAACCAACTCTGTTCTTGAGTGGAGTTAGAGTATCCGAGAAAATGGTCGGTCTCAATCCCCCTAGCTACTTTCAAAATCATTGGTCAAAGGAATTTTCCACATGCATTTTCTGCTTGAGAGCCAGTCCCTCAAAGATAAGAATGAACGCTTTCGCAGTACTTGCTTTGTAGCAGGTACTGCTCTAAACTCTTTATACAAAATCATTTAATCTCCCTGTAGCCCCATGAGGGACATAATTGTTGTTATTCTCATTTTACAGATGACATTGAGGCACAGAGAAGAGTCACTTGCCCAGGTAGTAGAGCCAGGAATCAAAACAGGTTATCTGACTGCAGAGTTCTTGCTCTTACACCATGATCTTCCTCTGGAAAAGAGACTTTATGAAAGAGGAAAACCTGCTTTTGTACTCAGCCTTCTTTGTTTTTGGTAATTTATCAAAACTATAGTGGAAGTTGGGGGGCTCTGAGATATCCCTACACAATCACAAACCAAAATGCTCAACAGTGGAATAAAAAGATTACAATTTCATTTTAGCAGGAGAAATTCTGTTCATGTATTTAGCTCTTGTCTTCCAGTCTTATGTGTCTTAGCCTTGGCTAGATGTTGGAATCACCTGGAAAGCTTTAATGGACCCTGATGCCCAGGAACTCATTTGCCTGCAGGTTTCTCTCTCTCTTCCTTTCTTTCTCTCTCTCTCCCCCTCTTTTCTCTCTCCCTCTCTCTCTCTCTCTCTCTTCCCACATGCACATATTCTGACTCCTTCCTCACCTCTCTTCCCCACTTTCTCTCATCTCTTTCTCTTCTATATGTGTTTCTATCATGACATGATAACAGGAAATGATAATGCTACAAAGAAAAAAGACAGAAACAAGAATGGGGGTGTTAGAATAAGGGCGTTATTTTGAAGAGGGTGCCATCTATGAGAAGGTGATATTCAAGCATAAATTTGGTGGTGCTGGGCTATAGCTCAGTGCTAGGACACTACCTAGCATGTGCAAGGTCCTGGGTTAGGGAGTTAAACTCACCAATACCTGGAGGAGTGTTTCAGGCATGAGGAACTACAAGTGCAAAGGTCCTGAGATGGGATCATACTTTCTTAGTTTAAATAATAGTAATGAGCTTGAGAAAGCAGGAGAGCAATTAAGTGAGGTGAATTCTGGGAGGGGATGAGATTGAAGAGTTGGCCCAGCACCAGATGGTGTGAGTCCTTGCAGATCCTGGTGAGAAGCCCAGATTATACTGTATGCATAGAAAAGCCATCAGAGTTTATCAAGCGGGACAGTGACATGATCTTGCATATATATTAAAAGACTCACTTGGTCAAGTGTAGAAAAATGAACTAGAAGGAACAAGTATGCAAGATGGGGAACTAGTTAGCAGGTACAGGTAATTGTCCATGAGAGCAGCCGTTGATGTGAGCTGTGGGTGAGCAGTGCAGGAAGGAGAAGGGATGTGAGACTTGTGCATAGACCAAACATGGAAGAGGGAAAATGAGGGATCCAGGATGACCCTCGGTTTTATGTTTGAAAAACTGGCTGATGCTATTTGCAAAGGTTAAGGAAAAAAAATGGTGAGAAGGAGGATTGTGGAGTGGAAAGAGGAACCAAGGTTTTTGTTTAGGGCACAGCTTTCGATTTGTCACTTAGATATCCAAGTGGGACCATCAGGTGAGAGGCTCAGTAATCAAGTCTGGGACTCATGAAAGAAGTGAAGCATGGAGGTATAAACCCAGAACCCATAAGTGTACAAATAGGTGATTTCCAAATGCTTTCTAAGCTATAGTTTTAAAAAATATATTCTCCACCTATTTTGCTAATGTATATTTCTAGGTGCTTTAATAAAACTTAAATGTGACTTAAAAATATTATGAATCATTTTCAAGCACCTCAGTCCTCCCTCCTTGTCCTGTCCCTATCTTAAAGTAGTATTTCTTTTCCATTCAACTTCCAACCCATTTTTTTCCATTTCATCTTCAAATTCTTTTTCTTATCTCCTCTTATCTATACTAGACCATTCCTACTCCTTACAAGTCAAATAATTTCAGAAGGAGATTTTCTGTTACAAAGACACTGAAATCCTTCAGTGTGAGCTGAGCGATGAATGTCCAGGGATTGGGGTAGTGTATGGCATTAATAACTGCCTCTCACCTCTGGGATCCAGGTTCCAATATAGCATTTGATTAAACTACCTCTAAATCATCCTGATTATCATTGCCCTTATTATAAAGTGTGAGCCACTCTAATTTGTGTTGAGATACTTTAAGAAGTTTTTTATCATTCATGTAACTGCTTGCCCATGAAACTCTCATTAGATTTGTTCTCTTACTTCTTCTACATTTGAATGGATATGTGCAAATGGCCTAATGAGAAATAGATTTGGTAATCAATTCTTTTATCATAAGACCTGCAGGTAGAAGTTTATCTGTTTGCCTAAATGTTTTGAGTCCATCTCTGCATCTCTACATGGCTTCTCTTTACTTCCTGCTCCTCCCTCTCCTTCTCTTTTTTTTTTTTTTTTTTTTTTTTGGTATTAGATATATTGTTATTATATATTTTATCACTGAAAAGGGAGCTCAATAACCAGAAACTGACTAGTATGGTGGCACATACGCTTGTCATTTCAGCAACTCAGGAGCTGAGGCAAGAAGATTGCTGAATTGGATACTAGTGTCAGCAACTTAGTGAGGCCCTAAGCAACCTATAGACTCTGTCTCAAAAAAAAAAAAAAAAGGGCCAGGGATGTAGCTATGGGGTAAAGTGCCCCTGGGTTCAATCCTTAGTACAGCAGAAGAGAGAAAGAGAAAGGAATGAAGGAAGGAAGGAAGGAAGGAAGGAAGGAAGGAAGGAAGGAAGGGAAAAGAATAGTAAAAACCAGAAACTGACGACTGTCCACAATTCAAGTTCATTTCCAGACTACTTGTTTTCATATTTAACACAAACACTGATATGAAGCAAATTGTTATGGTTTAGATAATAGATATCTCCCAAAAGCTTATGTGTGAGACAGTGCAAGAAGGTTTCCAGGGGAAATGATTGGGTTATGAGAGCCTTTACCCAATTAGCAAATTAATCCCCTCATAGAGATTAACTGAGTGGTGACTGTAGGCAGGTAGGGTGTGGCTGGAGGAGGTAGAACATCGGAGGTGTGCCTTTGGGGTATAGTTTTGTGGGTTGAGCTTAATCTCTCTTCTTCCTGGTGTATGAGCTGCTTTCCTCCATGATTTTCATGTTTTTTTTTTTTTTAGTTGTAGATGGACACAGTACCTTTGTTTTACTTATTTATTTTTAAGTGGTGCTGAGGATCAAACCCAGTGCCTCACATATGCTAGGCAAGCACTTAACCACTGAGCTACAAACCCAGACCTTTCCACCATGAGCCCTGAGGAATGGAGCTGGCCTTTTGTGGACTGAGACCTCTGAAACTGTGAGCCACAAAATAAACTTCTCCTCTAAAATTTTTCTTAAGGACAAATATATTGATGATAGTTGGAAATTCAAATTAATGTTAACTGAAATTAAATTTTAGATATAAAAGTAAGATTTAAAGATTAGTAAGTGAATGAATGCAACAATTGGGTGGAGGAAATTAATTGGTTCAAGTTCTAAATGAGCTAATAAATTTATAAAGCAGCTAACTAGCTCTAAGAAATAAACTTCATTAATGATATCACAGTGTATTGATCAAAGGAAGTTAGGGTCTGTCTGGCCAAACCACATCTAGATTTTCTAAGCATACTGGCACCACACACTTGACAAAAGAGAAAACATTTAATGAAACATGATGATAGTAGTGGAAAACACAGAAAATCACACGATGTAAGGAACTGAAGAACCAAGTGGAGATCTTCAGTCCATGGAAGAGGTAACAATAGGAGGGGGACTGTGTTAGCTTTCCATTACTGTAACAAATGTCTGAGATCATAAACTTACAAGAGAAAAGGTATATTTTTGGTTCACAGTTTTGGAGGTCACAGTCCATGACCAGATGGTTTGTCGCTTTGGGCCTAATATCTCACATCATGGCAAAGTGTATAGTGGAGCTCAGTCACTCAGCTCATGACTGGAAAGGAGGAGAAGAGGAAGAGATTCCAGTCCCACAATAACCTTCAAGGCCATGTCCCCAGTGACCTAAGATGCTGAAAAAGCTCTACCTCTTAAAGGTTCCATCACCTCCCAGTAGCACCACACTTGTGACCACGCTTTTAACACACGGGGTTTTGGGTAACAGTCCAGATCCAAATTCTATCACCAGATCCAAACTGTAACAGGGAGATTGGACAAGTTAAAACATAAGAGTTGTCCTTAAATATTTAAAAGAGGATTGAGTTAAAAAAGTATTCATCTCTGTTTAATGTAATTGTAGAGGACAAAACTGGAAGTAATAGCAAGAAGGTATATGACCCTGGTCCTTAATCCTAGCTGCACCTCAGAATCATCTGTGGAATTTTTAAAATTAATAATCTCAGGCCTCATCCCTATTGATTCTGATTCAGTGGGTCTTAGGCTGGTACTCTGTAGTTTTGAAAATGGTTTGTGGAACATGATGCAGAGTTTGATCTGAGAACACCTCTAAGGAGACCAATTTCATTTTAATGTCAAAACTGAATTTTCTAGCAATTACAACTATTCCAAAACAGTAACTGAAATCAGTCAGCTCTGCATGGGAAACCCAAGTCCCTATTTAGCAGTGGCTAAATACTGAAGGGAGGATTTATTATTTCATAGCAAATTGCTTTTGGTGACTCTAGAGACTGTCAGACATTTTAAGGGCCTGGGACCTTTATGTGGGTAGGAATGGTATCTGGTTACCTTTCTCCCTGTGTCTGGGGTATTGCAGATACTCAAATATCTGCTAACTATTCAATTAATAAATGCACATACCCTTCAGCCAGCAGAACAGGGGCACAGGGCCTGGCATCTGATTTCTGAGATTCATTTCTAAACCCGTGCTATCTGCTGCTCAAGCTTCACTCTCTCTGCAGCATGTTTTTCCTCTACCCCTTGCATTGGTGCAATGGCAAGTTCCAGTTTACAGACTCAATATCATAGAATGTCCAAATTGGCTAAATCATAATACTGTGAATGGTAACCTATAACATAAAACTAGTTTTTCAAGAGAAGAAATAAAACATAAAGAAATGCAGACAATTGATGACCTTTTGTAGCAATTCCTATGACGAACACAACCTTGAATCCCAGGCCTCCTAACCATCCTCACCATCCACATCCACCTCTTAGTCCTGTTTCAAGCCAATCCCAGCTTTGGTTTCTCTCTCTCTCTCTTTTTAAATTGTTTGAGTCATCAGGATCCCCAGAATCTCTTCCCTTCAGAAAATAACCATGTAGGGATTTAAAATTTTTTAGCCTCAAGGTTCTTCAATTCTAACAGGAAGAATTTGGAAGTCATAGTACTTAGTACACTTTTCTGCCATCTCAGAATCAAGAGATATTCTCATTATCTGCGATACCTACCATGGTCAGGTTTCCCTTCTGTAATTTTATAAGTGTTCTTTCTCTTTTCCATAAACTGAAATTCCACCCATCTTTCAAGAATCCACTCAGGCTACACTTTAAAGAATTTTTCAGGATTACTCCAGAATCTGTTAATCTCACCATCTTTGAACTACAATATTTATATTTTACCCCACCATTTGTGGCTTCACCAACTCCTCTCTTAAAATCTTATTTAACAGGGTAAACCTTGGAGAACAGAGGATATAATACTTTATTGCTGATTTCTAGGTGTTTGACCTGGATTGCAAAATACCATATTTACTTAGAGGATTAATGCCTGTTGATTTCATGTAAAATTAAGTACACCAATCTGATCATGTTGAAAAGGCATTTGACACAAATTTCTCTGATAAATTAACATGAAGTTCCCCAAATCCAACTTTCTGAATTATACATAGCCTCAAAGAGCTCTGTGTGTTCACATATACACATGCTTTGGTTATGCCCAGACTCCCCTGCCTTCCAGAAAGTTCCATCTCCATTCTCACCACAGGCCTCATGCTCACCCAAAGCTTCAGAGGATGATGAAGTCCAACTTGTCAGAGTTGGTTACATGTTAACAAAATATTCACACCTTTGACAGAGCTGTCAGTTTTTGTCCCCAGACCAAATGAACACACAAAGGGAATAACTAAAACTTTGGAGGAAGACAGATGGCAGCTTGGATGACTATAAAAACAGAAAACATAAAAAGATTTAATCATGGCATTGAAATACTTCCTGGAAAGATAATTTACCAAGCTTAAAACATCTGATATTTCCAGTATTCCTAATACAGAAATAACAAGAGTTCCAGAAGGGTGAAACAGGTATGGATGGAGGAAGCAGAAAAACTAAGCTCACAACGGAAAGTCAGAAAGATTTTGTCAGCCGATAGAAGTGTTCATGAAGGTCTAGGCTGATTAGATTAATCAGCACGGGGGTTTTGTGTTTTATAAAACTTTTGAACTCTAAAAGAAGAGAAATTTCTAAGTATTTTAAACTGAATAAAACAAGTTTTTATCATTTTTTAAAATACAGTCAGGGATGATGGTGACCACCTCTAGTTCCAGGTACTCAGGAGGCTGAGGCAGGAGGATCACTTGTGCCCAGGAGTTCAAGACCAGTCTGAGAGCAAGACCCTGTCTTGATAATAATAACTGGAAGAATGAATAATATTCCTAGACATCTCAGCTATAACATTGAGAATGAGAAAATTTTGGAATAACAGCTAGAGACCACCACATATAAAGACTGTGACCCGGGGAGATAGCTCAGTTGGTAGAGTGCTTACCACATAGACACAAGGCCCTGAGTTTGATCCCCAGTACCGCAAAAAAAAAAAAAAAAAAAAAAAAAAAAAAAAAAAAGACTGTGACCCAGTCTTGGGTCCCAAATCAGGTACCATTTACTTAAAAGAATAAAGAAAAGAAATGGTAGATATGTAAGGGCACAGTATATTTCCTCCATGTACTCTATCTGAAGAAAGTGCTCATCGAAAGGCTTTGGTGAAGTAGCAAATGAATCAATGAGATTTTTAAAAATTTTTTTAGTTGTAGATGGACACAATAACTTTTTTTATTTTTATATGGTGCTGAGAATTGAACACAGTGCCTCACACATGCTAGGCAAGCATTCTACCACTGAGCCACAACCCCAGCCTAAATCAATGAGATTTTAAGACAGAGTTGAAGAATAGTTTAAACACGGAATGAATAAGAAACACTGTAGTCCAGACATCGAAATCTAGATGAGAATGTAAACTCACAGCCATGTGTGATATAAATGTTAAAGAAAGATGGTCAAAATAGGAATGGTGTTTTGTGAGGGAATACTCAAGAATGATCAAAAATAAAAAGAATTAGACTGAGCAAAACAGGAGTTGGTAAAGCAGAAGTGGGAAATAAAAACAAACCACTGATTGCATTGATAAGTGGTGGTATGTGTGTGACTTGGGCAAGAAAAAACTTTCAGAAATTCTCATTTTATTAGGTTACAACAGTGGAAGAAAAGGTACAGGGAACAATAATACGTATTTTGTTTTCATAAAATAATATTGAACTATATGTTTAGTTATAACTCTTAGGAATAGAAGAGTAACCAAAAGTGGAGTTATAAAGAATAAAAATAGAAATTCCAACCTATATTGGAAAGAGACATGAGTAATGCTTTCATCCAATCAGGGTGGAAAAAAAAAAAAGAACAAAGGAAAACAAGAAAAAGTAAAGTAAATAAATATTGAAGAGAAATATGATGAAATAAAATCAAAGGTCTAAGTTGTTATACTTAAAATGAATGGACCAATTTCTCCAAATGAAAGACAACATCGTGTTTAGTTTAAAAGCAAGATTCACTTCTGTTATTTACAATAAACACATTTTCAAAAAGTGATTTTAAAAGTATTGAATGATAGGCTAGATAATAAAATATCTGGCATGTGTTAGAAGAGGAGAAGGAGGAGGAAGAGGACAGGATTGAGGGGAAGAAATAGAAGAAGAAGAAGGGAAAAAAAGAGGAGAAAGAGAAGGAGAAGGAGAGGAAAGCAGAAATGATGTAAAAATCCCTTCAGGCATCACAAGGGGCTGTGAAGTTAAACCCTGAGATTTCAGGGGATTAATATCACAGACAATTAATTGTCACTCACATCAGGTCCCAAACAGAGGGTCCCTGATGAGCAGCAATTCAGGAAACTTTTCCTTTTATCATTTTTGTTTTATTGTCTTCAACATAGGATTTCCAATCATGCACTTAATTGCATGAGACCTCAAGGAGAAAGAGCAAGGAAATAAAACACTGGAAGGTTCCTAAGTTTTGTTGTGCATAAATGTGGTAGGATCTGGATGCTTGGAGGTACCTGGCACTTATTGAATGTTAACTGTATGTCAGATCTCTTATGTACTTATCTTCATTTTTTTCCTCAAATAATCCTGGGAGATAAAAATAATTATCTCCATTTTTGAGATGAAAAAATTAAACTAAATTAAACTAAATAGTTAAGTAGCAACATAGTCAGTATTCCAATCCAGGCTTGACTAATTTCAGACCATTTACAAAGCATTTTGCTCTATCACTAAGTTTGCAAAAATAAATAGATCATATATCCCTGTCCTTACATGCCTCAAGTTTGTCTACTTATGTGCAGAGGAAGCACTTAAGTAGACATCAGCTCATTTAATCCTCACAGCATCCCCATGAGGTAGAAAAGTCTATTTTTAGAGATGAAGCAATTCAAGCCCAGAGAGAAGTTAAGTTCTTCCCAATACTTCACAGGATGTAGACAAGGAACAGGCAAAAGAAAGGGATTCCTGAACTCAACTGCACACTTTATTTTGCCTGGAACTTCCAAAGCTTATTTTATTTTATTCTTATTTTTTGGTACTGGGAACTGAACCCAGGGGTGCTTTATCACCGAGTCACATCCTCAGCCCTATTTTGTATTTTAACGAGAGGGTCTCACTAAGTTGCTTACTGCCTCTCCCTTGCTGAGGCTGCCTTTGAACTCTCGATCTTCTTGTCTCAGCCTCTTGAGCCACTGGGACTATTAGTGTGCCATTATGCCCTGGCCAAAGTTTATTTTTGATTACACTTAAAAATAGTACATATTGATAGAGTACAATATGATATTTCAGTACGTGTACACATTATAAAATGATCAATTCGAGGTGATTCAACTGCCTTAAACTTCTGTGCTTGGAGATTCCTCATTGTTCTGTGCCTTGAGGAATCCTATCTGGGATCTGCATCTCCAGAGAAATCCAAGACTTCTTCCACCCTAAATATAAACAATTAAGCTGTAAGAAGTTATTAGTGCCACACTAGACTTAATAAACCATCTTTTCTTCAAGACTTAGAGGGAGTTTTTCCTGTCATTAGATTCAATAGAAACATGATTTTTTCCTCTTGTGCAGACAGAAAGAGAGGTTTAAGAGCACTGAGTCACCAAGAAAGATAATGTCCTTTACTATTCAAGTGTAATTCAAATTTCTCTATCCAGCCTCAAGCATGTGCTCAAAGATAATTGACTCTACCGGAGACTAGCATGCTGCCAATTGACATAGCTCAGGTCACAGACATCCTACCATTTGCATGGTGTGGCCTAGTTTGATTTTTCTCCCAAGGAAAATAAATATGCTGCAGACACAGGGAAAGGAAATAAGGGATGGAAGCAACTTACACAACATTTCTGAAGACTTGTGTCTATTCCATGCATTATTAGAGTACAGCTGCTTTGCATCCACAAGGGGTTTCCCAGCCCACCCGACCCCATATCTGACCCAGACACCCCTCCTAAGGTCCGAAGACCGTGTTCATCACCTGGAGTGAAAGCTGACAGGAATGAGCAGAGGCAGGGAGCAGTGAGACACGCGAGCATTGTCATGCATGACTGGCCAGCAGCCATCAGCGGCAATTAAACACGGAGAGCTGGGGATCTTTTTGGACAGGTTCAAGTTCCCTGGCACTGCTGTGATTAGATGTTTTGCACTGTTTCCCTGTAGTCAGGATGTGACATATTCCCTTTCCCTTGCTCTTTTCTCATCTCCTTTGTGCTGTCCTGGCGCTGCCTGATCACCCAGCACAGACATTTAGATGACTTCATTTCAACATGAGTTTAGTTGAAGCAGATGCAAGAGGAGCCAAAGCAGAAGCCATCCTGGAAATCCAGGGGAAATCATAAATTTATTTTTAAAAATTATATTCTTTTTCAGATACATGAATTTTAGCTTAGTAGGTATAATCTGCTGGGGGAGGATTCTGGGCTATTTACTTTGCTTCATAGTAATTTACATTCTGAATTGGATTGTGGAATTTATGTTATTTAGAACTCTGTTGTTTTCAAGAGAACTGAAAAAAAAAGCTCGGCTATGCTTTTGATGTATCTTTGGACACTTAATTCACACGAAGTTTGAGATAATTCAGGTTGGTTTGATCCTTGATCCTTAAAATTGCTGGTATGTAAATTGGCAGAATTATATTTATGACATTGGCCTTGTAGAGAAAAGAAACTAGCTCATTTTATCAGGTTAGATACTTGTTTGAGGTCTGGGTGAAAATGAGTTAATGAAACAAAGGGACTAGCTCTCTAAAGATGAATGAAAATAGAGGAAAGATATGATCGTTGATCTTTTACCTAAGATCTGTCCACAATCAAGATTAATTCCCCTTAGTCTGGTCCTTCCAATTGTTCCTCCATTAATTATTAACGCACAAATATTTAAAGAATTCCTTCCATGAACAACATAGGGTAATGGGTATAATTCAATGTGACAAGTAGTTGTTAAGTCCCTGTATGTGCCAGGAGCTAAGACATTGGCACACAATAAGGACAAAAGTCAGGTGCCAGGTAAAGGATAGGAAGTAAATATGTCTAAACATTAAGGGCAAATGTAAGGATCCAACTGGCGTGGTCCAGGAAGTGAGACTCTGTGGGCATCCGGATGTGGCACAGAGAGAAAACAAATACCTATTGAATCCACAAAGTGAGACACTCTTATAAACCTGGAACTAGCAGAGGAGAGATGATCATTTCAATTAAATTAAAAGTACAGTGCCCATTTTTACTACTTTTACAGGTATAAGATGTCATTAATGGAGATGGGTGTGTTGTACGGTGTTCTATTTTTTTTTTATTATTTTATTGTAAACAAATGGGATACATGTTGTTTCTCTGTACATGGCATGAAGGCATACCATTTGTGTAATCATAAATTTACATAGAGTAATGCTGTTTGATTCATTTTGTTATTTTTCCCCTTCCCCCCCACCCCTCCCACCCCTCTTTTCCCTCTATACAGTCCTTCCTTCCTCCATTCTTGCCCCCTTCCATAACCCTAACTCTAACCCTAACACTAACCCCTCCCACCCCCCATTATGTGTCATCATCCACTTATTAGCGATATCATTCTTCCTTTGGTTTTTTGAGATTGGCTTATCTCACTTAGCATGATATTCTCCAATTTCATCTATTTGCCTGCAAATGCCATAGTTTTATCATTTTTTATGGCTGAGTAATATTCCATTGTATATATATACCACATTTTCTTTATCCATTCATCAATTGAAGAACATCTAGGTTGGTTCCACAATCTGGCTATTGTGAATTGAGCAGCTATGAACATTGATGTGGCTGTATCTCTGTAATATGCTGATTTTAAGTCCTTTGGGTATAGGCCAAGGAGTGGGATAGCTGGGTAAAATGGTGGTTCCATTCCAAGTTTTCTAAGGAGTCTCCACACTGCTTTCCAGAGTGGCTGCACTAATTTGCAGCCCCACCAGCAATGTAAGAGTGTACCTTTCTCCCCACATCCTCGCCAACACCTGTTGTTGCTTGTATTCTTGATAATCGCCATTCTAATTGGGGTGAGATGGAATCTTAGGGTGGTTTTGATTTGCATTTCTCTTATTACTAGAGATGTTGAACATTTTTCCATATGTTTGTTGATTGCTTGTATATCTTCTTCTGTGAAGTGTCTATTCATTTCCTTAGCCCATTTGTCGATTGGATTATTTGCATTCTTGGTGTAGAGTTTTTTGAGTTCTTTATAGATTCTGGAGATTAGTGCTCTATCTGAAGTATGATTGGCAAAGATTTTCTCCCACTCTGTAGGCTCTTTTTTCGCATTGCTGATAGTTTCCTTTGCTGAGAGAAAGCTTTTCAGTTTGAATCTATCCCAGTTATTAATTCTTGCTTTTATTTCTTGTGCTATGGGAGTCCTGTTAAGGAAGTCTGGTCCTAAGCCGACATGTTGAAGCTCTGGACCTACTTTTTCTTCTATAAGATGCACGGTCTCTGGTCTGATTCCGAGGTCCTTAATCCATTTTGAGTTTAGTTTCGTGCATGGTGAGAGATATGGGTTCAGTTTCATTCTGTTGCATATGGATTTCCAATTCTCCCAGCACCATTTGTTGAAGAGGCTATCTTTTCTCCATTGCATATTTTTGGCCCCTTTGTCTAGTATGAGAAAATTGTATTTATTTGGGTTTGTGTCCATGTCCTCTATTCTGTACCATTGATCCACCTTTCTATTTTGGTACCAATACCATGCCTCTCCTCAGAGAATCTTCCTGCAGTCCTGGAAACTTCGCTCCGCCCCTAGGCGTGTCTCTGTGCGGCTCTTCCAGCAAGAAGCCGGTGCTGGGACCCTGCTCTGCACCTAATCGCCTGTCTATGCGGCCCCTCCTCTGAGCCGCCACCTGGAGCCCCGTACAATAGCTCCTAGACCCATAGACCTGCCACACACCTCCTCCTCCGGACAGCCGCCTGGTTTCCAACGCAGTCACTAGGAGTCCAAGCAACTCACTTCGCGTCTCCTCCTCCCGCCAACCGCCCGTAGCCCTAGGCAGTCACTCCAAGTCCAAGTGACCCGCCCTGTTCCTCCTCCTCCTAGGGGAAGCCCCCCGGGTGTTCAGGAGTGGTCGCTTTGAGTCCAAACAACTCACCACTCACCTCCTCCTCTGGCAACTGCCTGTGGCTCTGATGCAGTCACTCCTAGACCAAGCGACCCGCTGCGCTTCTCCTCTTCCTCCGGGCAACCCCCCGGTGTTCAGAAGCGGTCATTCTGAATCCAAACAGCTCACCACGCAGCTCCTCCTCAGGCAGCCACCCGGAGCCCCAGTGGTTGCTCCGAGTCCAAGCGCTGTGCTGAGCCGCCTCCTCTACGATGATCCCAGTGGCCTGTGTTTACCGCTCCTGGTATTGGGCTGTTGTTGCAGAACTTTTTCCACGATAAAAAATGGTGATTTCATTTTCATTTCCTGGTGCTCAAAAACCAGGCCTCCTCCCTGGGGATCTTCAGCACCCCCACAGCAGAGCAACCAGGGACTACAGAAAGTGAGAGTGAATCCTAGTGCCGAATGGCAAGAATGGCGGATGCAGGAGAAAAGCACATTGTTCTATTTTTAAGAACAGAAAAATAGTTGTAAAAGTTGTTCATTGCTTCAGGGCTGACCTCTGTCAAATTTTTAAATATCGAGGTCTCCTTTGTAGGGTTTTTAGACATTTAAATCAGAAGTTTGGAAAGGTTGGTACTCTTGTACTCTGGCTCTGAGTTAGGGAAGAAATGCATTGAGCTCATGACTTAACCTATTCCCGTTTGCCTCCTCAAAAGTCAGAATGAAAAATAAATGCTGGGATTGGGATTGGGCCTGGGTGGTAGAGTGCTTCCTCAACATGTATAGGGCTCTAGGTTCTATCCCTGGCACTGCAAAAACAAAACAACACAAAGCAACAGCAACAACAAAAAGTAAAGGATGTAGATAATCTGAGGATATACCAAGAATAGGAGACCCAAGCGATTTGAAAGTGAAATCTCTTATATGTTGATACATGAGTGATTGTGCTTTCTTGCTGAGGAGCAGTTCCTGCAGGTGTACTCTAACGTGGGCTCATGACCCGCATCCTTAATATATGAAGGCAAGCAGGATTGTATTTCGGTCAATCCAAAGGAGATAGGCAGTAGAGGAGAAAGTACCCAGGCTAGCCTATTTTGAATTTCAGCCCTCTGCATTACTGACTGTGTGGCTTGAGGCTAGTCTTGCCACTTCTCTAGAACTCAGTTTCCTCTTCTATAAAGGGAGATTATGCCTATTAATGGGGTTATCATAATATTAAAGATAATGCATATGAAAAGTACCTAACACTCAGGAGATAATCAATAAATATAACAAATTACTATGATTATTATTGTGTATGTTCTAGTGACTGTGGTCCTGGAAAGTTTAGGTAATTTTATAAACAGTTGGTAGCTTCTGGTTATAAAATAAGAGGTACATGAACATAATTGAATTCTGGCTTTATTAATTGTATAAACCCTACTTAAGCTCATGCTTATAGGTTGGGAATTCAGCTTCCAGGAACTGTCTGCATGTCCTTAACATTCTAATTCCTTTCTAAACATTTCTAGTAGCTACTTCCTCAAACAGTGTCTAAGAAGGACTTATCTCTAATTCATCGGATCAAAAGAATTAAATATGTCAGGGCATCAATACTAAAACAATCTCTTAACATTGATTTTTCCTCTCTGTGAAATGGGGATAAATGGATCATCTGTAAGGAAGGATATCTGAGTAGCAGCAAACAGATGAACGGCAAGCAATGTTGGATGCATAGTGAGTGTGCATCAGTTAGCCTCTGCTGTGTAACAATCCATCCCAAAACATAGTGACTTAAAACAAAAATTATTGTTAATTCACTATACCATGGGTTGGCAATTCAGGCTGGATTCATGAACACAATTATTTTAATGGTTTTGCTTGGGTTCACTCAGATATCTACAGTCACCTGGCAAATAGGTTGGGGGCCAGATGGTCTATGATGGTCTACTCACAACTAACTGTTGGGTGGCAACCAGTAAAAGCATCCAAGATTTCCTTTATGTGATTGCTTTAGAAGGCAAACTTTTGCTTTGCCATACAGTGGCCTCAAGTTTCCAACTGCAGCAAGAAAGGGCAAACCCCAATGACACAAGCACTTTTTTTAACCTTTTTTTTTTCATGTTGGTTAATATTCCATTGACTAAAGCATGTCACATTGCTCACACTGAATTCCAGGGCTAGAGAAATGGATGCCACCTCATTCTGTGAGGGGCTGTAAAAATATTATATCCACTTTTTTTATCTACCTCACTGAGGAAATGTCAATGAAATAAGTCCCAGATCTACCATTTGGTAAGAAAGGTGGGGACATAAAGAACTAAGCAACTTCTAGAATACCTAAGAAAGTTATAGTTGATTGGGATTATTCAAGCAAAACTTCAAAAGACAAGATCTTTCGAGCAGGACTTCTGTGAGTAGGAGTTCATGGAGTGCAGTAGAGATAGCCAGGATTTACTATTGTTCTTCTTAAGAAAACAAGCTGTGTGTTGTTGATATTGTTGGCTACAGTGAAGAGCTAAAGGTGGAAGATTATGGGGAAGTTAGACAACCAAGATGATTAGTAGCAGTGGGAAGAAGACCTTTAGTTAATACTTATTTCTCTGGAGATCAAAAGGAATGACTTCCACTCTAGGCTTCATCACTCATAAAAAAAAAAAATGACCCTTGAACAAATTATTTTACTTCCTTGAACATTTATCTATAAAATGGAAACTCTTGGAGATATATTCTCTTAATTCTATTCTTGCTTTAAAATTATTCTTACTTTGAGTGCATTTCACTGAATGAATGCATTTAAATCCTATTTACTTAGGGTTTGTGTAATAATGCATAAATATGCCATTTATCCCTCCAACACATATTTATTGTGTGACAGATCCTATTTCAGGAACTGGGAAACTTCAGTGAACAGGACTAACAAAGTCCTGCTCATAGTTGAGGATGAGATTGAGGTGGGAACAGATAAAACAGACAAGCAAGTCATTTGGCACAATAGTTACCAATCATATAAAATATCATGAAATGCAATAAATAGGCTGATGAGATAAAATGTGTGTGTGTGTATATCTGTGTGTGCATGCATGTGTACATATATGGAGGGATAGATACTTTATTGTAATCCTTGGGGGTTTCCCAAAGAGATGACATTTAAACTGAGACCTAAACCTAAGAAGGAGCCTGTCATGTACAGAAGAGACACAGAAGAATGTTCCAGGAAGCAGGAATAAAAAGTTTAAAAGTAGTGAAAACAGGGCAAAATGGTAGTTGAAAATATTGGAAACTACTATGCAATCTCCTAGTACCAAAGAAGAAAGTCTCAAGCAGACACAAGGATTCTCTATAAGCCAAGTTCTTAAGAACAAAATAATTCTATGAATGAAGACTCAAAAAGTTATCTTAAGACACTCAAGGTAGTTGGAAGACACTGAGAAAAAATATGGCTTAGCAATCAAAAACAATAAGAAGAAAAGCAAAGAAAACATTGGGAGGCAAATCTACAGAGAGCCATGTAACTAAATACAGAAAGAACTCCCTGATGAACTCAGATATAAAACCACAAGTTCATAAAAATAGACCTAGGGAGAGCAGCAATGGGTAAAGCTCATGAAACTGGAAAGAAAAGTCCAAGAAAAATCTAACTGTGTTTGGAGATAGGAGGACAAAGATGAAAGAGGTATGTACATATTTAGGGGATTATTTAAAATACTTACCAGGTAAATTGCTTAAAAGAAACCCAAGTTATTCAACTCCTATTTCCCATTTCTATCTTTTTAAACGAGTAGAATGATATAAAACTTCCAACATGGAAAATAAGAAAGTTGAAAAAGACATTGAATTACAGGGTAGGTTACCATGTCAGAGAACATTTTGCAGATGAAGTGGGTCTAGGAAAGTGCTGGAATCTGTCTGTGAAGGTCTAACATTGCAGTTAACAGCTATCTGTTGGTAAAACATCCTTGTTTGTATAATGAACCCATATTATCATGATTATTTTTCCTAGAAATCAGGGGCAAATAAATAATATTGTGTTTACTGGTATTTAATAGCACTGTTAAATCATTTCTAATATGGTAGGTGTTTACATTCCCATGGAACTTCTTTCATAAAGAATGGTTTTTCCCACCATCATTATCACAAAGCCTACTCATTTTCTTTTAAGACAGACTAGGCAATTGCCTTGAGCTAATAACTCACCACCATCATCATTATCAGCTTTACCATCTTCACAGGTCATACAGTGCCCTGGTATACCTTGTCTCACATGAACTTTAAATCTCTTCCATAAGACAGGCAGAGGAAGTATGATTTTCCCACTTTTAGAGATGTGACTAGAAGAAGATCAGAAAGTGTGGGTGGTATCTCACAGCAGAGCTAGCCAGTTGCTGATAGGTACTCAAAAGACTTTTGGATTCTGTGTCCGGTGATCTTTACACTTAACCATCTAATGTTGAATAATTTAAATGCATTTCCCTTCACCTCTCAAAAATGTGGAACAAATAATTTGCAACTTTTAACTTATAAATACACAGTTTACACACAGAGGACTTGGTTGGGTTAGATTCAAATTCCAAAGAAGCTAATGTCTCTGATTTTTATTACCTTGCTGTTCACATATGTACTATTCCTCTGATGAAGATATTTCTCAGGTCTGGTTTTGCTTCAGTAGTGAAAAGTTCAGTGGGGCCCAACACACTGAGTTATTAGGGTCCCATGACCAAGCACTCTGTGACTTTGTATGTTGCAAAGAATTGCATCAACTGGCCCCTGTGAGCACCTCCTTAGAAGGCTGGAGTCATCAGGTCCTTTCAAAGATGAATTAATAGAACAGATAGATATGTGGGATTCCCCATCCCCATTCCAGAGGAACGATTCCTGGGTAATCCTTACTATGTGGCTCATCTCACCAAATCCCTCTCTGAAACACAAAATTATTCTAATATGATGAGCTAATCCATAGGGAGGGAAACTTACAATTTAAGAAGGGAAATGGAGGGAGAGACTGGCATTTCTTGTTAATTTGATAGTTATCTCTTAAACAAACAACTCGCAGGCATTTGAAATGAGTTATTTATTTTGCTTCTGATGCCCCATCTCAGAACAAAAGCAAATGTACTATTAATTCTCATTTGCAACAGTAGTTTGATTTCGATTTCCATCTCAATTTACTTTTATGTTTTGTGGTGGTATGGGTGTGTGTTTAGGACCTAGAGATGTTACAATAGAAAGATTGGATCATAGTTAAACAAATGCTGATAAGATTTTGTTTTCTTTTAGATCTCACCTGCCTTTTGGTAAGTTTCTCCTCAATCTTTAATATCACTAATCTGATGATACCTATTCTTTTTAAAAGTGACCCCTCTTTTTTTTTAAGGACCTCTGAGTATTCCATTAACTGCTAGATTGGTTCCACAATGTCTTTGTAATGGCTTTTTGCCTCCTGGGAGATTTCTCTCTATCTTATATCCTTAATTAATAAGTTCTTTACCAATTGCCACACAATAATAGAGTATTCTTTTGAGCTTAGCAAATGTGTTGGTGCTTGTTAACTCATTCTAGGTCTCTATGCTAGAAATCTGAGTTGGTGCTGCTGATGGCATTTTTGCACACATAATGGTGGGTGTTCTCATTCTAGGAGAAAAGGATAGTACACTTGATTCCCTAGCCCTTAAATGAGCTTAGGCAGGTAACCACTTGTGAGTGGGGAAGTCTGAGCGGCAAATAACAGCTATAGTGGTGGGAGAACAAAGGTTAAGAAAATCATTTAGATTCTCAAGAGTTCTTGAAGAAAGATTAAAAAAAAAAAAAAAGACAAGACTGTCATACTTCAGTCATAAGGCATCTGACTATAACTTACCAGTGGAGTAAGATATAATCCAAGGAGTGTGTTCCCATCATCACTACATTTACTCATTCATTCATTCATACATTGTATTTTTCAAAAGTTATTAGATACCTGTCTTGGATTAATAATGGAGAATAAGATACAATTTTTACCCAGAAGAAAACAGTCTGTGTCAGCTTTCTCCCTAGAGGACTAAAGGAATAAGAGAATCTTGAGTAAGGAAATTCAGAAATTCCTAGTTCCCTTAGGTGTTTTAGGGAAAGACTATTCTTCTTTGTACCCCAAGGACTTATATGCTGTATTCTCATGGAATGTCAATCTTTTCAAAGAATGGAGTCCAAAGTGTAACATTGAACTGTCACCAGACACTAGAGGAAGAGCGGGAATGAGGCCTTGCTAATACATTAGAAGTTTGATAAGCTTCAGAGAATTATAAATATTAAAAATAAATGGAACTGAAGGAATGATTCATGTTTCTCATTCTGCAAATGAGGAAACAGGCATAAGGGGTTAAATATGCTTTCTTAGACAAAATAGCCAATTAGTGATAACATGACACTTGCCTTTTTTCATTCAATGCAGTAATGTCCTACAGAATGCATTTCTGAACAAGTATCAAATTCATCTCCCTTTTTTCTGCATTTCCTCTGTTCCACTTCAGGAGCTCATTGTCTGCCAACCAGACTATTGAAATAGCAGTGTTCTTGACTTTCTTCTCCCAGTGTTTTTACATCCCTTCACACAGCTTCCCAAATAATCTTCCTCATTATAAGTACACTGATCCAAAAACTTTGCTGGATCCCATGCCATACCACATAAAGGCCAATTGGGCACAGCACTTAAACGCCTCCTACAGCTGCCTCCAACCTGCCTTTCTAGTCTCCTTCTATATTTTCTTATGAGTTTTGGACAGTAGCTCCAACTTCACCTTTTACAAAACAACTCTAAACTTTTCCTCATGTTTCCCCTTTGTTCCTGTGTGACTGATATGTGCCAGGTACTATACTAGGCAGAAGGAAGATAAAGTTGATCAAGATGTATAATGCCCCTACTTTCTTGGGGATTATATTGGGGTAGAGCTTTCCAAATGGGAAGATGCAACCAGATTATCTGTATGCCCCAAGTATTGATTCCTTCAGCCTTCAAAACAGTCAAGTTTGCTCAGTGATGATTGGAATCACTGATCAATTGCCTTTGGCCAGAGTCCTGTATCAATATTATCACTTACTTTATGCACTCTGACCCAAGAAAGATTAGGAAGCACTGTTTCAGCAAGTTGCTTGAATACCCTTTACTTTTTCTACTGTCTATCAAAATCATACCCATTTTTTCCAGATCCAGATCAAATGTGGCTTTTCCATGAAGTGGTCCTCAATGCCCCTCATCGGTATTTTCCCTTCCATCTGTTCATGTTTATCTTCACATATTCATTTCATCAATATATATTTATTGACCACTCACTATAAATGTGAGGCACAGATTTTAAGCATCAAGACTACAGCAATAAAGAAGAATACATGACTTCTTTATTAGACCCAAAGCATATCAAGGGCAGGTCCCAGGGTTGAGTCGTTTTGGTATCTTCATCTTCTTTAACAGATTCTTCAGGTATTTTATCATCTTCAAGATTAATTCCATAGGTTTGTTTAATATAATCTTTTACACTATTAATAATAGAGACTTTCCATGCACTCTCATTTAATCATCCCAATAATCTTAGAAAGTAGTTATTCTTGACATCCTCAATTTACAGATGAGAAGACCAAAGCATGAAATGATTAGACAACTTCTCCGAGGTCATGCAGGTAGAAGGTGACTCAGGTCCTCAATAAATGCCTCATGAATTGAAGTGCTTCACATAATTGGTCACCTCTTGAAGGGTAGTCTATTTAAAAATGAGTACTGAGAAACTTCTGGCATATTTTAGTGATTTTGAATTCAAATGACCAAAAATTAAAAATCCCTATAATTCCTTTATCTCAAAGTAAAACATAAGGTTTAATACCGGGGAACTGAACAATATACCACTTGCCAACCAACACAAGAATGTAAGGTGGATGAGAGACACCCAAGCAGGAGGGCTTCCATTGGAGTGTGAGTTAAATGTTCTTGCCAGAAGAGTTATAAAACTGGTAACTCTAGAGGGTTATGGAAGTTTTATACCAAGAAGTAAATAAATAACATCAGTAGTTTAATTATGCACCTATCTGAGGAAGGGCATTGGATCAGGGAACCCTGTGGGCTCCAATTCTCTAAGGGTCTGCTCTGGACAATGTTATTGCACCAGCTGTACCTTACCCTATAATTCTTGTGTGGATATATGCCAGGGGGCTCACCCATCTCTGCCCCCTCACTGGAAGTCAAAAACCTCCTCAGGAAAATGCTGTGTCAAGAGTAAAGTGCCACAGAAACTAAAGACTGCAAGAAGACACACGAAAGGACTAAATCTGCCAGGGGGATTTCAGTAAGAGAGACTGTAATTACCTGTGCTGGAACTTGGCCAGGAAACAAGGATTAATGCAGAAATAGGAAGGCTTCCATCCTGTGAGAAGTTCCAAGCAAGCCTTTGGGACCAGAAGTGGTCAGGTCCTGAGTTTTATGTTTCATTTGATTTCTGCCATCCCTGGGAACACAGTGGCCCCTTGCTGAAACATTAGTTCCAAACTGACTTGAAGAACAGCCTTGCTTACTAAAGCATCAGCATTATCAATTACTCTGGACAGACTAGGAAGCAAAAGGGATTTAAGTGCTGGCAGGATTATGAAATGTAATCCAGTGTGGGAGAGGGAGAGGGGAAGGGAGGAAGTGCTGTATCAGAGGCATGGACAGCTTGTCCAGAGTAACTCCCAGTGGCTCTCAAATTTGTCCCTCTTTTCCCTTTCCATCTCCAGTGTACTTCAAGCTATTTGCTTGCTGATTTTGCCCAGATCATTGCAATGGGGAAACTAAACTATGGGGGGCGGGGAGCTGGAGCCACATTGATGGGTTTAATGCTCTCGTTTGGGAGAAAAAACTCTTGAGGTAGCTCGTAAATGCACAATTTAATGAGCAGTGATGTGGGACGAACCAAACAACTGAAAGCTGTCCCTCTGTCAGAAGTGGCCCCTTTGATTGTTCTACTCTCCTGGAGAGTTCCATGTGTCTCATGCAGTAGCAAGCCAGATTGGGACTACCTACATAAAAGGCAAAACAATTTAACAATTACAAAAAAAGAGACAGGTTAGTGGAGTCTGGAGTCATGGGGAGTGGGGAGTTATTTTTTGATAAGGTCAGTGTTTCAGTTTGGGATGATGGAAAGTTCTGAAGATGGAGGGTGGTTGTGATTGTACTTAATGCCATTCAAGTGTACATTTGAAATGGCTATTATAGTAAATTTCATGTTATGATGTATATTTTACCAGTTAGAAGAAAAAAAAAAACCTTTCACCATGAATTCGAGTAGATTCTAAGATCTAAAATTGATGGTATAGTAATATACTAGAATCTTTCAGTAAATTGATGATATCATGCTTAACAAGAAAACAAACCAAACATATATCATTGGAGGCATATTGATCTGGTTGAAACTCCCTGGTTAATCACTCTGCAGATTCACCCTCTCCATGGGAAGTACTTGGAAAAATTAAAGACTGGGGTCTACCCTTTTTATCTTGCAGAGGAAGAAACTGAGACCAATGAGGCAACCCATCTGAATCTCAGGTCTCCGCTCCAGAAGTTCTGAAATCTTCACCTGCCCCTTGTCAAGTGATGATTCATTTCCATGCCTTTGTTTTTGCCCTCATCTCCTGATACTTCCTGGGGCCAGTTTAACCTCTCCAGACTCAACAGGTATCATCCTCTTCTGGTGAGATCAATCAGATAGATACCCCTTCTTGGTGCTCACCTGGTTTGTTGTCTTTCTCATTATATTGAACATTCAAGAATGTCAGGATTGTCTTTAAATTCTCAATATATAAGGTGGTGCTTGGTACATAACAAGTGCTCCACAAATATCTGTTGAACTTAGTTGAACATACCACGAATCCCTTATATCCATCCCCTTCCTTGATCCCCACAAGGACACCAGAATAACTAAGCTTAGAAAATGTCTCACCCTATGCAAAGAGAAAATTTTCCTTTATAAGGAGGTCCCTGGAGAAATATATAGGTGAGAGAACAAGAGCCTGGTGCAGAGCCAGATACCCAAACCCGTAATGTGACTCTAAACCAGAAGTGCATCCCACAGAACAATAATCCTCCTCCACTGGCCAGAATGAACCTGGCTCTTTCATTCACTCCTGCATCCACTTGATGTCACTCTCACTGCCCTGTAGAACCAACGGTTAGTTGAAGGTCTTTTGGTCACAGAGCTCTTACATGAATAAACTTTACAATAGCACACCTAACCCAGGATTGGGAGGTGTTGGGGTTCCCTGAAGATGGGGAACTCCTGAGCTGCATCCTCTTCCCTGGCTCCATCCTCCCTTACCCTAAGAGCCGGATACCGTCGTCCCTGCTTCATTTCCAAATTCTTTGTCCTGAAGACAACTTGGAAAGAGAGCTGGGACTTGTGTGTGGCACTGAGCTGGGCTTGAAAGGGGGACTGCCTGGCCTGCCTGGAGTGAGCTGGGAATTACAGCAGGACCATTTCTTCCTATTCTCATTTGTAGGGACCTTTAGTTTCCTGCTCTGAATTCTCCTGTTTATGAATTAACCAATTATATTTGTCCCCAAAATAGAAACTTGCTGTAGGCTAATGGCTAGTTCCTGACAATACAGAAGTAAAATAAGAAATTTTGCCTGGTCTGTGACAAAGGCTAAGAGAATTCTAATGTCTGAGTTCTTCTGCTGGTACTCACTTATTAGTCAACCTTGAATGGGTGATTTAAGCAGAGTGTCTTTTAAATGTGGTTTTTAAATTGGATAGCCTTTTGGTTAATTTTTAGGGTGGTGATGAGAAAAATTGTGACAACATTTCTATAGACCTTTTCAGGAAAATGCAGAGTGTAAAGGCTGACTGGTATTTATTCTCTGTTCTGAACCCCAAACCTGATCAATATCATAACTTAGGGAATTATCAACCATAAGTGAGGGGGGCTGAAATCTCAAGTGTACTTTCCCTCTTCCCTTGTTCCTCCTGTAGTAGTCTCATCAAAGTGCCATACGACTGAGGACAAAGCACTTAGCTTCCTTAAGCCTGGATTTAAACAATTGCTCACAGTGAAATCCAGTTCTCCCTAGTGAGCTTTCCACTGCTGAAGCCCATTGGCCAGGATGAAATCTTTGGGGAAGGCCGTCTGCTGCTGAGGAGCCTCGGTCCTCTCACTGCTGTCTGCTTGCTGCCTGAGTGGCCAACGGTTTCTGTCGGTTCAGTTATCTCTCGGTGCCACAGTCCAGATCAGATCTGACGCTGCCACAGAATTGTGGCTTTTTTCTCCCTTGCTGGGCTTGAGCGCTTTATTTTTCTTTGCAGCTCCTTGCTAATCAGTCGGTTGTCTTGAGCTTTGAGAAGGCTCTGAAGAGGGTCCAAGGAGCAGTTTGACAGTGTTCAGTGCCCTGGGGAAGCCTCCCATTCTCTTGGGTGCCTGTGGCTGTGTGTGGCCCCTGGTGATACTCTGACAAATGTCATCCAGAATGCGTTCCATCGAAAAGACACTGTTTTGTTAACCAAATAAATATATAATCAGCTCAAATACACAAAAGCCACAGACAAGTTCAAACTACACGAGAAAATTAAATGATTTTTACAAGCTTTTCCTTCATATCACTTACCACCAGTAATATGAAGTTATGCATTTTGTTGATTTAAAAGCATTTCCCCTACAGCTGGTGAATTCCACAAGAGCAAGGACCATGCATATTTCATCCTCCAGGAACCCCAGAGCTTAGGATCATATACAGTTCATGGTTATACTCCATGACAGTTTTGGAGAGAAACAAACTTTTCAGAAATCTTTGATAGTCTTAAAGAATTAAGGCTGAGAAAGGAACTTCAGTGATTATCTTCTTCAACGTTTCTCTCTTACAGTCAAGAAAGTGAGTCTAAAAGTTGTTACATAACATATTAGCAGCAAAGGAGTATGCATCTTTCAGTTCATTCCTATCAATTCTGTTTTGTTCCCTTTTGATTCCCCCAGACTCAGTTAGCTCCTGGTATATGGTAGGTGTCAAGATTCAGTTCTAGGGACCACAGTTTAAGATCCACCAAACAACTGGTACTTAGCCAAGACATCACATACTTAAAACACTTGGGACTTGCTTGCCTTCACTTACTATTTTAGTCAACTTTTTCTCTGCTACAACCAAAAGACCTGACAAGAACAATTTTAAAGGAGGAAAGGTTTATTTGGTGACCATGGTTTCAGAGGTCTCAGTCTATAGATGACCAACTCCATTGCTCTGGGTCCAAGGTGAGGCAGATCATCATCACGGTGGAAAGGTGTGGAGGAGGAAAGGAATTCAGGACATCACACCATGAAGCAGAGAAAAACAACTCTGCTCAACAAGGGCAAAATATAAGCCCCAAAGGCATGTCCCCAGGGACCCACTCCCTCTAGTAACACCCTACCTGCCTACAGTTACCACTCAGTTAATCCCTATTATCGGATTCATGCACTGATTAGGTTAAAGCTTTCATAACCCCTCATTTCACCTCTAAACTTTCTTGCATTGTTTCATACATGAACTTTTGGGGGACACCTCATATCTAAACCACAAAACCCACCAAAGCCTTTCACACAACCTCTTTTCAAGATTAAAAAGTATGTCTGTGTCTGCCATAGCAGATACCATATTGGAATGAAAACTGTTCTGAAAGTCCATCTTCCCAATGACTGCAGGCTTCTTGAGGAGAGGTATCAAATTCCTTCTAATGACACACTGAGTCTAGCACAGTGCCTGATACATAACTAGAGCTCCATAGATGTTTATGGGGGGATAACTAATAGCAATAGTGAATATTTCCAGTATGAAGTCCTTCAAATCTATGTGCCAAAGGTATAGCTTTTTCATACCCTGATTTTCCAAACTCAGCAGATACCAGAGAAGGGTAATTAAAATCATGGGCAATGTTTGCAAGAGCACTTGTTCCATTATAGACTAACCACACACATTGTGTTTGTTCAATAAGGGAAGGGACAGTGCAAGAAATTGATGAAGGAACAAGGAGACGTATATACAGAAAAGTAGAGAAAGTAAGATAAATGCGGTTATTTCTTGGCATGGAGAACCTATTCACTAAATGTTGTTGCTTATTGTGAATTTTGGATGCATGAGATGCATTATGCAACTTTCAAAATGAATAATTTACAGTGGTATTTCTGCACAGGATAAGTTGCATCAGTGCAATCCTGGAAAACAAGATGAAGAACAGCATCCAGGGTGCTGAATCAGGCATGGAGTACCTCATCACCTTGAAACCTCTGAGTGAGTCACCTCCTACAGATTCTGGCTGCAAATACTGGAGATATCAGGAATCTCAGCAAGGGCATGAACTTTGAAGTTGGAGCCCAGGTAAAATAATGCCTCTGCTATTTTCATAACCTAGTAGAGCTTTATTTCCTTTGCAATATGGAACTAAAAATCCTGGCTAGTCTGAGGATTATGCAAAGTAATGGATGTAAGGCACCCAGCAGGAGCAAAAGGCATAGAGCAGATGATCATTAAAGAGTAGTTATTATCATTCCACAATAATTCCATAACATTCCAAATGATCACAGAGATTTTTAACATGTGTTAAGTGGATTACCTTAATACTTTCAATAAAAATCTGGAAGTAACTTGATGGAAAGATTAAAGTGCAGGACTAGCGATATAGTTCTGGGGTATGCAGCATTTGCCACATGCCTGAGGACCTGGGTTCAATCCCTAATACCTATAAAGGAAAAGAACGATTCAACTTTAACATGGCAAGAACAATGACATCAGTATTCAAAACAAGCCTGGAGCATTTATCTGGATTTTGTCAATATGGGAGAAAAATTGTCACTCAAAATAAATCAAAAGTTGAAGTGGTAATTGAAAATGATGTTGTTGATATTCTTATTAATAGTTCCTCTTTAATAAGGGTCAATATAGCAAAGAGATATATAACAATGATTCCCATTTAATCTTCCCAAGGATTCTGAGGAGTTCGTTCTTATTAAGAAATAGGGTCTTTGAGGCAGACACTGTTGTTATTTTATAAGGTGGGTACTATGACGATCCCCATTTTTGAGATGAGAAACCCGAGGTTTGGAGACAGGTAGCTCTGGATTAGTCTCAAAATCAATTCTTGTGGCAAAGCCAACTTGCCAAGGTCATGTGGCAAAGTGCAATTGGGCAGGGACCTCAATCCACTTCAAACTGACTCAAAAGTTATACCTTTTCCCTAAAGCCTCAATGGTTTCCACATACAGAGTATGACTCATCCCATCCTACCTGATAAAATCACGAGGCCTGGTTTTTCAGATCCTTAAGCATTACTTATATTACTGACCAGTTTTGGAAACATTTAATGAAAATGGTATTACATGCAAACTCTATGCTAGTTATGGTGAGGAACTGGATTGCAGGTGATTTCTGATTTTGTCTTAAAAGCAATTTATGAATAATGAAAAGTATAAAAAGAAATCAAAACTGGTACAAAGTTAGATGTGGGCAAGGGGCCGAAGTGCTGAGTAAGAAGAATCCAGGCAACCTCCAGTTTCCAAATTGGAACTTTTGGCTCTAGTCTGGGCCTCTTTTAACTTCTGTCTGAGTGCACAGTTCAAGACAGACTTTTGCCAAAGTCTGGGGCAGACAGGCTGGATGGGATGCTTTTAAATCCACAAACCCCCACAGTCTGGCCCTTCAGTTCAGGAGGTTGTTTCTTCCCAAGATAGCACAGACACAGCTATCTTGGCAATGAAGGTGCATATCTAAGTTGGAATCATAGGCTCAGCTCCACTGATATCTTTCTGGTAGGCTGGCTTCTCACCTTTCCCCCCCTCTGTCTTTGAAAAATATCAGCCTCTCTTCTTAGCTATTAACAGAGTATCTTAGGAAACTCCCTTCTCCCACCTCCACTCACTTCCTCTGAGTTTTTGGATTTCAGAGCCTCCTGGGTTAAAGCTGACTGGTTAGAAGTCAGGGTAGACTGGACTAATTTGCAAAGTTCAGTCCGTTGGTGACTGCTGTTCCTCACAGTGTATTTTGATCAAGCCTGCTGTATATATAGAACAGTGACCTCACTGCTTTTACATTGTTCTCACTTTTGTTTTTTTTTTTAAATAGTATATCATTAACTTTTGTGTTTGGCTTTGTTTATATTCAGATACTGATTTCAGCTAGCAAGGAAAGCAAACCTGCATTTCAGTGAAATGAATGAAGACTGAGTCTCCAAATGCTCTTGATAGAAATACTTATGTTATATTATTATTATAGAACATAGCAGCTTGTCTTTTGCCCAGTAGCACTGGTCCATAAAGATGGGAGAATATGAAATACAGGAAGCAAGTCTATAGGGATAAGAAATAGGCAAGGGAGATTTCAATGTTCTTGAGCAAAACAGGGTAATATCAAGAGGAGATGATGGTAAATAGTTCTGGAACTATATGTGGATGCCAGCCAAAGACAAATAGAAAAGACATAGACCCACATGGATAGAAGGAGAAAGTAGTAATATTTGAGAAACAGCAAGAGATGGAAACAAATTCCTTTTTCACCCTTTTGCTTTGCTCTAGAAAAAGTAAAGCCACAAATACCATCACACATAATAACAATAATAAAGTTGCTGCTGTTTACGGAATATTGTTTTTCCTGTGCCCAGAATTGCAGTAGGTGATATTCAAACCCTTAACTAATTCCTCATAAAAATTCTACAACATAAGTATACATTATATTCCTATAATTGGGGCTCAGAGAGGCTGTAAAACTTGCCCAAGATCAGATTAGTATTGTATAACATGCCCAAGATTGGAGACAAGATTCAAATCCACATCTTTGTGACCTCAAAGAGCTCAAGAGTACATCTTCCCATGCCTCATTCAACGTGAAGGGACACGTTGGTTGAGGGAAGAACCCAGCAGCACCTACTGTGCATTGGTAGGGACCATGCCCCTTCTAAACCCTAGTCATGACAGACCACACAAAGTCTGAATGACAGACTACTGAGCTGGAAAGAGCTTTGAGAGTCTTCTATCTGGTTTCCTTCTCAGAGACCCAGAAAGATGAAGGTCTCAGTTTTCTACACTGTCAGTGTCAGGTTTTTCCCACTTCTCTAGAATTATCTTTATCAATAGCAGGTGTATTTCATTCATTAATCTAGGTGCTGCACTAAGTAACTTAAGTACTTTATTTCATTGAATAAATGGATATGCAATTTGATTATTAGCCATGTTTTCTTAACCAGAAAACTTAGACTTTGAAGAAACTTCCTCCTTGTTTGATGCTTAAGATAGTCTAAATTGCAAGTCTCTACAAAAGTCTTCAGAATCTATCAGGCCCTTCTTACCAAACTCAATTTTTATTGCTTGTAATCCTCTTTAACTCTCAGGCCTCTGTTGTACTATGCTATTTGGGTCCTGCTGTTCTTCACAAATTTGATACTTGTATTTAATTGAAATAAACATTAACCCTAATTCATTATCTGAGTGTATTCCTTTAGCCAACCCTACACCCATACCTTGCATAGGTTATGTATACAGAAGGCATCCAGTAAGCACTTTAATTCATTTGTTATGAACCTATTATATTTGGCACATGTGTCTTATATGTGTTGTTTCTCTTAATTCTCACGATAGTCTAATGAGATAGATAGTATTTATCCATTTTATAAATGAGGAAATAAAGATTCAGGATGGCTAGATAGCCAGCCAATGCTTCTTTGATGACCATCAAAGCTCAAAAAAATAGAGAACGAGTAAATTAAATCCTTACTAAAACCAAAAGCACCAAAAAAGAAATCTGACTCACTCAAGTTAGACAAGCACCCTCTGGCCTTCTGTCATTTTAGTGTTCATTTTAAGTCAATCAGAAATTTTAATTAGCTAAGAAAATGTACATTCCTTTTTCAGTGAAAGACAGTGGGCAACATATGATAAAACAGTGATCAAAAAGACATCACATCTAGAGAAGCAAATTCAATATGTGCCTAGATATATCTCAGGGCAAGTTGCTCTATTCAAGTCTACTATTAGGGGCATTAAGTATTCATTTTTAATTTTCAGTTGTACGGCTACTGCTTCTTTTCTGAATTATCGCCAAAATGAAAGAAAACTTTTATTTATTATATATAAATTAGTATCAATGGGTGTTCCATGTATGATTAGAGAAAGGGTTCAAGTAAGAGAATATGGACTTGAAATCTTAGGGTGTCAATAAATCAAGGTTGTAGGTCGATCCCCATATGGAGGACTAACTTTCAGAGAAAAACTTCCATTAGTGCCTCTACTGAGCAGATACAACCTCATGCAATTTTCTCACAAGTGAATGTCTTGGCCCCAGAAAGAGCTTGAGTGTCTAACTAGGGCAGCCTACCACCATGACAGAAAAGATCTTGCCAATAATTCATTAGTCAGTCTTGCTTTGTTCATGAAGGATAAAACATTTGCAAAGGAGTTATACACAACCAAGCCTCATTCATTTGGATTTCTTTTGAATATCAGACATTATTCAGAAATCACTGTGTTCTGGACAATGGGCCCAGCACTGAGCAGACAAAGATGAATAGGCAAGGTCATAGGCTTCAAGAAGTACATGGTCAGGTTGGAGATGACTATTCTGTGTTAGTGAAAACTATGAATTATAGATTAGTTTTTGAATCATGATTTCTTTAAAAAAAAAATTAAAAAGTGGCAACCAATTTAGATGGGTCCCTTAGAGGTACATGATCTTGGATCTCCCTAGATCAAAAACTCTGTACATGGGGGTCCAGAAATTTATTGTAACAAGTTTCTGAGTGATTCTGGGGTAGCTAATGTTTGAGAACTTTTGTACCAGAGCATGTGGCACAAAAGTTGCAGAAGATGAGTAGGTGTAGGCAGGTGGTATAGCCTGAAGACACTGTGTAAAGAGATTTAACAAAGGGGTGCCCCTGAAAGGTCTTCATTCAGGTGGGTATCATGGTCCTGTTTGCATCTTGGAAAGAAAAAGGAAAAGAAAAACTCCCTGAAATTGTCCTATTCTGATAATAAGCAGTCTTACAGATGCTCCCTATATGGCTGACCCTTGCCTTTTTCTGTTTTTATTTACTTATTTATTTTTATTTGTTTGTTGGGTTTTTTTTTTACTGCTCCCCATTCCCTTTTTGTGTGTGAGAAAATGCATTTCTCCTCAGTCAGAGATCACTGGCCTGGGTGCTCTCATCCATCAGGCTTTGTGGAGTCAGGGTGGAGGAGAGTCTAAAAGTAGGGCTCTTTTCAGAATTAAGCACAAGATGAGCTGGTGTTATCGACAGTGCCTCCCTCCCTCATAATGGGTCTGCTGATACACTCAGAGACTTGGAAGGCCTCAGGCTTTGAAGAGGAGCCACAAGGAAAAGCGCAAAAGCAAAGAAAACCATGAACTCAGAAACAAATGGAGTCATTCTCAAGGTTCCATAAGGGAATCCTTCCTCAAAATGTGGACTAATTTTCATCTGCATCTCATGCTACAAGAAGAATTCACTGCCTACCTTTCTCTAAAGATCATTATTTGATAATTTTATACACCCCAAACCGGTCTTTTCTCTGTGGGTTTTATTATCACTTCTCTTTATTTACTTTCCCCCAAAATATAAGTGAAGCATTGCAGTAAAGACCACGAGATAGATCCTGCTTTTTATTTTCTCTGTCTTTTCCCCTTTTCTGGAACTACTTTATGACACTATCCATGAGGATTTCCACAATCTTATTAATATTGAACATTTATTGTTGGTCTCTTGAGCCACCACAGGGACATATATTATCTCTTTGCAAGATTTAATGTCACCCTTAGTGATTCATATTCTCAATGGTATGCTTTCTACTTAGAAAAAAAAAAGAAAAAGACCTTCTTCATCTCCAAATTAAAGCATTCTGTGCCCGACTGGAGTTCCAATGCTCAGGCAGGAGCGAATAGCAGACAATGAGGTTATTTATACTCTGTCGAGCTGGGATCAGGAGTTTTCCACAGAAACTTTTGGAGTTATTCAGTGTATGTCCCATATTTATATTTCTATTAAACTTTCTTAAAATGTAGATTTTAATTAAATTAAAAACTTAGAACAGACATTTAACTCTGCACAGCCTTATCAGCAAAGTTTGCTCGGCAAGCAAATATTATACGCAACGTTGTGGGATTTACTCATCAATGGGAACAAATTATTTTTGAATATCTTAGCAGTGCCCATCTACATACAAGCAATTAATATGCTAATTAAAATGATTCTCATATATTAACAAACACCATCTGCAGATCTAACTTAGAAATACTTTGTTGGCTTACTTTGTGTAACATGTAACAAAGATATGTGCCTAACTTCAATATTCGCCAGTGCTGATTCGCTAATATTTCAGTTTAGTCATTTGCCTAACTAATGCTTTTGTCCTCAGTCCTACAATAAGAATTTGGATTTTCTCTACAGTACAGTCAGTTCAAAACAGCTAGGTATGAATGACAGACCACCTCATTTTAATATTGACATCTCACTTCCTTGCTGTGTGAGCAAGCATTTAAAGTTTTTCAATATATTAATTAGGATAACACCAAGAATAACAACCATACTTACTAAACTATAACTATGTTTTAGTAGCTTTCAACTTGGCAACTGCCAGTCATTTCTGATGGATGGACAACCCCAACCACACACCTTATTTACCTCTGTACAAAGTTAAATTATGTCACAACAGTGTTGACAGCAATTTCTCCCACCTCAGGAAGACTAGAAGCACAAGCTTGGTGAACTTAATAAAATAACAGGGTGTCCCTGGTATCCCATGGTAAGTATACTATTGTATTATAGAGGGAAGTCATTATTATTGCTGTTCAAGAAGCATCTTGTCCTCCTGTAGATCATTGTGAACTGGAAGGGTATTTTGCCTCCAATTATTCATTCTGTGATTCGGAATTGTTATGGTTTAGATAGGAGGTGTCCCCCAAAAGTTCATGTATAATAAACTGAAAGAAGTTTAGAGGTGAAATGATTGGGTCATGAGAGCCTTACTGTAATCAGTGCATTAATCCACGTTGTGGATTAACTGAATGGTAACTGTAGGCAGGTAGGTTATGGTGGGAGGAGGTAAGTCACTGAAGGTGTGACTTTGGAGTTAATATTTGTCCCGGGTGAGCAGAGTTCTCTCTCTACCTCCTGGTGCCCATGTCCTGAACTACTTTCTTCCTCCATACCCTTCCACCTTGATGCTCTGCATCACCTTGGACCCAGAGCAATGGAGTGGACCATTTATGGACTGAGAACTCAGAAACCATGAGCACCAAATAAACTCTTCCTCATTAAAATTGTTCTTATCAATAAATAGGATGGCATCAAATTGAAAAGCTTCTTCACAGCATAGGAAACAATCAAGAGCATGAAGAGAGAGTTTACAGAATGGGAGAAAATCTTTGCTACCTGCTCCTCAGTAGGGCATTAATATCCAGGATATACAAAGAGCTCAAAAAACTTTAACGCTGAAAAAATAAAAATAAAAAAATAGACAAAAGAAATATGGTCAACAAATATATGAAAAAAGAAATTAGGGAAATTCAAATTAAAGCTACCCTGAGATTCAGTCAGAATGGCAATTATCAAGAACACAAGTAACAATAAATGTTGGTGAGGATGTGGGGAAAAGGGTACACTCATACATTGTTAGTGGGACTGCAAACTGGTGCGACCATTCTGGAAAGCAGTATGGAGATTCCTGAAAAACAAACCAAGAAATGGTGCTGCCATTTGACCCAGCTATCCCATTCCTTGGTATATATCCAAAGGATTTAAATTTAACAAACTATAGTGATGTAGCCACATCAATGTTTATATCAGCAAATAGCACAATAGTTAAGTTATGGAACCAACCTAGCTCTCCTTTAACAGATGAATGGACAAAGAAATGTGATATATATATATTACTCAGCCATAAAGAAGAATGAATCTATGACATTTGCCAGTAAATAGATGGAACTAGAGACTATCATGCTAAGTGAAATAAGCCAGTCCCCAAAAAGTCAAAGGTCAACTGAAGCTAATCCAAAATAAAGTGGGGAGGGATTAAAAAAAGAACAGAAGAAAGATTAGTGGAGTAGACAAAGGGGAATAAAGGAAAGGAAGGAAGGATAGGATAGGGGAAGACAGTGGAATGAATCTGACCTAACTTTCTTATGTGTATATATATGAATACACCACTGTGAATTTTACCATCATATACATCCACAAGACACTAATTTAAAAAAATGTAAATAGTAGTAAGATCAGTAGAGTAAATGTAAATAGCAGTAAGATCAGTGGAGTACAGAGAAGTAAAAAGGGGTGGGAGGAAGGGAAGGGAAAGGGAAGTACTGGGGACAGAATTGGAATAAATTATATTCCATACTTCCATAATTATGTCAAAATAAATTATATTTCCATATATAACTAAAAAGAACCAATAAAAAAGATTAAAAAATAATTTTTTCTTGTCAGGTCTTTTGGTCAGAGCAATTACAAAAACTAAAACAAGAAGTATCTCCCTAATGTTTTCCTTTTCATTTACTTAGTAGTCTGCTTTAATCTGGTTGAATAGGTTGTTGCATTTTTGAAGACTTTAAAGATAAATTTTCCTAACACCCCAAATTAACTAACAAATCTAGTGTGAAGTTTTAACATTAAGGTAGGAAGTATACAAGAATGGCCTACTTCCCTGGATATTCTCTTTGCTTTAACAGATAATGCTAATTATGTGCTTATTAATATTATTATTCCTATTTTATAGAGGAAGAAACTGGGACTCCCAGAGATTGAATGACTTGGTCAAGCTCTTAGATTATATAAGGGACTGAGCCAAGATTCACAAGGGACACATTGTCTCTTAAGCTCAACTTTGTAAAAATTGTTCTGTCTTGCCCCCTTCTCTAATCAAACAACCTTTTTTAGCCTCCCTTTTTAATTTCCTCACTTGAGATTCTAACTCTACATTTTCAATGTGCCCATAGGTACAAATTGTTATGTTCCTGTTAATCTGTCTCACTTCTCTCCAACAAGCATTTCAGGTTTGACCCACCACAGGTTACCCATGAATTGCCTGAGAACTCTACCTTTACCATATACAGCTTCATAAAGTTATCAATTATATGGATATAGGAGACAGACACAGATTTTAATTTGGTTGTTTCATGATTGAGTGTTAAGTGTTCTTTGTGTGTTTTGCACACTAGTCATTTATCAAATAGGTGCTTTGCAAATATCTTTTCTTCCAATCTTTTGTCTTATCATTTTCTTAACAGGAACTTTCACAGTACAGAAGATTTAAATTTTAATGGAGACCAATGTACCAATTTTTTTTCTTTTGTGTATTGTGCTTTTGTTATATTATATTTTAAAAGTCATCATCATAACCAAGGTGACCTAGATTTCTCCCTATGTCATCTCCTAGTTTTATAGTTTTCTGTTTTATTTAGGGCTATGATACACTTTTGAGTGAATTTTTATGTTTCATTTCTTTGCATGCATATGTTTAGTTGTTCCAGTACCATTTGTTGAAAAATCTCCTTTCTCCATCATATTTCCTTTTCTCTTAGGTCAAAGATGACTATATTTGTGTGCCTATATAGGTGACTATATTTGTGTGAATTTATTTCTGGGGTCTCTATTTGGTTTAGTAGATCTATTTGTCCATTCTTAAATTAACACCACATTTGTTTTGATTACTATAGCAAAGTAAGCTTTGAATTCAGGTAGCATCAGGCTCTGATTTCTTTCTTCCCTTTCAATATTGTGTGGGCTATTCTGAATCTTTTGCCTTTCCTATAAACTTTAAAATCAATTTTTCAGTAACCACAAAATAATTTGCTTTGATTCTGATTGGGACTACTTTGACTATATAGATCAAATTGGGAAGAACTAACATCTTAACAATATTGAGTCTTTCTATCCATGAATATGGACTATCTCTCGTTATTTAGCTCTTGCTTTCATTTATCAAATTTCTGCAGTTTTCCTCATGTAGATCTAGTATATATTTTTAGATTTAGCCTTAAACTTCGTTTGTGTTTTATGAATACTAATATAAATGGTATTTTTAAAAATTTAAAATGTCTATTGTTCATTGGTGTCAAGTAAGAAAGCAATTGCTTCTTTTTATCAACTACAGATTTTAAAAACCAAGTTTATTACTGAGTAAAGCTAACTTGGAGGATATAGATAAAATTGTGGCTCTCTAATACCAGATAGTGAGTTAGGTTCCTGTGAACAGCCTCATGCATCTCCCAGACTGCTGTAGGGAAATCACCATGGACAGGAACTGAGAACATGTCCTTAGATGATATCACAGCAAAAAAAGAGAGAAGCCCCGAAAGAGCAGAATCAGCATCACCATCAGATAACTATCTCTCATAGACCAGAGCTAGGTCAAGGATTGGGAAAGCCTAAGAACACTACTCCAGCAGGAGCTGGCCATCAGGGAAATCTGAGACCAAGGATAGAAATCCCTTTCAACATTCCATGCTAGTCATTCCAATTCGAATCATTTAAAAATCAAAATCGAGAGCACAAGTTAAAGGTGGCCTCAAAAAAGCAATATGCTTTGTATTCATGTGTGTGTGTGTGTGTCTGTGTGTGTGTGTGTTTCCCTGACATTAAGTATATCAAACCTCTGTAAAAATCAGTCGTATTTAAAATATTGCTTTTTAATGTCTGGGTCTGTTATATGATACACCACCAGAATTTCTTTTCTTTTCTTTTTTTTTTTTTTTTGTTTGTTTTTAGGTATTTACCATTTATAAATGAATTAATTACTGGGTACAGTGGTGCACACCTGTAATCCCAGTGACTCAGGAGACCAAGACAGGAGGATCACAAGTTCAAAGCCAGCCTCAGCAATTTACTCAGGCCCTAAGAAACTTAGGAGGACCCTGGCTCAAAATAAAAAATGAAATAAAATGGGCTGGGGATGTGGCTTAGTGGTTACATGCCCCTGCAATCCCTGGTACAAAAAAAAAAAAAAAAAAAAAAGTAATCATAAAAATGTGAAAAATGCAGAAACAAAAGCAAAAACCTTGACAACAAACAATATTAAAACTACTTGTTAACAATCAGAATTTAACATTTTACTCTATGATGCATGCATACATGCATTTATAAAAAGAAGATTGTAATCTGTATATTTTCTGATATGATTTAACAAAATTTTTGTAGATGGACAGCATGTCTTTATTTTATTTGTTTATTTTTATGTAGTGTTGAGGATTAAATCCAAGGCCTCACACATGCTAGGCAAGCACTCTACCACTGAGTCATAACCCCAGCCCTCTGATATGAATTTAATTTTACATAGCTTGAAATTTTTCTATACCATTAAATTGCCTTCTACAAAATTATTTTTATGTCTAGGTATCCATCATATACAGATGTTAAGTACCATAATTTATTAAATCAGTCCCTTATCTTGCCAATTTGGTTGTTTATACGGTTTCCTCTATCATAAACAATCTGATAATGAACATCTCTGTTCATCAATCTTTGCATATTTACCTAGTTTCCTAAAGTTATAACCCCTAAAAGTAAACTTCCTGAAACATAAGTATGCCTTTTTTGTTTTCTTTTTGAAACATATCATCAAACTATGCTCTTACCTGCAACTTTTAATGAATTAATTCTTCCAGTTTCTCAACCTGCCACCTGTGGAAACATTTTATAGTCACCTGGGTCAAGTTTAGACCATGGGCACAGGGTTTTTGACATCATGCAATCATCCTGGAAGAATAATGAAATGAATGTAGTTCTAAAGTTAGGAAGTAGCTGACATCAGAACTAACCTGCTGAATATCACGGTGCACACACTGTTGTACTATTCTCCAACTTTCTAAACTTCTCAGAGGAATCAAGACTGCTTCTTTGGATAAAATGCTCATATGGAGAGAAATTCCTTAAGCTCTGAAATACCTTTTTACTTAGATCCTGATAGACAGCAAAATCTGCGGTGTGACAAATGGCATCTGACATCTGGGAAGGAACATATCCTGAAAAATAAATCCATATCTCTCGTCCATCTCTAATTTCAGGGAACAGACTCTTGTGCAAGATCCATATCTGCCTCTGCCTTCCACAAACATTGACTCGGAGTTTTTTGGCCCTGTAATCAACTTGGCTGAAACACTGTTACCAGCCAATTTGAATTTAACTTTGTTCCCATAAAGAACCCTGACATGCTGCTTGTCCAAAATTGATTTCTAAGCAGAAAACTGTACATACATAAGTTATCACTCAAAAAATAGATCTTTTGCTGGTTTAAAAAATATACTTAAAGAATCTATATTTTTACATTTATATATATCTATAAATGTGTTTAGACTACTGAAGAATGTTTATAATAGACGCTGTACTTAGGACCTTTTTGTAGGGTTCAAACTATAGTACTGTTAAAAGTTAAGTATATTCTTTTTGTAAATATCATTAAATCTCTACTATCTGACTGTTTGTATTTGGTTCTGAAGAGTCTAAAATAATATTTGAAACATACTTCGTAAAACTACCAGCACACATGAACAAATGCTTATCTTTAATCATGTTAAGGAATTTACTATTTGTCAGAGGAATCAAATCAAAATCAGATGAGACACCACTTTATTCATAATAGAATGATTATAATTTAAAAGATGGGCAATAACAAGTGCTACACAGAGAAACTGGAATCTTCATGCATTGGTGGTGGCGTTTTAAACTGGTATGGCCACTTAGGAAAACTATTTGGTAGTTAAAATATTAAACATAGAATTACCATAATGCCCAGCAATTCCACTCCTCAGTGCACACAAGAGAGAACTGAAAATATATATCCACGTGAAACTTGCACATGAATGTAAAAAACAGCCCAGAAAGTGGAAAAAACCCAAGTGAGCATCAACTGGTGGATCAATGGTATATCAATATAATTAAATATTCTTTGTCAATAAAAAGAAATGGCATGCTACAACATAGATAACCCTTAAAAACATTATGCTAAGTGAAATAAGCCAAATACAAAAGGCAACATACTATGATTTTATTAGAAATATTCACAATGGGAAGATCAATAAGACAGAAAATAAATTAATGGTTGCCTGGATATGGAGGGAGGAAAGAATGGGGAGTAAATAATGCTGTTATGAGTTTTCTATTTTGGGTCATAAAATGGTCTAGAATTAGTGGCAATCAACATACACAATATATTGAAAACCATTGAATCGTGTTTATTGAAAGAGGGAATTTATAATATATGTATTACATCTCAATAAAGATGCTATTAAGGAAAAGAAGAAATTCCTGGGATGATGTGATTCATTACACCAGTAAAGTAAGTTTTTAAAAAGGGTGGGAAAGATTCCATGAAGACACAAGCATAGGTCCTAAATATTTAAGAATGATAGGAGTGAAGTTTATGAGGGGAGCAGAAAAGGGCAATAAGTACAGGGATGGCACAAGCACCTGGTAGATTTAAATAAATATTTTTCAATGAATTAATGACTTTAAGAAATATTTTGTTTAATGATGTCAGGAAAGTTTCCTCTCTAAATGCCAAGACAATTTAAGACATACCCAAGCCATATGAGCAAACTAATTTAGGGACCACTGTAAAATTGCACAATGACAGTTATGACCATATTAGTCTGGTATCAAATACCTAGAAATTAATTTTTCTAAATCTCCCTGAACTGATATCTCATGAGCCCTTAGAAGGAAGTGATGTTATTCTTGTCCCTTCAGACTCTGTCTACAAGTTACAGACACAAAACCTGGTAAAATATTAAGCAAATGCTAATCATCTCACATCACATAAATAGTCACGAGTAAATATTTTACAAATTTCCAACCAACTTATTTGGAATCAAGGACTTTAGGCTCATGTTTATGAATTCAATAAATTTTCTAAATGATGAGTAATGTTTTTAAAATCCACAACCAAATTGTTTTCTATTTCTAGAGTCCAAGAACATTAAACAAGCTGTATTCAAAATACATTAAAAATATTATTACCTCACATATATGACTGCATGACCAAGGTGATCCTGTAACAGGTATAATCAGAAAAATGAGAGATTACACTCCATTTATGTATGATCTATCAAAATCTGCATTTTAATGTCATGTACATGTACAACAAATTAGAACAAATTTTTAAAAATTAAAAAATACATTAAAAGTAAATTTAAAAAAAAATTTTTGGGGGCTGTGGCTAGAGCTCAGTGTTAGAGCAATTGCCTAGTTTGTGCCAACCCCTGGGTTCAATTTAAAAGAAAAAGAAAAAAGAAACAGACTTTGAATCCCAGTAAGTTTTCAGCTATGGAAAAAATTTTTTTTAATTGTTATTATTTTATTTAATATTCAGTCATATCTTAAACAAATCAAAATGAGAAAATATCCACTTTCACATTTAGTTACCATTTCTACCAACTGTTTAGATCCCGATTTCTATTTGTCAGCTTCCAGTCTGCTGGTGATTAATTATTTCAATACTTTATTTATTTAACCTTTAGTTTTTTTTTTTATTGTAAACAAATGGGATACATGTTGTTTCTCTGTACATGGTGTAAAGGCATACCATTTGTGTTAAACTAATAAGAGTAGGACATAGTAATTAATTGGAACTGGGTGCTATGAAGTTTAACTTTAAGAAAAATATATAAACCTGCACATAATTTTATATAATTGATTCTTTTTAATAAGAAGATTTGGGAATGGGGTGATAACAAGAACTGTTCCAAGTAAAAAAACATCTTGCCCCAGA
This sequence comes from Sciurus carolinensis, assembly GCF_902686445.1. Classification (NCBI taxonomy): domain Eukaryota; kingdom Metazoa; phylum Chordata; class Mammalia; order Rodentia; family Sciuridae; genus Sciurus; species Sciurus carolinensis. The sequence goes on from NC_062224.1 coordinate 72,041,288, forward strand.
GAAACTGTCAGTGGTTTGCAAACATGAAGAGAAGAGAATAGTTGTCTGAGAGGTGGGTTAGAAGGTAATAGGATTTTTCCCCACTATGGAAACTTAAGCTACAGATTGGAAAGCTTTTATGTGATATCACCTTTTGAGTGACAACTGCCGATAGGAGTTGAACAGTGGCGAGGTCAGTATGGATTTTTTTCTAGGTCTCCCTGCTGCTATTGCCTGTCACGAGAGTTGTCATTTTCAAATTACTTACATACATTCAGCTATTTAACTGCATCAGTATGTAGCAAAAACATTGTAACAGTAATAATTATTTCTTTTAAAATGTCTTTATTTCAATGTGTATCAGATAGGGAAATGCTCAGAACACTATTTAAAGCATCCTGCTTTAAAAAATAGGTTAAAAACCTGCTAGTAATGTTTTTCTAAAGATCTGGATAATTCAATCTCATGGTATATTTTATGTTTCCTTTAATGAACAGAAAATTACTTTTGTTTAAAAGACTTTCATTTACTCTATTGCACATTTTTCATCTGATGTACAGAAAAATCAATTATTTTAAGAGTTAAGTTCTCTGTCAGTTCATTTAAGTAAAACCTACTAAGTTAAATGACCCTGAGTATTTTTTCCCTATTTATCAACTCTAAGGAAAGTGTTATGTTATACAAGAGTAGAATATAATTTGCCATTGAGGAAATAGCATTGATTTTCCTGTCTATTAAAGACCACTGGTTGGAAAACCAGAATAATATGTTAACTTCTACTTCATGAAATTTACTTGGTAAGATTATTGTAGAATCAGAAGGATAGGTGGCTAGTCCCTAGCCTACATAATGGCTTATACTCAGGTGGGACTAGATAAAGTGTGTTCCATTTGTATTATAAAGAAAACCAGAACTTTATGTGTGCATAATGTTTTGCAATATATAAAACACTTTTAACACATGACATGATTTAAAAACTAATACATGAATTTTTATGGTCCAGCCCTTGGATGACTAAAAGGACTGCTTTCTTACTGTAAATTAAATTATCTAACACATCTTCAGTTTTGCTATGTTTAAACAAAATGCATAATGTATCTGTATCTGTTTCATTTCATGAACTACAAACGTTTGATCAGATGTTCAAAAAATTGTCAAAACACATAAACTCAAAATATTAAAAATTAGCAAAATATACAAGTTTCTCAAGAGTAAAAGCATATTTGGTTTTTATTGAGTTTTGTATACTTTTTCAGATATTAAAGTGACACAATCAGTAATTATTTTATATACTATTTCCTCTCCAAAGCATTAAATAATATATATTTGTTGGAAATTTAGTGGTCTCCAAACGAGCTTTCCTTACTTCCAGCTGGATTCAGAACGAATTGAGAGACAAGAGTGAGTCAGAAGGTGCTCTGGGATCCATTATGCAGCAGCAATGGGATTCCTACCTCTATCACCAGAGCCCCAACGATCCCACGGACTTCAGGAAAGAGGTTGCTAAGGTAAAAAACAATGGCAGTGGAGAGTAGAGATGAAAGAAGCAGGAAGTTAGGCTATGGAGCCTGGTCTCTCCTCCCAAATTTACCAATCTGATAATTTGGAGGTATGAGTGAAGTGACAGGGAGATGCATGGGTACTCCTAGGTACTGTTAATCAATAACAGAAAATACATAAACAATACTATTTCCTTAATGCAGTTCTCCCTCATTAGATGTAGGGATTGGTTCCAGGTCAACTCTCAGATACCAAGGTCTGCAGATGCTCAAGTCACTTACATAAAATAGCATAGTATTTGTAGGCAATCAATTTATATGTTTTAAATTATCTCTGGATTACTTATAACATTTAATAAAATGGAAGCACATGCAAATAGTTGTTACACTGTATTGTTTAGAGAAAAATGAAAATGAAAAAAGTCTACATGTTTAGTACAGAGGCAATTTTTTTTTTCAAATCCATGACTGTTTGAATTCATGAATGTGGAACTCATAGATTTGAATGCTACATTATACCACATATCTTTAAAACCAATTTTGTTAGAATAGATTTGGTGAATACTTGTAAAATATCGATTTACTTCTACCCATGAAAAAGAGATTCTATTAAGAATTCATCAATTTAAATACCAAAATTATCTAACAGAAGTATGTTATTATTATTTCTTGCACTGTAAATTACCTCAAGTGAAGAGAGGTTTAAAATTGTTTGAAATCTTTAAATTTTGAAATATTTCAAATATTCATAGTAGAGCTCAAATCTACAATACTGCCAATAAACATTATTTTTAAAGTACACCCTTTAAAATATATTATATATAGCAGATAACAACAATAATAGTCAAGGAAATATGACCAATATTTATTTGGTGCATATAATATCCTAAGTATCATATTTGGTGTTCTGTACTAATGATCTCTTAAAACTCTGCAACTGAACCCTTGTGTAGTTAATACTATTATTTTCATTTAAGAAATGTCTACTTGACTTGAAAATTCCATAGAGAAATACTGGAATTGAACTCTGTGCTTTGTTGATTCCTTGAATGAAGAAGAGAGACCAAAAAATAAACTGGATCCTCTATACTAGGAAATAAAATCAACATCAGTTTCCCACAGATTTGTTCTTATTTTAGTCCCAGATGTGAAAACTACTACGTGCCTACTGAGATGTAGGAACTGGATACTATGAATAATCAATTCAGGGAAGTAATATTTTCCTTTAGGAATTATCAACAAGAAAATAACCTGGATTCAGGTCTTTCTAGCTCCTTTTTCTAACTGGTTTTATCATGGCAAAAATGGAAATAATGAGTGGTAGCTACTTCACAAGGTGTTTCAAGGTTCAAAAAAGACATTAAATGAAAACCATCTAGAGCAAATTATACATGTAAATGCAACTCTTTAATCTTCTTCTTTGCTAGGTTACTTCTTCTTTCCCCAGCTCCTCCTTTCTACTGTCTTACACATGTCTTCCCAAGCTTCCTCTCTCCATAGCAAGGGTCCTAGACTTAGTCATCAACCACCCCATGATTATTTGCCTCAGATATCATTGCCCCATCTTTGTGATCACATCATGTTACCAAGGTTGTTGTCTGCCACTTGACTATGAAACCTTTGTATTTTTGTTGTAGCAAACATATACAAACAAAAAAACTAGAAGATACTCAGTTTAAGGGGATCAAAATTTGAGAAGAACACTTTTTCTTGCAAAAGTCAAAAGACTTGGGAAGGGCATATATTAACAAAATGAGATAAATTCCTTTAGAAAAACTTATTTTAAACTAAAATATACATATTTTAAAAAGGTCATAGCATTCAGATCCTTAACACAAGCCTTTGGAATTTGTCATTAAAATTTCTTCCTTAGATGTACCTTTGAACAAGCTTTCTTGGATCTGGTTCCTATCCATTTAAGTAGTCAGTGGATTTTATTTAGGAAATGAAATCAGAAACCCACACTGATTATTGGAGAGCTCCATCTGCAAAGCTGGAACTAGCTTCTATCAAGCCACCAAAGCAGATTTTGCCATTGTGTAAAACCTTATTCTTTTTGCATTATAGAATGTTGGAGTTGAAGAAACATTAGAATTTAGAAAGCTCAAGAGATTCCTTTCCATTACTTGAATATCAGAACCTCCTGAGAAATTTAAAGAAATGCACATATACACAAATTACTGGGATCTAACATAGTTAAGCAGGTAGGATAAACAGATACTGCTTTCTAGACCAAAAGGTCTTGAAAGGACTGGGGCACTACTGTGGTGTACATTTGGTTTGTGTTTCTCCCAAGCATTCCTACAATTGGAGGTTTGATCTCCAGGGTGATGCTATTGGGAAGTGTTGGGCCCTTTAAGAGGTGGAGCCCAGTGAAGGTCCTTAGGTCACTAGAGCATGAGGTACTTGTCCTGCCACCCGTTGGTAATTCTCACAAAAGGATTTTCATAAAAGGAAGCAAGCTTGGCCCTTCATGCTTTCTCCAATTTCCTAGCTCAAGATATGGCCACTAGCTCTGGCACATGCTGGTACCATTGCCGTCTGCCATGGTGGAATGCAGCTGAGAAGCCTGCACCAGAACTAAGTATAGGCAGGTTCCATACCCTTAAACTTCCAAAAATATGAGCAAAATAAATCTCTTTTTCTTCACGAGCTAAGAAATATGTGTCAGATTTTCTTTTTTTATAACAACAAAAAGTTGACTAATACAGGGACCAATCACGTTGTATAAAACACAGACTTTTTAGCTTGCCTACCTCCGCTGGGGTAGGACTGAAAATTTTTATCACCAGGGTTATAGTATTATTCATCCCCTTCTCTACTACTGCAAGCTCCCCAAACTCGACTTCATTATAACAGGATAAATCTCAAACACACATGAAACACACATGAAGACAGGTGATTTCCTTTTCATACAATTGAACACAATCTCTATTTAGAGTTTTCATTCTGACAAAAAAACTAATGCCAGGTCACTCAGAAATATTTCAGAGGCGTTTTGTAATACCAAGACATCAGTGTGAAGCTGAGCGTTAGGTGCTGACTGTGCATCCTCCCTACTTCCCTGGAATTCCTCATTTCTGTGATCTATGGGCAATCATTCCCTCCTCCACCTTTGCCCACCATAGTCCCCAAGGTCACAAGTGCTCTCCATATTGCTAACACAAGAAATTTTTGTGGGTCTGCAATGTCTCCCCAAAAGCTCATGTGTTAAGCAGAAATGGAAAGGTTGGATTATGAAAGCTGTAACCTCATCAGTGGAATAATCTACTTGATAGAATAATATTTGAATGGACCACTGGGTGGTAACTGTAGGCAGGTGGGGCAGGGCGGGGGGAAGTAGGACACTGGGGGTGGGCTTTGGACTGTGTCTATCCCTGGCCCCTTCTTCTCATGTTTTCTGCCTCCTAGTTACCTAGTTATGAGCTGAGAAGCTTTCCTCCACAACACCTTTCTGTTACAATATTCTCCCTCACCTTGGTACCAGAGAAATGGAGTCAGTCAACTATGGTTGAACCTTTTAAACCATGAGTCCAAAATAAACTTTTCCTCGTCTGAGTTGTTATTATCAAGTATTTTGGTCACAGCAATGGGAAACTAACACACATCTTTACATAAATGTCCCAAAAAGACTTCCAAGAACAAATCCAAAAGTAAATCCAGTGTTATTGTCCCTATGAAACAAGTTCCTCTTCTAGTTTTTTTGCCCATCACAAAATATATTCTTAGCATGTATTTCACTCCATCCCACATATACTGAGTCCAGTAATGTCTTTCCCCAAATGTATATTAACTCCACAACATTTCTCAATCTCTACTACTATCCGGGGTCACTGCCCTGGCCTCCTATGTGGTGATCTGCACCCATTCTTGCTTTCCTCCAATTCTTCCTCTACAGAGCAAGAAGAGTGATCTCTTAATCATCCTATACCCTTCCAAACATCTTCCTATACTCTCCCCAAAATTCTTCAGGAGACTTATAATTACCCTTAGAATAAAGTCTAATATTTTATATAACCTAAAAGAACTTATATGTTGCCATCCTGATTACATGTCCTGCATCATGTCACCTATTTCCCAACTATTATGAACCAGAGACACTTTTTAAATGTTCCAACCAAGCTCCTCCATCTCCTGAGAGTTTCCGTATTCTCCTCACAGTTTTCGTCTTTCCTGTCTTGTGATGGTCTGAGTCATCTATAATCCTACACATCACAACACTCCTACCCATAGTTTGCCCTATTTGGGGGTAATATCTTCCCCAGATCCTTAAACTACACTCCCATTTTCACTCTCAGAGTAGTATAAATAGTGGATATATTTAATGTCTATCTTATTTATTATTGTATATCCAGTACCTAGCACAGAACCTGGCAAACAGTAGGTATTCAGTAAATGATAAAGAAAAATAGAGTCTGTATTTGATTCTTGTAGCTGCCATAACAAATTACCAACAAATGTGATGACTTAAAACAATATAGATTTATTCTTTTGCCTTTCTGGAGGGTAGAAATTGAATACTAATATATCCACAGAATCATGCTCCCTCTGAAGGCTCTAGGAAAGAATTTTCTTGCCTCTTCCAGCTTCCGGTGGCCCCATGAATTCCTTGGTTTGTGACAGCATACCTCTAATCTCTGTCTTCTACTTCACCTGGCTGTCTTATGTCTCTCTGTGTATTCTCTTCTTATAGGGCACTGGTCTTCGGATTTATGACCACCCACTAAATCTGGAATTTTTCATTTGGGGATCCTTAATTTATTATATCGTGCAGATGCCTGATTTCTAAAGATCAAAGTTATATTCTGAGGCTCCAGTTGGACATGAATTTAGGGGTATACTATCTATCTTACTATACAGCCCATCCTCCAATACCTCTTGCTATTTCTTTCCTCCTGCCCCCCTCATCAGCTGGAGTTCATTATAAAAGCTGGTTTCATCGTTAACATTTATAGCAGGATCTTTCTCAGCTGCTCAATTACGGCTTAATTCCCCAAATCAAAATAACACCTTAGGGGGGAGAAATCCCCTGTGATTATTCTTATTGGTGAAACAGGGAATAGCTTTAGAAAGTAGTTATGCTTTGGAGAAGGGAGGGAATTATTTAGCTTCCCAAGAGACTGAGAAAAAATTATACATGATACCCTATTTTATGTGCCGTGCTTCCAACAAAATGAACTAAAATGTATTATTGACTTTAATTATATATGTAAAAGTGAAAATAGAGGAAGTATACAATTTTTTAAATCCATAAGCATGTAATCAGGTGTGAGTAATGAAGAAAACAAAACCTCTTACTTGGCCCCAACCAAACCAGAGCACAGTCAACTGCTCACTTTGCAGATTTGTCTTGAGTAGAAAGCTCTATGAGTTGGTTCCAATGTGCATGCTTATAATCCTGGCAACTCAGGAGGATGAGGGAGGAGAATTTTAAGTTGGAAGCCATCCTCAGCAATTCAGTGAGGCCTTAAGCAACTTAGCAAGATCCTATCTCAAAATAAAAAATTAAAAAGGGTTGGGGATGTCAAGTGGTAAAGTGCCCCTGGGTCCTATCCCTAGTGCCCCTGTTCAAAAAAAGAACACTCTAGGAAAGAATTTTCTTATTCATAAAGACACCAGAAACACTCAGGGCATCAAACTGATTAACCCAACTCTCTAGCCCCAACACACTACTGAGAAATACAAGGTAATGATTTCCATGTTTCTGGTTTATGATTATATTTTCCAGCACAGTTCATGGCCCAGTTGCCCCTTGACCTGCCATATCTCCATGACTGTAAGTCATACAACCATGAGAAGAAGCTAATTGCCAAGGCAGATGATCAGAGGGTGAAACTCTCCACATGTTATTCTGGTGGTGATATAAATGAATACAAATTATTCGCAAAGTGAATTCAGAATATATTTTGAAAAATATAAAATCTATTGCTTATATTTAACCCATTAAGCTCCAAGTTTTCAATTCTGTGAATATTTCAATGAAATTTATATAGGTGCATCAAAATGTTGGAAACCAAAATCTAGAGCTTATATATTTTTATATTTTTCGTAGGTATGCATATAGATATTCAAGTGCTCTAACTTTTCACCTATTACTTTTCTCAAAAGAATAGATCTCTAAAAACATAATAATTATTTCAAAATTACCATTAATGGTATATTTGTTGTTAAATTTAAGGTCCTACATCTGAGATGAGGGGAAAATGGGAAAGATTTACATTTACTAAGCATGCGACAGGCTTAGTCCAGGCAGAGGTTAGGCAGAGGTTATTACAGAGTAGATCCTGACATCAAGAAGCTCAAGTTTCATAGGGGAGACAGACATGTAAATAAATAATTACAATACAGAGGGAAAGATTAAATAGAACTCTGTTCTTGGTTCAGAAATAGTACCTAAAAAGCCCCAAAACAATAACCAAAAAAAAAAAAAAAAAAAAGCAGTGTGTTTAATCTATTCATATACAAAGCGGGAAAAGCTTCCCAGAAAACAGAATTTGAAAGAATGAATGGGTTTTTCCAGACACTTAGTCTTGAGGTAAAGTGAAAGGAGAAAATAAGCAGTGATGTTGACAAAAAGAATTGGATATACAGGTGACAGGAATAACAGGGATTTTTCTGGGAACTGTGAATTATTTGATAATACAGGGACATAAAGTCAGTTAGGTGGCCAGAGAATTGACTCTAGAGCTAAATAAGACTAAGATGGACTTATGCAGCATGCTAAGAACCAGAATTTGGACCAATACTATGGTTTAGGTAAATATTCCCCAAAGGTCTGTGAGTTGAAGTCTTGATCCCTAGTCCATGATGCTATTAACATTATAGACTCTTCAGGAAATGATTCCTCGGTAAGAGGTCTTTTGGTTATGGGACTATGCCTTCCAAGCAGATTGTGGGACCCTGGTCTCCCCTTCCACTCTTGAACTTCTCAGCCACAGGGAAGCTGGTTTGCTCTGCCATATGCTCCCACCATGTGTGCCACCACAGGCCCAAAGCAATAGAACCAACCAACCATCAAAACTCTGAACCAAAACAAACCTCTTCTCTTTATAAGTTGATTATCTCCAGTATTTGTCATAATAATGGAAAACTGACTAAAACAACTAAGAAGATTGATGGAAAAGATTTATGCTGTCGTAAGGGATAGTGGTGGTTGAGGGAAGATATGGTTCTGTCTCCCATATGTATTCATTAATCTCATTCCTGTACCATTGGCATAACCCTAAAAAGGTGAATTTACCAAAAATTATTGAATGTACACTCATAGTGGGCAAACTTCATGGTATGAGAATTATACCTCAGTAAAGTTATTGAAGAAGGAGGAGGGAAAGAACCGGGGGCGGGAGAAAGGAATGAAATTACCTAACTGTTGCAGTGGAAATTCCAAAAAGAGGTAGGCAGGATGAAACAGCCATCTCCCCAAATTTTAATCATTCATTGCTAATTCTCCAATCATTTGTCATAACAAGATAGTGTTTGTATTTAAAATTATTGAATCTTTCTCTATTTTTGCTTCTTTTTAAATATAAAAGTGTTATGTTAATAGTTCGCTTTAAACCAGTTCATTTTTTTGGTACTTAAATAAATAATTCAAACAGGAAATAGAAAACAAGATGTCGTTGCCCTCCAAGAGTTGACAGTGTAGTTAGGGGAAGTGAAATATGCAAATACTCCTCCAGGTAAAGCAAATGTTTAAGCAAATCAAATTCTGTAATTAAGTGCCATAGTTAATGAGCAGAAAACAAGTCTAGAAATTCAGAGAAAAGTGAAATTAATGTGGGCTAACTTTGTGAAGAGAGTAAGTCATAGCAAAACTGGGACTTGAACTGGACATTACAGAATGGGTAAGATTTGGAAAGTCAGAATAAACTAAATATATCCAATACCTATCATTTATTGTGTCCCTTTTATGTACAAAATACATTATGATCAATTTACTATAAGTAGCAGAACTTATTTAAATATCATTGTAATTATTTAAAAATATACTATTACCATACTTTAAATATGAGTAAAATAGGAATCATGGAAATCAATGGACACACCCATGTTCAGACAACTAGTAAGTGATCTAATCAGATTTTAAATCCCTGTCTGTCTGATGACAAAGGGAACATTTACTCTGAAGGAAAGAATTTTCTGGATTGGAGGAAACAGTATGCACAGGGGCATAAAATCATATTTATGGCATATAAGGAGTCTATCCCACTGGAAATAGAAGGTTCTTAAAAGATAAATCCTTATCTCCACAGAATTATGATCTACTGTGGTATCATGTCTTTTCACAGAAAGAAAAGGATATCTACTATTAGGAGAGAAAGAAGTCTTGAATCCCAGGATTATCCACTGCCAGTTCATTGGAGCATATAAGACTATGTGGTTCTCTTTAGCATCATTGTGTTCTTTAAGACAATTCTATTTTTCTTTTGCTTTGCAGTGGAGGTCCTCCTAGGTACAATGAATATGCTAGTCAATTACAATCATTTCATTCTTTCATAAACTAATTGTGACTTAAGTGAATGCAGCAAGAGAACAGGTGCAAACCTCCCAAGAGCTACACACACACACACACACACACACACACACACACAATCTACTGAGTGCAGGTACTTGCACACACAGACACATATCCAATTCATTTGAGGGCATGTGAAATAGAATCAGAGCATCCTCCTTGAATTGAAAATTCATATATGGCATGGTGTGAGCAAATTCAATTCCATTCTGGTTTAAGGGTCAACATAAATATTGTTGGCCTAATTCTTAGTATCCAGTCTCAGGAGGTAATATATAGCAATGGAAATATATGGGCTTTTAAATTTTGTTTAGGATTTCAAAATACCAACCTTTTGCATTTTGAGTTTAAAATAATACATGCCTTATAAAATTTAGAAAATTTTCCAAGTTTTTAAGAAGAAAATAATAATTATCCTAAATTTTACACTCACAGGTAACCATAGTTAACTTTTGGTTAATACATTCTTTATTGAAGACCCTCCACTGGCAATAACAGTCTGTGGACCAAGTCCTCAGTGGTCTGTTTTTGCATAGCCCTACAGATAAGAATGTTTTTACATCTTAAAAGAGTTATTAATAAACCAACAAAGGTGAATAGTCAATGGAGACCTTTGCTGCCCATCAAGTCTGAGATATGTATTTTCCAGCTCTATGAAGGAAAAGTTTGCCAATCCCACATTAAAGTTGATGGTAGAGATTTTAGAATAAAATTAGGACCATGCTGCATATTCCATTTTTTAATACACTTTTGAACTAAAAATATATAATAGCTTTCCCCTGTTTCCTAAAATCAATTTTTATTGGTCATATAGAGTTCCTTTGTAAGATTCACTGTTGTGCATTTAGTAAGTCCCTTGATGCTATATTTAAGATTTTTTCTACTATTTTGCTGATCTAACTCTGACATATCTTTACACTAAAATAATTTTGTACATCTTTGTATTCTTAAGATGGAGTACTAAACATGTCATTATTGGGTAAAAGGGAATAAAATGTTTTTTAAGGATCTTCAGTCACAGATTAAAATTATACCCTGTAAAGTTTGTATAATATTAAACTCCAATGAACAGTTTTCTGGGAGTGCCACTTCTCCATAGTAATTCCCAACCCAGTTCCTCACAACCATTGTACTCCATTCGATTATACATAGACCCTTGTAAATTTCTTATGCAAAAAAGGCATTTCATTAATTTCATTGTAATAAGATTTACCTTTCATATTTATTGACATTTATATTTATTCCTTTGTAAATTACTTTTCAAAATATTCTTGACTATTTCCAATTCATATATTTACTAATTTTCTCATTCACTTATGAATTTTATTTTTTGTTACTAATACAAATTATGTCATCTGTGTTGTGATTTTCCTAGGTTTCTAAATATCATACTTCAAGAATGGATATATCGGTTTTTAGCCTCATGGCCTTTTCCTTTATTTTATAGAAGGACATGCCCTTCAAAACAGATGGTTTCATTTAAAAAATGTCTTTAGTTAGTCTATTATTATTTTATTTTGCTATATTATGCAAGGAGAATATACTTTTTAAATATTTTGTCCAAGAAATTAGCCAATTGTCCCAGAACCACTTAAAGAATAATCAAGATATTTTCCCCATTGATTTGTAAGTTACCAACACTAAAGTAGGTTTTTCTTTTTCATCATTTCTGTTTATCTCAAAGCCAGGTGTAAATCTTTTAATTAATTGGCACAGCAATGAATTTTACTATCATTAAATTTTTTCTGTTATCCTTTAGAAAAACCACTCATCTAAATCAACTTTTAAAGTATTATACAGGTTTCTCTTTTTCCCTTATTAAAAAGGTAGCACAACTGCTATTTTTATAATATTTAGTCTCCCAGGAATGTCTCTCCATAAAAATACTTTTTTATGTTCCTCAATAAGTCTTGTATATCATATGGACAGGAAAAAGCATAAAGACTCTATACAGTTCTTATAGAATCATTCTCAGGTTTGTATTTTTAATTAATACTTTGAGAACTTCTTTTTAATTATGTATGCTTATTTTGCTAATAACCATTTTAATTAGTTTACCAAGTCATTTCATTTTAATTATCTGTAGTTGGGTTTTCTGAATGTTCTAGAAGATAACTGTATTACCTACAATTTTTTTTTCAGTATTTTTGCATCTTTTTTCCTTCGTTTTTCTTATTCCTTTTTTTCTTCGTTTGTCTTATCTTCTATTGGCTAGAACTCCCTCAACAATGTCAAATAGTCATGATCATGGTTTATATTCTCATAGGAGAACTTCAAGTAATAATTGCTGCTGTTAGTCGCATTCTTACATTGTGTCTGCAATACATTATTTAGCATAACAATCAAAACTACTTTTTAAGGTAGATTACATTATTGTCCTCATTTTATAGGAGAATATATTTGCTTGATAAGCTTATTTCCCTAAGATTGAGTAATATGACAAAGTCGTATTTAATCTGAAGAAGACTGACTATATAGAGAGTATGTTGTCTTATTCAATTTAGTGCACCCCATCACGAAGGGTCATTTTGTCTGATAGTTTGGAATAGGTATTCCCATTTTAGGAAATATCTTTTTTATTTTTTTTTCAAAGCTGAGGAATGAGAATGAAATTTCTCAATATAATGACGATTTTAAAAATTTCTCCCTTGGGGCTGGAGAGATTGCTCAGTTGGTAGAGTGCTTGCCTTGCAAGCCCAAAGCCCTGGGTTCAATCCCCAGCACTGAAAAAAAAAAAAAAGAAAAAAAGAAATCTCTCCCTCAAGTTCTATCAGGTTTTTTTTTCTTTATATATTTTAGGCTATTTTAATAGGAATGTGCAGCTGGAACTAACCCTGTTAGAACTAAGCGTTTGATCCTTAATAATGCTTCTTTTTGGTTTTGAGTGATAAATTTTCCCTTCTTTTACTTTTATTCTTTGTTTTGAAATGCTTTTATTTTCACTGTATTCCTTGTACATAGAATAGTTATTATATATCTTAGTGAGTTCAGTTTCTTTACATTTATTATAATTACTCACATAGTGGTATGTAGTTGGAATTTTTTTCTACCATTTTTTTCTGTAATTTTGGTTCCTATCTCTTTTCTATGTGCTCAATTTTTTTCTTCCTTAAATTTTTTTGATTTATTGTATTTCAATGTTTATTCTTTTCTTATTCTAATATTTTCCTGTATTAGTTTGGAATTCATTTTGAAATTTTTTCTTGCCCTGTACAAGAACATTAGTACACTTCATTCCAATCTCTCCCTTTTGAACTATGACTATTACTATATAGCTATGTCATAATCATGCTTAATCCATGGGCACAAATTAAATAGTATTTTTGTTATTGTACAAAATTTGTTATTGTTAAAATTCGCATTTTTGGTTGCAATGTTGTATATTCACTATTTCTTTTTGAATGTTAGAAGATTTTTTTGTAAATCAATTTTCTTCTTCCTGAAATACATTCTTTAAAAATTTCTTTGACACAGGTCTATTAATGGGAAATGCTTTCATCATAAAATTAAAAAAAAATAAAATGCCTTCATTGCAAATAAAATGTCCTTACTTTACCTTTATTCTTGAATGATAGTCTTTCTCTGTTCTTGCTTCATAGACTCTTTCTATCAGCATGAAAATTATTAGTGCCCTATCTTTTGACTTTTCTTGTTGCTGTTGAGAGGTGTGTTGTCATTCTTTGTAGGTGACCTTCATTTTCTCTCCAGTTCTTTTTTTTTAAATTTATTTTTATTGTAAAAAATGGGATACATCTTGTTTCTCTGTACATGAAGTAGAGGCATACCATTTGTGTAATCATACATTTACATAGGGTAATAGTTTTTGATTCATTCTGTTATTTTTTCCTTCCCCCCCACCCCTCCCACCCCTCTTTTCCCTCTATACAGTCCCTCCTTCCTCCATTCTTGCCCCCCTCCCACTCCCCATTATGTGTCATCATCCGCTTATCAGCGAGGTCATTTGTCCTTTGGTCTCTCCAGCTCTTTTAAAAAGAACTTTACCTTTGGTGCTCTGCAGTGTAGTATGCTGTATCTAACTATGGATTTCTCTTTATTCATCCTGCTTGAGAAATGCAAATGTTAAATTAACCCACAAAATTAGTTTTGAAAATTTTATATGATTAGGAAACTCAAATTCCAGTGATACCTGCAGTAAAACTGACATATTATCCAATGATGAGTGAACCATGAATCTGGTCATGTCATGGTCATGTTCAACCACTGTCAGTAAGCAGGACATTTTAGTATAAGTTTTTAAATTACTAGTACTTTTTTTCCAAGATGTTTTAAGGGGCTACAACACTTTCTTTAAATATTCAATAGTTTTAGTAGGGCTTTCTTATTTGTATAATTCTGATTTTTTCCCATTTTTATCGGATTCCTAAATAGTGCATAAAAACAAAGCTATCATAATCCATTCTTTGTTGTAGTTTGTCAAGAAATAATATTTTAATAAAGCTTGCAATGTATATGACTTATGTTAAAATAAATCAAATTTGAAGAATTCTATCCAAGTATAAAAAATCATGATTTTTAAAATTTCCTAAGAGGATTTCAAAATGATTTTTTTTTCTGTATTGGGTATTGAACCCAGAGCCTTGAACAGCTAGTCAAGTGCTTTAACACTGAGCTATATCCCCAATAAGTTGTTAATTTTTTAAATGCCACAAAATTTGCCAAATTGATCTCATCTTGGGGCATCTTCAATGTCTGTATAAACTATAAGTGTGATTTGCATAATTGTGGTTAATAAAGATTTACGATACTTAGTACAAATTAAAAAAAGAAAACAAAAAAAAACCTTCCTGAATGCACATTTATGTTTTTCATGATTTGTAGAAAATTTCAACTATTATAACTTCAAGTTACTTTTATGATCTTATTTCAGGACTATTTTTACTTATACTTTAGACTTTATATTATCTTCTGTCACTATTAGCTTCTATTTTGTGTTTCATAACTTTCTATTTTTCAGCCATGTCTTTTGTGGGATTATCTATATCTGTTTTTAATCTGCTATTTACTTCGTTCATTGAGGGTTTTGTTCAACAGTTACATTTTCACCCCAAAACTCTATTGCGTTTTTCAAATCCAAGTGGTCAATCCTGCTGATAAGCTTGTTTATTCTTGTCATTCCATCTTCCAGGTCTTTGCATAGTTCATATATGACTATTCAGTACTCTATTTATAACTCAGAATATACAAACTCCATAGGGGTCTTAAATCCATTGGTTTTTTAAATTTTTTCTTTTATCTTTTTTTTTAACTCTACCTGATGGAGACTTGCTCACTTTGGAGTTTGATGATCTCTGTGAACTCCAAATTGCATAGTTTTTATCTGTAAAGATTCTTCAGGAATAAATTGGAGATGCTTTCCTTGATGCAATTGATATTTGCCTCTGTTGGAAGCAGACGAGGCTATCAATCTACAACTTCTTTGCTTCTTTCCAAGGTACTGTCTTAATGAGTTGTCCAGTTCAGCTCCCACCTTTTAGCTTTGGCCTGAAGTATTGCATCTTATTTGCTGGCTGTATGACTGCCATTAGCATTGCTGTCATGATAGTGTGTGTCCTCTGGTCTCCTCGTGACTTACTGCCTCAATAATGAGTCTTCATGGTTTATTATCATGAAGTATGTTTGAAAGGTCCCACAGATTATTATACCAGACTTTCGAAAGCAGAGAATCCCTGTTTGATCTTTACTGGTGAAATTATATGTATTGAATATAAAACGTAAGAATAAAAATTCTAGTAGTTACATGGAATGTAAATTAGATCCAATTCTGCATATATTAAGTCTGTGATATATATTGAAACATAGTAATACATAATTTAACTCTGCCTGAATTATAACATAAAACTGACTTGATGTGATAAAAAGTACCTCTACTTAAAAATAGTTTGGATTTTGAAAAACTTTTCCTGATTGCATTTGTTAGCAAATCTGATATGACATTATTTCATCTTCTTAGGACATAGCATTTTGATAAGTTTGAGTTCTACATTTATTTCTATCATGATTGTTTCCAAACACTTCAATATAATCACATATTGCTGCTAGGGTGAATGGCCCCCAATCGGCTGCAGATCTCCTTTACAGTAAAACTAAAATGATAGCCCAGGTTTACCAACATTGTACTGACAGTTAAGATAGTGTTTTCTTGCTCTGGAATGGCTTTATTTACGCTATGAACCTCTTATCATAACCTCAAAACTAGATTTTAAAATTTTTAGTGTATAGATATGTTATCGTTTAGAGATTAGTTGTCCCCCAAAAGCTCATGTGTGAGACAACTCAAGAAGGTTCAGAAGTGAAATGATTGGGTTGTGTGACTTTTAACCTAATTAGTGTATTAATCTCCTGATAGGAATTAATTGGGTGATAACTATAGGTAGGTAGAGTGTGTGTGAAGGAGGAAGGGTATTGGGGGCTTTCCTTTGGGGTATATATTTTATCTATGGTAAGCGGAGTCTCTCTTGCTCTCTCTCGCTCTCTCTTTCTCTCTCTCCCTCCTTCCTGATGTCATGTTCTGAGCCACTTTCCTCCACCACACTCTTCCTCCATGACAGTATCCCAATTCTTGGGCCAAGAGCAATGGAGCTGGCCGACTGTGGACTGACACCTCTGAAACTATGAGCCCCAAAATGAACTTTTCCTCCTCTAAAATTATTCTTGTCAGGTGTTTTAGTCACACCAGTGAAATATCTGAGTAAAAGAAGACTGGTGGAGAGAAATTATAGCTACAGGAGAACGGAAGTGAGAGTAAGGGACTGAGTTTTAGTCAGAGTAAATGTTCAGCACCTAACTGCACATGGTAATATTCTGTTACTATCATACACAGTGCACAGACTTGCTCCTAGAAACCAAAGTATGCAATATAAACCAGAATGTATGAAGTCTGTGAAAGAATCGCAGCAAGAAAAATTAAGTATCAATCCATTCCAAAATAAGGCATTTATATTACTCACATGTTGATAGTATATGCAGGTGAGGAGTAGAGAGGAAAGAATATTCATCTTTGGAAGAAGATCACAGGATAGCCATTGAAAGTCTAAGTTGAACTGGATTGACAAGAAATTATCAATAAGTTTGGAACCATTTATCTTAAGGGAATATTCCTTCTCATGCCAAATATTGCATTCCTTGTCAATGACACACAAAATGGTTCAACTTCTAGTCCTTTCCCATCCCTTTGCTCACTTTTAGTGGGGTAGGTTAACTGCAGGTAAAAATGGAAAGAATGAGCTGAGAATGTGCAATTTACTTCCACCCTTTTCTGTACTGAAGCAAGTAGCTCACAGGAAGCAGGCATTCTTCACTGTGCCACCAGGGACAAGTTCTTTCCTCATTATGTGAAGGGTGGTGGGAAAGGGATGGGGTTGCCATCTTCCAGCCCTGCCTGAGACTAGGCAGGTAAGTCTGCCAGATTATCTTGCTCAGTAAGTAGGTTGACTTGGCTCAAAATGCTGTATATCCTATATTGTTCAAATTATGCTCTATTGTCAATAAAAGTGACACTCTTCTTCTTCCAGTGGCTAAGAATTCTTGGGGCAAGAGGAATGCTATTTACTATTTTCTTTTGTAGCCCGATAACATTAGCCATTCTTTTTGTTTTGGTTTATTTGTTGTCTTCTTCTTGTGGAATCAGAAACAAAAATTTCAGTTGTAAAATGCTTGAAATAATGTGCTATGTGAAAAATATCCTGCAGTAGCACTGCATCTGTGGCGCAAAACTCCCAGAGTTGAACTAATTTCTGTGATGTTTTGTTCAGAGTAGTAAACACATGCTTCTTAATTTGGCTCACCTTTCAAGAATTTCCCCAATAGTATTATGGGGTGGTTTTGTTGCTACATTTGATGCATTACATTCCTCTGGGGCAGATTTTAAATTTGTCTTTATATTCACTTTGCAGCAAGAGCTCTTCTTGTTGCATCACTTGCTGTTGTGATTGCCAGAGAGAATGTGCAGAGAGAGGCTGCATTGATCATTTTTGTTATCAGTAATTTAAGATAATTTGATGAATTTATTTACTTATTAAGGCAGAGCTTAGGGAGAAAAGGGCAAAATATTAATTCTTTAGCAATGCACGTAAGAAAGATCTACATAAAATCAGATCACTGCTCAGGTTATTTTTGTCCCATCTTGTGCCAACAAAGAACTACTTACAATGATAGAAATATATTTCCCCTTGACTAAAAATTTTAATTTATTCTGAATGCCAATGTTGATATTCCTTAAATCAGTATTGTGAACTATTTCTGTGTATAGATGAGATCACCTTCAATAACACCTTGCTCTCCACTTACTTCCCTGGATTGCTCTAACATGATATGGTGTTCTGCCAACTACAGCAGCAAAGCTTACTTTGACTTGCTAGTTATCATAAATGCATACTAATGAATGTTTTATCAGTACTCCCACCCCAGAACCATCCCACTGATTTTGGAGTGGTATTACTGCACAGGTGATCCTGCTTGTTCCTGAAATGGCCAAGTAACCACCATACTGCCAATGCTGAAACTGTGCTATGGCCAGGTTTACTTGGTTGAACAGTTCAGTTCAATGACCATTCATTGAGTGCTTATTATGTGCCACATGTGGTGGCCAAAAACAAGTGCACATTTCCTTTTTCTGTCCTTCAAGTAAATAGTTACCTTTAATAAGTTTTATTTGTTCCAAAAATATTTTCATCTTGTTAGGGTTTTATCTTCTACTCCATGCAAACTATAACTAATTGCCATGTTCTTTGTCATTTATTGGAAGAATTTCTAATCACTTCCTTGGGAGAGATCAGTTTGCAAGTCTGTCATGGGGTTGTTGACAAGGAACATCCATGCATGGAAAATTTGAAGATTAAAAGTTGAAATAAGGGACTTTTTAAAATTCAAATTTAATTTTAAACAGAAATGAGTCTGACAGAATATCCATTTTTCTGATTGCTTTATTTTCCATTGGGTTTCCAGTCTATGAAGTAGAACTACAATCTTAATATAACAAGAATTGTGAATATACATTCAGATCAAAGTTGAAGACCTTATCTAATATAGCTGGATAGTGACCCTCAGAAGCCAGGAAGTAGGCAGAAGCAAATCCTCCTGTTTTTATGCCACACACACTCATGAGCACGCACATGTGCACACACACACACACACACACACACACACACACAGGATAGTTACAAAGAAAGTGTGCTATAATAAAGATAAGAGATAAAATAAATATTAGTTTGTGGGGAAAGGTCCATAAATATTGCTTTCAAAAGACTTTTTATGACTCTAAATCCCACAAAAACTTCTCAAATGTCTATACTCAAACACAATGCGATTATCTGGCAAGAAATTCAAACCATATTATTCATCATATAACAAGCAATGTTTTTTTCTTTTCTAAAAATTGGGGAAATAATTTATCTACACATTTATTTTTTTCAACATTTATCTAATATTTACTATGTGCCAGATTCCATGAAAAGCACTACAAATACTGTGAAGAAAGAAAAATCAAGTTTCTAGCTTTGGAAGAGCAGCCTATTTGGTAAGAGTAACATAAATTTACAAAATAGTTTCATATAGTTTGTGCTAACATATAACTACTAATGGCAATTTAAATAGCATGTTTTGCTTTAAAAGCACCAAAAACCCGCAATCAACCAGGTATGGTGGTACAAATCTGCAATCCTGGCCAGCTACTTGGGAAGCTGAGGCAAGAAGATTGCAAGTTCAAGGTCACCCTCAGCAATTTAGCAAGGCCCTATGCAACTTAGTGAAACCCCACCTCAAAATAAAAAATGCAAAAGTCTGGGGATGCAGACAAATTTAAATTAAAAAAATGAGGTACATGGGGTAGGGATTTAGTTACAGTGGGTGCTATTTAAATTGTAGGGAGTTAAATGTGTGTGTGTGTGTGTATAAATATATATATATGTATATATTTATATATATGTATATGAATGTGGTGAAAGTGGCCCAGGGTTCAATCCCTGGTACCCATCCCTCCCCTCAAAAAAAAAAAAAAACAGTCAAGAGAAAGTTATCATTAAGAACTTTCTTGATTCTAGTATACCACAGAATCTTCTCCTTTGGTGTCTCCCAAACCCCTAAAATAGATTAGTATTTATACTCCCATATCTGAGATCTGTTGGAAGATCTTTTGCATATTTCTAGAAACATCCACATTTATTTTACACTATGATTTTTATTAATAGAAACAGCTTCCATTTATTGAGCAATTATTGTATGTAAGGCTCTATGAAACACATTTTCTTAGGTAAGCCTCATAGTGACTCTAAAAAGTAGGATTTTACAGATGCAATGCCTAAGGCAAGAAGAGATTAATTTGGGCTAGAATGGTGGAGTATTTGATTCAATCTCAGTCATGGTCTAAAGACCCTGTTATTCACCACCAGGTGAGTTGCTTTTTATTTTGCATAGAAACTTCCATCTGCTTTTATATATTTCTGAGAAATGAAGACAAAATTTAAATTAAAAAATTAGGTACATGGGGTAGGGATTTAGTTACAATGGGTGCTATTTAAATTATAGGGAGTTAAATGTGTGTATATATATATATACACATATAGAGAGAGAGACACATATATATAAATGTATACATGTATGTAAAGGGGATCCATTAATATGCATATTTGTGGTGACTGATTATTATTTTATTAAAATGCACTTTAATTTCCAGTCCAATAAAGTCCTCACTACTTTTTATGCATGTCTTTTGATCCATAGCTTGAGAGTGAGGACTTTTTAAAAATGTTGATTCAGAGGGAGAAATCTTGATGGAAAGCTTCAGTTCTCTGAAACAGGTTGCTTCTTATAAATGCCTAAGACAGGGTGCAGGATGCACTCAAAGTTCTGCTTTAAGACCTGAAAGAGTCTGACTGGTGGGCCTACTTATAAAGTAAAGTCCTTGATAAAAATGTATCTTGCAGCACATCTGGTTTGATTTAGCACAGTCCACAGAAACCTTGTATTTGCCTTAGAAGCCTCAATCTCTAGGGGTTCCAGCATACTGAATTATCCATGAATATTATCTAGGCATGAATAATACAATGTTTTGCCTCTATTAGCTACCTAAATCACTAGTCATGAGTATTTGTTTCTGATGTGTCATGTTATCTTTCTGATGAGTCATGTTACCTTGCGTACACTTTGGAGGGAAGAGGCATGTCATTTTGCTAAAATGAGTTACTGCCGGACATTGAAAAATCTCATAAAATAAAGTACCTACTTGGGTAAATCACCTGATCAATAGACCTAAAATATCAAACAGGACAACAGAAAGTACAGAATGTTCACACTGTACACGAGCAAACAACCCACATGCAGAGAACATTTTCCAAGGGACTAGTAAGGAAAGCCAAGTTTTCAGTCCCCTACACTCTCTTCCAACATATCACTCTATTTTAAAATGATAAGTCACCTTCCTTTTCCCAAATGCTAAACAGCATATTATTCTGGAAAGAACCCAACATGGAGTCAAAACTTTAAGTTCAAACTCCCGGCAGGCCATTCACTAGTTCTATGACTTCAGCCATGTTAGCTGAGTTCTCCCAGTTTTGGTGTCTCATAGGTAAAACCTCCAGGTGTTCGGTGGGTTTTGAAAGAGATGACAGCTGTGAAATGCTTAGCACAAGATCTGTAGAGTCAGTGAATAAGTGGGGGCTACTTTTATATTGGTTTGCTGTTACCCTGCCACTTATTGATTTATAAGTAAAATGCCAGTCTCCGTACATTGTATTTATTCAATTCAATCAACGTTTTATTTCTCTTTGTAGAGTATCAATCATGACATTGTGTGAAAGAGTGGCACAGTCTATGAAGTATGAGTCAGAACTACTAATCATGTTCGTCCATGAATGAGTCATCTGATCTCTCTGGAATTCCATTTTCTCTACAGTGCGTGAGCACTGGAGATCATCCTTACCATTCCTTTCAGCTCTGACTTGCTATAGCTATGATTTGAACTTTCAAGAGAGACAAAACCAAATCAAGGGAACTGTGGGTCTCTGATTACACCTTTAAATATTAATATAAGCTGGTTAACATTGAGTTTGTAAAACAGGTCCATTTGATGAAAGTGTTCTATAGTCAGAAAGAAGATTTATCAAGTAGAAACACAGATCACAAATACAGTAAAGGTGTAAATGAGTGGCCAAGGAGGGAAGATTGTTGCAAATCTAAGATTTCTTGTCAGTTCAGAGAATGTCATAGACATGTTAAAAAAGGAAGGCAAGCACCGTTGTTGACAAATTGAAATTATCCATAGTAATGACTGATGGGTATTTATAACAAAATATAAAGATAAAATTTAATATATTATTTATTATTTAATATATTATTATTATTTAATATATTATTTATTTGATATAAATGACATGAAATGTTGAAAGTTAAGACTAACAATAGGGTTCTATGATTTTAACATGATAATAAGCAATAATCATAGACATTTGATAAGCATCAACAGTATTCAATATTGAGCATACTCTGTGGCTGGTATGTACACAAACCTCATGGTTTATCCTTTAAGGTAATGTATTTTATGCAGAAAGTGAACACTGATTCCTACTAGATAAAGATATTGTCTTCAAGAGAGCTCACATTTCCTGAAACATTAGATCTAGGCAGTATTAGGAATCATGAGGGAAAAACTGCACTATTTAAAAGCTGTGTGGGTGGTGGAACTCAGCCACGTGTGAAACTCTGGAGGACCTATTTCAGTTTCAGCACTCTGGAGACACAATGACTTGCTAATGGGTACTTACAGTCCCGGTACTGATGTGCTTAGCAGCATACTGGAAGTAGACTTTTATCTGTAAAATAGGGGATGGTAAGAGTATCTATTTTATACCCTTGCTGTAAGGATTAAATAAGATACAGTACTGCACATAATAGATATCCAATAAGTATAAGGTAGTATTAGTAGTAATGCTAATATACTACCAAGGAGTACATAGAAACTTTATAGAAATAAAAGTTGCCAAAATATCTCACATCTAGGAGTCTAAAAAGAATACTTGTGATTGTTAACCATATTAGAGTTTTCAGTAACACTAAAGAGATAAAGCAATACGCTCCTTGAGAAAATTCTGTATGCACTCTATAATTAAGAATATTCTTTTTTTTTTCTTTTTTTAAAAGAGTACATTATGATAGTTGGGTTCATTTTGACAAAATCATACATTCGTGGAATTTGATTTACTTCATTTTAGTTCCCAGAGCTCCCTGTTTTCCCTCCCCTCTTTTCAAGAATTTTCTTAACAGGAGTGTAAGTTTTGGCAATTGCTGTTTGAGAGCACATGGATGGGAAGAGGGTGGAATGAGGCTGATGGTGGTACTTGGAATGGTTAGAGAAATGAATAAGATGCACAAATATGTTGGGTCCACTGAGTGAACTGTTGTGCAGAAAAGAGCAATACTGGCTCCTGATGGGCCTGTTGGAGTCTAGAACTCAGAGCAGAACCAGACCAGAATGAAGGAATTATTTCAAGAAAGGGAAAGATTCTTTGCCTGTTTCTGTGAAGCAAACAAAGAACCAGCCTAACAAAGGGATATTACTGATTAAGGCAGAGACCTGTGTCATGGAAAAACATGTCTTTTTCTTACATAAGCTATCTAGGCAGCTACTTCATCACTTAGGGTTTGCTTCCGGAAAGTCAGATAACACTAATCATCTGTTAGAAAAATTTCAAGCTTTAGAATTTAAAAATGTGGTTTACATCTGCCTCAAGGGTTGACAAATTATGGTGGTAGGGTGTTTGCATCTTATAACATTACTTTAAAAAATTTCCTATCTATAGCAGAGGTAAAACTAGTATTCTAGGTTCCAATCAGGGATCAAACAGCAGAAAACCTTTAAAAATTCTCAGTTGAGTATGGTGTATGGTGATTACTGAAGACATAACTGAATTCAAATCAACTCGAACTGAGTTTGAAGGTAAGAGAATTTTTTCTTGAAGTGATGATTAAAATAAAAATAATTACATGTTTCCTTCAGAGGCTTATTTGGTTACTTGTAAAATTCTTGTTTTTCTGACTTTCCTTCAGGATAGAACTAGACACATACAAGAGACTGGCTTAAAGGGACCAATAAACACTTCATTACCTATCTTATCTGGCATTGACTACTTTAAGGCTATATCCAGTTTCTCCCTTCTGGCTCCTCCAGGCATAATAAACCTTCCCTTGAGCCACTGAGGTGAAGATATTGTCAGTACTGCTTTTAAAGCCCGGAGAAAAACTCCTCTGTGCTTGGTTGTGCTTCCCTCCAGCACCTCCCAGACCTCAGTCTCCACCAAGTGCCATGTGGACAGATATCCTTAATGCTCAGACAGGTGGATGTGTGCTATAAATTCTATGTTGGACTTGGACATTATCTTTTATAAATTCTAAATCAACATAAACATCATACTTTTATGGAGTACGACTTGGTGCTTACTAGAGGAGTTTCTTCACAGTCACTAGATTCTTTAGGAATTATCTTTTATTGTTTTGAAATGATTCAGTGATTTCCTAGGGTAAACCAGAGCCTGTTGTTTTCCTGATAAGATCTTATAGTAGAGAAAAAAATTCTTAAAATGCTACCTGGTGTCCTTTAAATTTTTCAGTAGCTCCTAGCTCCTAGGGTTTCTGAGTTGGCGGTAAGTACATAACTTTCCACTCAAATAATACCATTCATAGCCACTATCTGTTCCTTTGCTTCCCTCCACTTGCTTTGGGCTTCAACAGTGAGTGCAACGAAAACATAAAATGTGTAAACAATGACACCATTGAAATTACCTCTCAATAATATTTGATATCTGTACATTGAAAAGATGGCTCCTTTAAAATTTACAGAAGGAGCATTTTTTTTTTTTTACATATTCTTTGCTATGGCATTACTCCATATGTGTTCTTGGGCATTGAAAGGGTCTGATGAGTGTTTTTATATCTACAAGATGGTGTTGAAGTTGGGTCTAGATGATGTATAGTGGTACTGATATATTTTTTATGCTTCATGTACTAAATTTTTAAAAAGTTACACCTGCAGATTTTTATCTGTTGTTCCATCAGCATAAACGCTCCAGGATCAGCACTTTTCTGTTCTCCCATGAAAAGTGATGAGGTCTTGCAAGGGCTGAGGTCATATGATCTGTCTCAGTGCTGTCTTAAATGGTTGCCAGAAGCTGGGGCATAAAGTGAGTGCTATTTTGGCCACACTTTATTGAATTCCCTCTCCAGATGCTCTACATATTTCACAGCAGAATTAGCAATAGCAATCATTGTGGAAGATCATAAATGTCCCAACTCCTCTCTCAATCCCCAAACTAGTTCACAGCTACTACTAGCTGAAGATGATGACAAACTTATTCCATCCACCTGACAGTGCAAAAAGTCCATGTACTTGAGGGCCATGGGGTTCCAAAGAAGAAAAGAGGGAGGTTAGGGGAGCATCATGGGAATGCAGAAAGTTTGGCTTTGAAGGCTGCAACTTCTCCTTGCTCGACATTCTGTACATTTTATAGGACCTAAGAGGGCAGCCAATAACCCTCAACCATGTTTCATAGCCTGAGCCCCAAGCTGGACTTGTCATTTTCATTCCAAAATCACATAATCCTCCTGCAAGCCTTTGCATCCAAATCCATTTTAGCAGGTAATTTGCATAGCCAAACATTTCTCGAAAACTCTCTCCGGGGTGAGCTTACCTGGGAATCTCTATGGTGTCATCTGAAATAAAGTGACCAGGATTTTAGTTTTCATTTAAAATTGCAATCTAGCTCAGCAGTTCCATCAAAGTGATGTTAATGCATAATAATATTCATAAGAGCTGATGCCTTGTGGGAAGGTATATTTAGAAGTTTTTCTTTCCGTGCAGCTATTTAAGGCGTGTGGATCAGTCTCCTTAGCATGGCATCCCCTCAAATATAGTAAATGACTGTCAGCAAATAAGTGACAAAGTCAAACTGAATCTCAAGTTTTTATGCTACAAGATGAGGACAAACCACACGCCTGAACCTTGGGACTCTGCTGTAGCCTTCCTTATTGGTTATCTACATGGTCAATATAATCCGGTGATGATATTCAGATGTATTTCTCAGATATTTATTTTCCTGACAAGTTCTAAGGAATTTGTGAGTGGAGTTACTTTTCATCTCCAAGTCCATTGATATTTTTATCTCCAATATATGATTTGTCTTTCTAACATCTGCTCTCTGAAGAATTATAAATGCTAAGATTCACTTATATGAATGATATATGAATTTTATAACATGATATTTCTTAATCCTGTGGCTCTTCAGTTGAATGATGAGTGTTCTGGTGTTCAGATTTTTGAAATTAGACCATCTTCTTAGGCTCCCAATATCAGGTAGCCTTAGTATTTAAGTAGAATCCACCAATACCCCTGTTTTTCAGGTGATTAACTATAATGACCAGCATATCTCGAATTTTAGCCTTGACAAAAATTGTCACTTGGGAAAAATAGTTTTGAGAAGTTTATACAACAAATTCAGCTCACTACATGCTTGATCCAGTCGCTTAAACTATTTAAGATGCTGATAGAAATGAATTGATGGAAAAGCAATCAATTTAGTGGCTTCGAGTTGATTTGTCACATTGCTTTCCCATCTTATTTTGGTTCATTTCTTTGTTGAAAAGTTTGACCTATAGGGGAAACACATTCTGGCACCCTTCAATCTCTTTTTGGAAAACCAGATTTTCTTCAGTCTACAAGTTTTTTGGAGAAACTGCCCCATCGGTCAATGGCTTGTCAGCAACAGTGTACCTAGATTAGTCTACATGATTTTATTAAGCCTCAAGAAGAATTTCACAGCTTCAACAACTGATGCCCTTTCCATGTTCCATTTTCCACAACCAGAATGGAATGGCTTCTGCCCCCGCTTCATTACCTACAATTGCGCAGCATTCACAAGCATGCGCGCACACACACACATATGCCCCTAGGTTGGTAGCCCATTTTCTATAGTTTTTTCCTCTACAGACACCTTTGTATACATCGTTGACTTGACAGCGGTTGGAAACACATCCTGGGTTCCTTACCCAGCTTTCTCCCTTGGCTGGGGTTGTGAGGATGTTAATGGTGAATGGTGGGGGTGGACTGAGGCCCCTGTTATCATGCAAGCAATTGCTAACTGAGGACCTCTGACTTTGTAATTTGTTCTTTATGGACTCGCCTGCAGCCAATAAGCAAAATCAATAGTCTTTGCTGAAAAGTAAGCAAGTGCCAGTGTGTTATGTGACAGGTGAAGATACATGTGCTTACCAGGGGTCAGGGGCCACATCAAATTTCTCTCTGACTTCTTTTCAAAAAGCTCAATCCATTTAGGACGCATTCGTCATTGGAAAATGTTGCAGCGGGGAATAAGAAAGGCTGCTGCTCTTCTTTTCTCATTTAACGATGTTTGTTTTCAACAGCCTGTTCAATAATGTCACTGGGAAGAAATTATGTGAGAAGAATAAAGTGCTTAGAGTCTATTTATTTATTCATTCATTCATTTCTGTAGAATAACACTAGCTGTTGCTTTCTCATGTATATTAATACAGCTGTGGTCCTCCAAACATTTGTTTGTTCTATTCCTTTCCAAGAAATGGGTAAGTCTCTATCTATTGTGGTGGAATTGATTACCTGTAGTTTAAGGCAGAGGGAAGGTTATATGAGCTTAAAGGGAGACATACATATCTCTCGGCCAACATTATGGTAGGATGTAAATCTACTCAATAATTTGGCTTCTGATAAGATGCCAAGAACCTTTTCTATTTTCTCTTCACAACCATCAGACATCAGGCAGTTTTGGAGAAGGATATAAAATAAAAGGCTAATGAGCAAAAGTGGATTCAAAAGAACTAAAATAAAATGGGCTTTTAATCTTTGATATTTTATTGCTGCAATTTCTCCATTTGGCTTCTCACATTCTAATTCGTTTTAAGGTTCAACTCAGAAAACAGAATTTGAGTCACAAGCAGGATTTCTTAACTTGATATTAAGACCAAACAAATAAGTGAACAGGGATTTCAAGGCACCTGAAAAACATCATATACAAAAAACATCATGAACCCAGGCATCTAGCAGTAACCAGGCAGGCGTGTCAAATGAAGGCAAGACTGAGCAGCCCCAGGTGGCTGCCCAGTGGCAGTGTCTGAGAACAAGCTTTCATGGGGCATGGGAGCAACTACTTTGACTTAGAAATTTTTCAAAAGGAAAATTTAAATTTAGGACCTGTTTATGTAGAACACAACCTAACTTCAATGGTTTCTCTGCTTCCTAGTAGTAAATCTGACTTTGTTGTTGTCTTACAAGAAGGACCAGTATGAATGTTTGCAGTTCTGTCATCCCAAGGACAAACACATGCACTTTGTTTAGAACCATTATAAAAACTACCATGATCCCAGAGAATGCTGTTTTGGTAGTACCATGGGCTTTAAATCCTTTGAGGATTCAAAATTCTGCTGCCTCAAGAGTTGATGCTCGGTAAGCTTATAGGACATCTTATTACAGGAACGCATCACAATGAAAATTCCTGCCTGCCAAAAGAATTTATAAAACCCACCTAATATCCTCCTTTTTTCATATTATAGCTAACATCACAGAACCATGTTATAAGAAAGTAATTTGTGTAGTATTTTAGAATACATTGGAGCTCAGACTAGTATGTAAATTATATATGTAATTTGTGTAGTATTTTAGAATACATTGGAGCTCTAACTAGTATGTAAAGCCCTCAAGAATAGAGATCGTGTCTTACATGACTCTGTATCCTGTATATTTTGGTTGCCAATTCAGAGTTTTATATGAACAAAATCTAAATCTGAATTTAAGGCTAAAATATAATATATATATATATACTAGATCTATATATAAACATGAATATGGGATACATTAAACTACCCCTATCAAAGAAACATAATTTGTTTTATGTTTGTCTTTAAGAAATTCTGGAATTTAAAAAATTCCTGATATACCTTAAAAGGCAAGTTGTAAATTCTTTGAGAAAAAGACTCTTTATCAAATGTAAAATTCCATCAATTATAGATGGGAGTGTTATTTTACCTAAGAAAGAAAATAATGCTATCACACAGCTGCATGATGCTCATAGTGTCATTGATAAAGGTATATATACAAGCTTCATTTTCACTCACATATTATTATAGTTATCTTTCATTTATGTTTTTAAGTAACTATGGTAATAGAAAATGGGATATAAATCTTTTCTCTAAGGGAGTTCAACACACATTCAATAAATTCCTCTACTACACATGAAACACAATTACTTTTAAAGGGACAAGCACTCTTCTAATTCATGGATACAGAAACTACTAGAAAGAATGTGAAACTTCACTCTCCAATACAGTATCCTATGTGACTATAGAACAGTTGAAATGTGGCTAGTCAAAAATGATAAATGATAAAAGTATATAATTCATTCCAGAGTTTGAAGACTCAGTGTAAAAATATATGGGAAACTATCTCATTCATCATGATTTTATTGATTAGGTAATGAAACGATAACGTTTTGGATATGTTACATTAAATAGAATGTTATTAAAATTAATTTCATGTGTTTCTTTTAACTTTTTGAAATATACTAGAGAATTTAGTTTCCTTTGTGACTCATGTTGTTTTTCTGTTGGACAGGGTTGATAAAAGTTATCTTATCCAGGTTAACAAAGGTCATCAGAACCAAATTGCTACATTAGGTCTACTTGATGGTTCCTATAAAAATAAAATTTCCTGATCTTTTTAACTCTAAGATCCTCATGTTTTTATACCATTTTCCTTTCAAAAATACCTAACTACATGTGGTTAAATGCTTCATTCTTTATGCTTCTTACAAAAATGAATTTATATATCAAACTGAAAATATTTTTTGACCTGATGTTCAGAGTTTTGTTGGAATGAAAAAAAAAAAATAGATCTCCATCAGCAATTTGTAACCTTACTTATTGATAGAAACCCATTTGCAGGTTTTTCTCAGATTGATAGTACATTTCTTCCTGTTTGCTCTCCTCTTCCTCCTCCTCCTGCTCCTCCTCATCCTCATCCTCCTGCTCCTCCTCATCCTCCTCTTCCTCCTCCCCCTCCTCCTCCTCCTCATCATGACCTTCGTGCTACTTCCTGGTCATCCCAACATCACTATATACTCAGGTTCACACAATCAGGGTTCTCATATTTTAACACCTCAAAAATCTGATTGAAACTTACAATCAACGACATCATGAGCATTACGTAGCAGTGTAATTGATGGCATTATTTTCTTTCTTAGAGATAGGTAAAATAATACTCTCATCTATAATTGATAGAATTTTACATTTGATATAAGAGTCCTTTTCTCAAAGAATCTACAACTTGCCTTTCAAGGTATGTCTGGATTTTTCAAATTCTAGCATTTCCTGAAAATCACATATTGTATTCCTTCTGCCTATCTAGACCATCAGAAGGAAGCATTGTTCAGTGAGTTGACCACTACTTTTGTGAAGAGACAGGATCCTATGGTGACCACTCCAGAATTAAAGGTGCAGTGCCTTTTAGTTAGGAGCAGCGACCGCAGGCCTAGACCTATGGCAGTGATATAATTTGAAAGCTAGATCACAAGCTGCCCAGGAGGTAATGAGTTCCCATTTTTGACTTAATTAACATTTTAATGGTTATAAGGACCAAAGTCTCTCCTTAATTCCATACCAACTGAGGACAGTAATTTCAGTTGCTTTTATAACTCTGACCTCAAGGTACACAAAGAGGAAAAAATAAAACCTGACAGTACTAAAGATCTTGTGTTATCCAGGTCACTGGAAGCCAGAGGCAGGGAGAACATTATCGTCCCATTGCTTGAGTAACCTCCGAGCTCTAATCCAGCTGTTTGATGTAGACTCATCAGCCTGCTGAGGCCCCTGAGGGGCCATGGCAAGGTAGATGAGAGTTTCTGATCTCAGAAGTGGAATTGGGATGTGAACTCTGAGAATGCAGACAATGTTCCTAGATACCTTACTGAGGAAACTGGAAGGCCCCAGAGGTGGCTTCCACTGCAGAGTGATGGGAGGGGCACCAATCCCTTCCCAGCAAAGATGTTCCCCATCCTGTTGCAGGTGGTGGAAAATTTCCATTGCAGATGGCTTTGAAATTAAGCTATTTTTACCTCTAGCCTGAAAATGCACTTGGGAGATAGGACATATTAAACTATCATTAGTCACCCATACCTTGAAGGTAAATACCCAATAATTAATTTATCAATTACTTATTGAGCCACATGACAGATCTGCCACTGTGCTAGACCCTGGGAATATAATGTGAACAAAAGCAAATAAAGGGCCTAATCTTATGGCATTTACAATCTAGTTGAAGAAACAGACATTGATGGGGTAAAATTACAGTAATAAATGCCTGATTTTGCAAACTGAGGTAAACAAAAGAATTTCAGTATATGTGCTTGTCACTAGTAACATGTAAGAAAAGAATATGAGACTAGAGTAGGATGCTAAATAAAGGAAGAAAAGCTTCCTTGAGGAAGTGACCCTTGAGATATATGGGAAATAAGAGTAAACATGAGCAGGTATTGACTAGATAAAGAAGGAAAACAATGCTTAAGCTTAACTAGAAGAGATCTTTCAGCCCTCTTAAAGACAGATTGTGTCTGATGAATTTTGCTATAAACAAACCAAGGAGGACATTAGATGCTGGAACATGAAAAGATCTTTGAAAGATTATTTCTGGAGGATTTGTGAAATGAAAGTTTACATATTTGTAAAATAATAATTTAAGTGAAAGTGGGGAACAGAATATATTTAAGGAAAGATAGAATAAAGAAAGATCAGAGACTTTAGTCTATGGGTAATACATGTATTTATTTTGGAAGACACTTTGCTAGGGGACAAGATGACTGAGTAGAGAAAGGAAGCCCAGCCCAGCAATTTCTCAACACCAGACTTGAGCTGTGGGAGGACTGCTCCCCAATGAGGTGAATAACAAAGGAACCTCACTGAAATGTAATACTGAACTGTAAGGAAACAAAATTTCACAGAGCTACAGAAAGTTGGCAACATAAGAAATAATGTCTTAGAGATGCGCCAGCTCCTGCAGACGGCAGAGCACAGTGGGGAGTAGGAGCAAGAGACCCCACATGGCTGGCGGTAAAGAAATTTAAAAATAAGGAAAAATTGACCTAGGGAAACCTATGGTTTACCGAGGAAGGCTGATTTTAATGGACACAGAGTTGGTAGGGTAAGCATCTCAGCAAAAACAAATCCAGACCCTCCAGCCCCCAACCCCAGCAGTTGTCCAGGACTGAAAAAGCCTTCTGGTTCAGGCACCAAATGTCAATGCACCCAATTATATTTAAAAAATAAATAAATAAAAACTACTCTATATAACATTAAATCTCAGACCCCAATAGAATAATACCAGGTGATTTCAACTAACCCTTATGTCCTTATCACCAATATACAGTTCATCAAAACATAAAACCAATAAAGATTTCCTACCTAAAAAAAAAAAAAAAAAAAAAAAAAAAAACCAAAAAAACAAACAAACAAAAAAAACTATATATCAAAGGGACCTAACAGACATCTATAGAATATTTTACCCCCAAATTACTGAATTTACCTTCTCAGTAGTTCATGGAACTTTTTCCAAAATAGACCATAATCCATTTAGTGAATACAACAAATAATCCATTTTAGCAAATACAACAAAACAATATAATCCCATGCATCCTATTGGATCATAATGGAATGAAACTAAAATTCAGCAGCAAGAGAAATAATAGAAACCACATAAACACACAGAGATTGATCAAAACTCTCTTAAATGAAGAATCGATCAAAGAAGAAATGAGGGTATAAATCAAGAAATTCTTAGAAATGAAGGAGTACAGAGATACAACATATCAAAAACTCCAGGACAGTATGAAAGTTGTTGTAAGGAAGAGTCATAGCACTGGTGCCTACATTAAAAAAAAAAAATAGATCCCAAATAAATAAACTTATGCTCTACCTCAAGGCCTTAGGAAAAGAAGAATGAACTAATTCCAAAATTACCAGAAGAAAAGAAATAATTAAGATCAGAGTCAAAATTAATGAAATTGAGAGTAAATAAAAAATATATAGCATCAATGCAACAAAGAGGTGGCTCTTTGAAAAATAAATCAGATTGATAAACCCTTAGCCAAATGAACCAAAAGAAAGAGGAGACCCAAACCAATAAAATTAGCGATGAAAAAAGAGATATCACCACAGACACTTCTGAGATCCAAAGGATCATCAGAAACTATTTTGAAAATTTATACTAAAAAACAAACAAACAAACAAAAACTTATATTCATTGGGAAGAATAAGAATAACTAAAGCAATACTGAACGAGAAAAGCAAGGCAGGAGGCATCACTACACCTGATCTGAAATTATACTACAGAGCTGTAGTAACAAAAATAGTATGGTATCCACATCAAAAGAGACAGGTAGACCAATGAAACAGAAGACACAGAGACAAATCCATATATCTACAGCTGTCTGATACTTGACAAAGGTGCCAAAAATATTTTTGAGGAAAAGACAGCCTTTTTAACAAATGGTGTAAGGAAAACTGCTATATATAGAAAAATGAAACTAGATCCCATTCTCTCACGGTACACAAAAGTCAAATTGAAATGGCTCAAAGACTTAGGAATTAGACCAGAAATCTTGCAACTGGTAGAAGAAAACATGGGTCAGTGCTCCAGGATATTAGTGCTGGCAGTGACTTCCTTAATAAGACAAAAGCACAAGAAATAAAACCAAGAATCAATAAGTAGAATTCCATCAATAAGTGGGAGAAAACTTTTGTTAGCTTCTCCTCCAATAGAGAATTAATATCCAGAATATATAAAGAATAAAAAACACTTAACGACAACAAAAAAAACCCCAAATAATCTAATCAATAAACTGACAAAAGAGCCAAACAGAAACATTGCAAAAGAAGAAACAAAAATGGAAACAAATATATGAAAAAAATGTTTGACATCTAGCAATCAGAGAAATGCAAATCAAAACTACTCTAAGATTTCATCTTACTCCTTCAGAATGACAATGATCAAGAATACTAGCAAAAATAAATGCTGACAAGGATGTCGAGGGAAAATATACACTTGTACATTGTTGGTGGGGCTGCATACCCGTACAACCACTCTGGAAAACAAAATGAAGATTCCTCAGAAAACGAGGGATGGAACTGCCATGTGATCCATCGATCCCACACCTTGGTATTTTCCCCAAAAGGTAAATCAGCATTCTTAGCAATACAGACACCTCAATGTTTATAGCAGCACAATTCACAATAGCTAAATTATGGAATCAACCCAGATGCCCATCAACAGATAAATGAATCAAGAAACTGTGATATATATATATATGTATATATTTATACATATATAATACTTATATATATATAAACACACACATAATTGAGTTCTACTCATCCATAAAGAAAAATGAAATTACAGCATTTGCTGGTAAGTGTATGGAAAGGGGGAACATCACTGCTAGGTGAAATAAGCCAAACTCAGAAACCCAAAGATAGAATGTTTGCTCTCTTTTGTGGACACTAGAGCAAAATCAAGAAAAAGAGGAGGGAAGGATAGGATAACATAAAGATCTAGGGAGGATCAGTAGTGGGAGGAGATGCAGATGCAGAGTGGAGGGATGGGAAAGGGGAGGCAATGTGGAATGATCCTTAAAAATCATGTTATGTACATTTATAAATATACCACGGGGAACTTCAGTTTTACGTATAGGCAAAAAGAATCAATTGGATATAAATAAATAGATGAGCAAATGAAGTCTAACATAGTAAAGGAAGAAGAAAGGGGGAGCCAAGGGAGGGCAAGAGGGGAAAGGGAATCTTGAACTGAAATCAAATTCCATGTATGTATGGTTTTGTCAGGATGAACCCAATACTCTGTATACCTATAAAACTAATTTTTTAAAAAGTAGGAAAAAAACACACATGGTTGCTTTCTTCTCTGAACTAGAATTCTTCTAAAGTAGGTAAAATAATGTGTGTGTGTGTGTGTGTGTGTGTGTGTGTGTGTGTGTGTGTTTGCACACATGTGTATATGTTTTCCATTTCTGGGACAGAGGTTGACAAAGTAAGACATGACTAGTGATCAGGTAAGAGAATAATAGAAAGGACCAAAGGTCAGAAGAGAAAGAATGTAAGGTTTAGAGAAAACATTCTCCATGGTGGTAGAAAAAGAAATCAAGTTTCAGAGGAACAGGAAAAATATGAGATTCCAAACCACAGATGCTTGGACAGATTGGTGCTTTTCAAAAGGTGGGAATGGAGAACACTGGACCATTGATATTGCTACACAATGATGCTACTTCTGAAAAGGGTAGCATGCAAAAACTTGTTTTTTCATGAGTGAATTGAATTGATCTAAATTAGGCATAGCAAATGTATTCCATCTTACAAGCCAAGTATTATTGATGGAAAGCTCACACTTCAGAACATTGAGTTTAAGATACAGAAACCACATCTGAACTTAGCAGGAAAGAACCCCTAACTGATTAGCAAAGCCTATCATATATAAGGGAATAGATTGCTTGTCGCATTTTTTGCCATCCCTGCTCTAATTAGTCTCATTCACCTGCTATTTACATATTTTCCCTCTTTCCTTTGGCCATCTCTTGCTATTCCAAGAGATAAGAAGAAGGAAGTCATTAAAAAAACCTTTAATAATTGTCATTTTTATAGAATCTATATTAGCTAATCTGAATTTTTCTTTGAATGATTTTAGAGAAGACATAACATCATCAAACAAGGAAGGCAGTTTTCTTAACACAAAATAGAAAATTCTAAAGAAATTTGCATTTCTGGTGCTGGGAAGTGTCAGGTCTTTTTTGGTCTCAAATCCCCTTATCTCTCACCAGGGCAAGAAGGGTAATGTTTATAACATCTGAATCTCTGAGCCAGCGAATAAAAGATATCAGTGTTACTTAGCTGAGACATGAATAAATATTCATAACAATGGCACATGAATAGCTAATTGAATGACTTTTGTTAATATTAAACTAGATATTCATGGACATGTGCCTTTTTCTATAATGAAAATACTGCCTTGGGCTAGTTTTGTTTTTCTTGTCTAGAACAATTTATGTGCTTTCACTGAAATGAATATAAACTCCTATCCTCATGACAAAAGAATTCACCATTAATTTGAGTAAAGAATTTCTTTATTCCCTTTGTGGTATGCTTTATTGAGAAAGCAAACCCTAAATGTGTCTTGAAATTTTTGTTCATACATAATATTTAATTTCAACAACACATTCAATGTCTATAAATAGAGATTTCTAGGATTATTAGGACCAGACATATCATTATCAAATCCATAAGAGATTTTCTTTTGATTAATTTAAAAAGTAATAAAAACAAAGCAAAGCGAAAGAAAATTCCTATGTGGCTGTTTGTATGAAGTTCAAACCTATTCTTTACCTTATTTCCTCCATCTTTTTTCTCCCTTCCTTTTCTTGTCCTCTCCTATTTTCCTCAAGTTCACTGCAATGCATATTTGTTTTTGATGGGTTACTTAGTATTTCTTTCCCCACCACAGATTTAATTTTATTTTATTTGGACCAGGTATTGAACCCAGAGGTGCTTAATCACTGATCCCCATCCCCAGCCCAATTTTTTTATTTTTTTTATTTTTTTTTTAATTTTGTGACAGGAACTTGTAAATTTGTTGGGGGCCTTGCTAAGTTACTGAGGCTGGCTTTGAACTTGCAATCCTCCAGCCTCAGCCTCCCCAATAGCTGGTATTACAGGCATGGGCCACCAAACCTGGCTCTTTTCTTCTCTTAATCTGACTTCCATATAGAAAGCAAACTCTTTCTTGTTGGACTAGCCCTTTCTCCCACTAAGAAATCTGTTATACTGTGTTCTCACCTTCTCTCTGGTGCTGGCACAATCAAGGGAACTGGCAGTGCCCCAAGTTTGATCAATTAGTTGTTTTCTCTAAGAACTTTGTATGATAAATAAGGTAGGCAAGGCCAGAATGTGCTCTTGGAATCTTTCATCTGGCAGCCATGGGGGCATCCCCACCAGCCTGTCTGGCTAATGAGATAATTGCTCTGCTTCCTGTTCCCTAGACCTCCAAGCTTCTTTGGTTTCTGCTCATTGACTAGTTTTTTCTTCTACCTCCAGTCAATGTGGCGAACCCTCAATATCCTTCCATCAAGTTCCTTTTGTCATAAAGTAGCTGGAATCTAAGAAATGCTGATTCATTCTTTCTTTGCTGTCTCTTAAATATTAAGCATTCATAGTTCATTAAACAGGGTTTTACAATAACCCCTGTTAGAATTTGATTTTCTAATACATTGATTCATCATTTGTCATATATGGCCTGTTGGAAGACTTCTGTGACCAGACTGATACATTGGTTACAGGGATATATGAAATTCACAGTATGACCTGGAGTTTCTCCAGTTCATAATCACTCTGCAGTTATGGTAATTGAATTGAACTTGAAGTTGTTAAGTTACTGGACACATCATGTTAGATCCTCAGTGTCTCTTAGAAAACAAAGAGATGGTCTACAAAGAAGTGAAAAAAATACACAGGAATTTGTTGTTATCTAGCCTTCTATTTGGGGCTAACTCACAGGACTTGTGCAAGGGTGGTGATTTCCAAACTTGACTGATAATAAAAATTATCTAGAATTTTTTATATGAATTCATATATTTCCTGACCCCATTCAGTGTGTTCTTGGTAACTAGATCTGGAATAGGATCAAAATTAGCAAACATGTGCAATCTAAAGAAAGGAGAATGATAGACAATAGAGGACCCAAAATAATTTCAGTAACTCAGAGGAGATATTTTGAATTCCAAATTAAGGCAATAATAATGGAACATGAATAGGAAGGAATGGGTTTGAAATCTATTTGGAAAACAAAATAAGCCATTGATGCTTATGCAATTTAATGGAGTTGAAGAGAATAGGATCAAGCATGAGCCATGGGATTTTAGCTTGAACAACCAAGCAAACAGTGATTTCATTGCTAAGGCAGAAAATACTGAAGGAAAAGTAAATTTGGAAACAGGCATGCTTGGACTTAATGAATTAAAGGGCTTCTGTGAAATGTCCAGGAAAAATGTTTAGCATGGAGGTATGGTCTGATGATCAGTTTAAAGATGCAATTTTGGAACACCAACTGCATAAAAGTGGTGGTTCTAAACATGCAAAGGGAAAGGTTAGTCAAGGAAGGTATGAAAAAAGGAAGGGTTAAGTCCAGGTTGAACCTTCAGGATCACTAACATTTAAGGAACAATAGGAGAAGAAAACTAGAATAAGGTCTGAGATGAAATAACTGGAAGAGGTGGGAGAAGAGGTGGTTACAGACAAAGGAGAAAAGAGTACTATAAGTTAGGAAGCAGGTACCATTGTCAGCTAAGTAGAGGTTATGGATATAAAGCTGGAAAGTGCAGGTTCAGTCTATAGAAGAGTTCAATATCTTTTGACCAAGAATGTAAGGTGAAATTTTGAGAATAGACTTTTGGTGAAAGTGAACTGAGGAAGGAGTGAGTAGATTTCACACACAGGCAAGTCTTTCAAGAATGCTCAGGTATTTTATTAAGCTCACATCTTCCATTCCAAGCCTAGTCCAATGTTGAGCTCACAAAATGCCAAATATTTTAGTCACCTGTTTTGCTGCTGTGACCGAAAGACCTGGAAAGAACAATGTAGAGGAGAAAGTTTATTTGGGTCTCACAGTTTCAGAGGTCTCGGTGCATAGACAGCTAACTCCATTGCTCTATGCCCAAGGTTAGAAGCAAGACATCATGGTGGAAGGGTGTGGCAGAGGAAAGCAGCTCAGGACATGACAATCAAGAAGCAGCAGAGAAAGACAGCTCCACTCACCAGCGACAAAATAAATACTCCAAAGTTTGCCTTCAGTGACCAACCTCCTCCAGCCATACCCTACCCACCTATAGTTACAACCCAGTAAATCCATTCAAGTGAATCAATGTACCAAATAGGTCTAACAATCCAATCACCAAACATCTGAATTTAGGGTAGTATGCAATCAGATACTACTGTGCGTTATCAGCTTGATGGCTGACTTGTTGAATTGTTCACCAAAATTCATGCTTCTCTTTTTATGGTGTAGGGTTGTTTCTGTTTGACAGCTGTGTGGTCACAGACATTTTTAGAAACTCATGTATCTATGTGTGGGCATGTGAGTAGTTCTTATCAATAGGATGAGAGTGGAAGCAATACTTGGCTCTTCCAGTCTAAGGGTTTTAAGGAGCAAGATTCTCCAATCTTTCTATCCTTGTCAGATAGGTACATATAAACACCTCCAAGGGCCAAGGTCATGGAAGAGCACAATCTGTGCACCAGTCAAACAGAAACATCTGCTTTGGGTTATACCATGTTAGTTGTGTTATGTTATGTGATGTTATGGAAATGTTGGAGTTTAGTTGTTTTAACAGCATTAGTATGAACCTATCTGAACAAAGTTTGGACCAAGATTTGGCTTACAGTTTTAGATAACTGAATTAAAATTTTCTAATATACAAATGTGTTGACATCATAGAAATGTAGGTTATAACATTTACTTGGTGCAAATTTGAAACAATGTGGCCCATCTCCCAATTTGTTGTTTACAAACTTTACTAATTTAAAGTTTAGTGATGCTATTCAAAAGTAACAAGTGGTATTAAGCACTAAATTAGCTAATCAATTAATTCAATTCAGAAAGCAAATTAAGATTGTCTGGCAAATAAAATACAACTCTTTCTACTGATGATTAAATCTTAATGATCTGCCAATTATTTCTTTCCTTGTGGGTTACATTAAGATATCTTCAATCCATTATTTCTGCTCAGAGATAGATAATTGCTTGATAGTATTCCTATGTGCCAAAAGAATAGATATTTTTATTTCTTAAATTCCATCTGAAAATGCAATGAAGGTGTTTCCTCTGGATCCAAGATGGCTACATACAACTCTGCCCTACATATGGGTATGAAGCTGTCCTGGTCCATTCGTAAATTATGGGTCCAGGAAAGAATTTATCGTGTGGAAGAAAGATGCAACTTTTAATTTGTCCAAATATGTGATTTGGATCAGCAATGGCCCTAGATAGTGAGACCATTCCTCCCATTAATTTTGGAGTTCATTTAATCCTAATACATCAAGAGTTCCATTTTTGTTTTTAATAGTTTCATACATTTGATTGTTGGGCATATGACTCAATTTCAAATATTTTCTCTTATAGACAATACTGTATTGAATATCTTTGATCATGTGTGTATCTTGTTCTAGGAATAAATTCCTCAAACCAGGGTTGATGTATCACAGAGCAAATGTATTTGCAATTTTGATAGGTATTATAAGTTGCCCACTCCATAAATGTTGGGTGCCTGTTGGCCATCACCTCCGACAACCAATGTGTCATCATACATCTTTACTAATTTGGTAGGTGAACAGCTCCTTCTAAAGTAGTTTTATTTTTAGTCACTCTTATGAGGGAAGGATCTTCTCATATGTTTAAAAACTAAGTTATAGTCTTGTCTTTTTATTTATATGGTAAAATCTTTGTACATTATTTCATTTCAACCTATCTTCATCAGTGTATTTTAAGAGTGTGTATGTATTATCTATGTCATATGACTGGATTTTAAATTTTGATAATATTTTTATATGCTAAAAGAATAAATTTTTTTTTCTTAAATGTCATCTTAAAAAGCTATGCAGGTGGACTTGGTGGTGCATACCTATAATCCCAGTACTGGGGAGGCTTCATCTTTTAATAGGAAAGTGTGTTACATTTATATTTGTTGATATGAAATATATGTTTCTGTTATAGTACTCTTCTTATTTTATTCTTATTTTGTGGGTTTTTCAATCTTTAACTCTACAATTCATATTTTCTTTAAACCTTTAAAATACAAGTCTCCTTCTGAATGTTTATATACTGTTTCTAATCTTCCAGTGCTATGTTTTTAGAAATTATAAATTTAGAACCAAATTTTATAAGATATAATAAACTCCCTATTTTTGAAGATAATTATCTATTATTTACCTATTCAAGAAATAGCACAATTACTATATTTGTATTTCTTCCCATCTCCCATCCTCCCCAGTTTGAGTTTAGCTAATATTATTATTACTCCCTTGGCTTAGCACTTCCTTGTGATTCTTGAAAAGCGTTTGAACATATACTACTTAATTTATTTCACTGATTAAAGACACTCAGCTCTCCCTCTTTCCTATGATAAATCATGAGGAAACCAAGCTACATACATTTCCCCCTTCTTTCCCACCTCACTGGTATTTGTGGTACTGCATTGTTTCTATTGCAGTGATTTCAGAAAGGAAAAGAGGAAAAACACCTCCACTTAGTTGGAAATCTTAATTCATCTTTGCCTTTTGCATGGTGCCAGGTACATTATTCTGCATGTAATAGTTACTCAATATATTGAAAATACCATGACTAACTTTCCATGGTTAAACTGGCCTGGAAGAGCACTTAATCCATTTGAACATATCCACTTGGTATAGGCAGCGTTAGATAATTACAAGGGTTCCTTTACAGAGATACAATATTTTTGCCTGAGCTTAACAAGTGGCCGAGAACAGACCAATGCTTACCCTTTGGTAAGCAGATAGATCTTAAATGTGACTCTCAACAAGGGCTGAGTCATATAATCCCAGTTCCTCCTCCCAATGTTACATGATGGTGAGGAAGAGAGTAGGAGTGTGCGAGAGAGACCAGGAGGGATTTAACTAGAGAATTTTTCTCCATATAGAAGGAAATATCAGGAAAAGGAAGTGTGTGTCCCCAATCTTTGTCCTAACATCTCACCCATTTCATATAGTTTGTATAACACTTCCTAGATAAACTAGGAAGTAGCTAATAATCAATCACAAGTAATTCTAGAAGAAAGATAATTGCATGAGACTGCTTGATATCATAATTACCTGCCTTTTGATGTTTGGAATTGCAGTAGGCAGAATAAAGGTCCCCCAAAGATTTCCATTCACCAGAATCTGTGAGTATGTCAGGTTGCATGGCAAAAGGGTCTTTGCAGATGTGATCAGGTTACAGGACTTTAAACAGGGAGATTATCCTAGATTATCTGGTGGGCCCAAACTAATCACTTGAGCTTTTAAGAGGAAAGCAGAACAGTTAGCCTGAGATGCTGCATAGGAGAGGAGGGAGGTGAGGTTGCAGCAGCATGAGGGCAGATAACTGCAGATAAGGGCTGGAGGAAGGTCTTCACCTCGGTCCTACAAACTGCATGGAACTGAATTCTGCCAACAACCAGGAGGAAACTGGACGTGGATTCTTATAGACTCTAGAAAGGAATGAAGCCCCGATGGCACCTTCATTTCCACCATGTGATATTCTAAGCGGAATATTAGCCTACTGTTCCTGGACGTAGTAAACCTTAAGATAATACATTTTGTCCTATTTTAAGCTGCTAGTTTGTGGCGATTTGTCATGGCAACAATAAAAAACGAATGCAGGAATAATTCAGGCAAAACAAAACTCACTTTGGAATCTGGTGGTCTATACTAGCTGTGTTTGAGATCTGTGCATCCCTTCCTACCTGTGGTAAGCAGACATTTGACAGACAGGCACTTGCAGCAAGCATCATGTCAGTATGAGTGAACTTGAGATCCTGCACTCTAAGTGATCTTGCTGAGACTAGGAAACAAAATAAAAGAAATTTATTTCCTCCATCCATTTGATAAATTTAAACACTCAAATCAGTTGTTGGTTTGGTTTTCCCAGTTGTCTGCAAAATTCAAATTTACAATGTAACTTTCAACATCCTGTCCTTCTCTGTCGCTAGGCATACCAAAGGGTATGAAAGAATAAGAGGGAGGAAAGAATAGGAGCAGACGATATCTTCTGTCTTCACTTGACATCCTGTGTTTCCTCATCTGTACTATTAGCAGTGAAACTGCATTCTATCAGCATTGTACACTGTGAACTGCAAATTTCAAGACCAAGTGGACATAGTCTAAGACAATAAACTAAACAAGTAGATGACTTGTTTAATCAGATATCTAAGCAAGAGTTACAACCTAAAAGTAAATTAAATGAAAAAATTTCCTACTAGTCTCATCTCTTACCCTAGTATTAATATTAATTATGTTACTGTACATTGAATTATCTAGATGCTTTTCTTTGGGGATACTGTTTTCATTTCACCCTCCTAATACTCCCTATGTATAGATTACATATGACTCTGGAAGCACAGAGAAGTTAAGAGAATAGGTTAAGCTGACACAGCAAGTTCCTGGCAAAATTGGGGCTGGTACACGTTTTCTTTTATTCTTAACCACATTTCCCTTTGACACACTGAATTTTTTCCAAATAACTAAAATCCCTATTGTCCATTAAAAGTCCAATCGGATGGCCCTAAAAATCTATCCATTGCCTATACAATCATCTAGTATTTTGCCATCGTTCCATATTATGATTTCTCACCATGCAATGTTTATTTTGAGACCAACAGCACTTTTCAAAAAAAGATTTTCCCCTAAACTTTAGCTGTCACTATTTCCTCCTAGAACAATGAAAATTTGACAGCATATGGGAAATCAG
Organism: Sciurus carolinensis; assembly: GCF_902686445.1. Taxonomy (NCBI): domain Eukaryota; kingdom Metazoa; phylum Chordata; class Mammalia; order Rodentia; family Sciuridae; genus Sciurus; species Sciurus carolinensis. The sequence continues at coordinate 72,084,876 of NC_062224.1, forward strand.
TCTCACTAGTCCTTTTCTTCTACGTATTATTTGGAAACTCAAGAACTCAATAACTTTTAGTTAGTTTCTCTTTTGCCTATGAAATGCAATCCATGTACTGGTCTCTTATGCAGAAAAGAATCTATAGTTTTAAATGAGAAGATAGATGTATAAAAATAAATCAGATGTACACAAACCCAGAGATTTGGTGAGTTTTGTACCATGCAAAATCTGTTCTTACAACATATTTCTGAAAGGAGATGTAGGAAGGAGATTTTTCACCCTATATTCTTTTTGAAAATTTGAATTTATACTGTATGTAAACTCCACCCATCTCAAATGTAAACTTGAATTTCAAAGACAAAAAAATTAAAATGAAAGTAGAATTCATAGAAATAAAACAAGGCAGCAAAAGACTAAAGATTGAAATACAACTGTAATGAACAACATGAGTGGTCTACCCGGATGCCCAGGGTCCCTTCATGCCCTTTTAACGCACCCTGATCTCAGCACACCTACTACACCATGCTTGACCTTCTATGGACAGTGCCTGAGAATTCTTTTCCAGAGAATAAGCTCTTGGACCACAAGAACCAGTTTGCCCACCCTACTCAGCAGGACAGAAGAATCTAGGGGTGTATTGTCCAATTGGGTGACTACTCTTACAAGACAGATGCTACAGAGGTAGCAAAAGCTAGCTCCTTTATTCAGGTTGGAACAACTCTGAATGTCAAGATCTGGCTGAAGTCTACCTTCTGAGGCCTTTTGCCCAAGACCACACCCATGCTGGATTTCCTTCCGGTCCTTAATCCTGTCTTCCCGTGCATTTCCTAGACTCCTCAGAATTTTTTTTTTTTGTATTATTTTCTAAAATCATACAAATTCTCATATCAGGGAGAACTTCTGCAGAACTCTTACAAGATAGTTTGTATCACAGTTGATCCTAGGAAACTGGAAATCCAGAATGAATTCTGGAATTGGATATTTGATGGTCACCTGAAAGCAAAGGCCCTTGTATTGGTGCTAAGTGGGGTAGTAACTCTCCCTATGTTACTAAGATTTTCATCTCTGTCAGGTTGCATTGGGACACAGATGGAATGGATATTTTTGCCTTGTGCAACATTGTTTGCATTTGCAAGAAATGGGCGCAAATCGTAATTACAAGGATGACGAAATTGGTTGTTGCTGAGTGCGCTGATTGCATCAAAGAAAGAAAGACACTGGTTTAGGTCCCTCATTCACCTACATAAGGTACAGTATTGAGGTCAGAAGAACTTTAAGAGCATTTAAAGACTTAGAAACACATTTTTCAGCCAAAGGACAGAACATGCTAAAGACTGGACACATGACTCAATGGTAAGGGTAACACCTATTTCAGAGAAGTCTTGAACAACCATGATAAATGCTCCACCACCAAATTGTGGTCTAGTTCGGAAGGAGGGGACCCTAAGAATCAAGATAGAGTCATCTGCGTAGATGTGCTATAGAGCACATTCAATCACGATTGAGCACTCTGAGTCTGCAAAATTTCCAAACTCTCCTTTTCTAGAGTGAAGCATTCCCCTGTGTGTTTGGGGAGCCTCAACTAATGTGGATACACTGAAAGGCAATATTTTTTCCTTCCTTGTGATCTTCCCCCATGTTTTTTCTTTAATACTAGACAGATATGTAGTTTCAGGTCTCAGTGTGATTCAACTGGGGAAATTTGGCCAAGTTAAGGGAGAAAAAAATGATTTTCCAAAGAATCTCCAGGGCTTGAGTAGTGTGTACTCTTAGATACTGGGAATGTATGTCTGGAAGTCAATATTGCAGGATGCTGGGCCGTGATGGTGGATCAAGGAGAGTTTACTGATGATATAGGGACCCTTGCCTATAACTCAGTATTTAACACTCACAAGATCACCAGATTGGAGCTGGTCCTAACATACCACTGCAATAACTCCTTGATATTTTGAAAAAAATATGATCTGGCAGAGTATTAAGACACAGATCAAGGGATGTAGAGGTGGTTACATAATTATGTCCCTCATGAAAACCTGGAGGAAAGCTCCTTCACAAAACAATGAAGAACATGTCAATGACTAGGCGTAACGTAATTGCTAAATTCTATAGCAGTTGAGAGGCATCTAGAATGGTTAGTGTAAGAGGGGGTGATGAGATATCATCACTTTAGGACCAGTTCATGAGCAGAGACCATAGCTTCTCTGACTAACCCTTCACTTCCCAATTATTCTCCTGAAATTTTGAGCACCCCAACCTTAAAGGATTGAAGAATTATTCCCAGGAAAAGGGGTGGTCTGTAACAGAAAATATTTGTGTTTTGCACAGATCCTTTCAGATTTCTTGTGTTTTTCATGCACAACCTCCACTGGACCCTCTGCCAACTTCTATGTATTTGTAATGACTGGAACTTTAAACTCTTCTCAGGAGGACTGGATCACTCCTATGCCAGAAGAATGGACATACATGTTTAGGGTTTGCTTCTCCCCGACAGTGGCCCTGACAAAGGACTGCTGGACACCAGAAGTGAAAGTCCAGCTCCCAGCCTGTGGGGAGTACTCTTTCCTGACAGAGCGTCTTTGCAGGATTTGCTTCCTTTCCCTATCCTGTGTCCCTCACTCCCGTACTAGTCTCCCCAGGACGCATTTCCTGAATAATCACATGTATAAGGGTCTTTATTACAGGGTTTGTTTCTAAGGAACCCAATCTATACCTTCAAACTTCAGTCTTCTATAGTTTTGATGAAAGAAACTGTTAGTATATCATCTTTTTGTCATTTCGTTTGTTTGTTTTAGTTGTAGGTAGACACAATACCTTTATTTTATTTTTATGTGGTGCTGAGAATCAAACCCAAGGCCTCATGCATGCCAGGCAAATGCTGTTCCACTGAGTCATAACCCCAACCCCAGTAAATCATTTTGGATAGCACTGTGTCCATTTCCAAAGATAATCAACAGACTTCAAAATGTGTATAAGGTTCAACGATTCATAACTACCCACCCCACATAAACACTTATGTACAATTAGGTTTAATACAGTGTGGTATATAGTAATAGTGAAATAGAATGAATGTTTCTATAGAATAGAATATATGTTCTATAGAATAGTGAAATAGAATGATTGCTTTTCTGTTTCCCTTGTACTTAAGTTTAGCCATAGGATTGAGTTCTTCTCAATAGAATGCAAACAAATATAATATATAATTTCTGGGTGATGATTTCCAGAAAAGGGATGTTCTTTCTTCTCATTTTCTTAAGACTTGGAAAATGGACATGTTGGTAAATCATCTTGGTCTGTGCAAAAGGCAAAACAATCTAAATACAGTGATAACAGAGTTAGTAAACCAGGACACATTCATATCATGGAATATTAGTCAGTGAGTGAAATTAAAATTATTTAAGAAATGAGAAAAATAATCAAATGAAAAGATTATTCCCACTTTTTTTCAGACTGATTTTCATGTTACAACTTGTCTCTCTACTGTCTTTATTATGGGAAATGAATTTTTTTAAATCTCAAAGTGATTTAGAGGATCACTTTAAGCCATCTGGTAGATAAGTAGAAACAAAACTGCACTTGTAATGCCAGAATTTCAATTCATATCCCAGTTCTCCAGTTCTTCTATTTACTACCTATGGAGGCTTAACCAAGTCATTTTGCTCCCCTGATGATAAGAAAAATGTGTTCCTTCCATTATGAAAGCAAAAAACAAACAAACAAAACAAAACAAAAACCTAAGGTTAATCAACAAAAGGATGAGCTGGCTTCATCACATAGGTGCCAGTCATCAAGAAACCAAATAAGATGAAAATATTAGCCTCAGTCAGTTGTGGGGCATATACATTTATAGTTCCTATCAAAGAACAAAGAATGAAAAAGAGGGGAATGTGGGAGAAAAGGAGAAAAACTTTGCCCCAACAAAGCAGGTAACATTATCCAATGGTTTAATCAGAAAGGATCTAAATAAAGCGTCACAACAGAGTTATAAACATCAAATATTTGATTTAGGAATGTCCAAGACAATTTGAAGGTATGGGTATTGGAAAGATGGACTATTGTCCTCAATATGCATTCTTTCCTCTTTTGATGGTCATAGCACTTCTTTGGACAACATAAGTAAAGATTGTTTTTCTGTTTCCCTTATACTTAAGTTTAGTCATAGGATTGAGTTCTTCTCAATATAATGCAAACAAATATAATACATAATTTCTGGGTGATGATTTCCAGAAAAGGGATGTTCTTTCTTCTCATTTTCTTAAGACTTGGAAAATGGACATGTTGGTAAGTCATCTTGGTCTGTGCAAAAGGCAAAACTCAAAGATCTCCCATGTTCTTGGACAGGCAGAATTAATATTGTCAAAGTGGCCATACTACACTATTTGGAGTCAATACAATTTCAATTAAAATCCCAATGATGTTCCTCATACAAATAGAGAAAACAATCATGAAATTCATGATTTAATAAGAGACCCACAATAGCCAAAGCAGTCCTGAGCAGGAAGAGTAATGCAGGAGGTATCACAATACCAGACCTCAAACTATACTACAGAGCAATAGTAACAAAAATGTCATGGCATTGGCATCAAAATAGACAGGTAGACCAATGGTACAGAATAGAAAACATAGAGACAAACCCACATAAATACAATTATCTCACACTAGACAAAGGTGCCAAAAACATACGATGGAGAAAAGATAGCCTGTTCAACAAATGGTGCTGGGAAAACTGGAAATTCATATGCAGTCAAATGCATTTAAACCTCTCTATCACCCTGCACAAAACTCAACTCAAAATGGATCAAGAACCTAGGAATTAGACCTGAGACCCTGCACCAAATAGAAAAAAAAAGTAGGCCTGAATCTTCATCATGTTGAGTTAGGACTAGACTTCCTTAACAAGACCCCCAGAGTGCAAGAAATGAAAGCAAGAATCAATAAATGGAATGGATTCAAACTAAAAAGCTTTTTCTTGGCAAAGGAAACAAACAATAATGTGAAAAGAGAGCCTACAGAGTGAGAGAAAATCTTTTCCACATGTACTTCAGATAGAGCACTAATTTCCAAAATTTATAAAGAACACAAAAAACTTTACACCAAAAATATAAAGAACCCAGTCAATAAATGAGCCAAGGAATTGGGCAGACACTTTACAGAAGACAATATACAGGCAATCAACGAATATATGAAAAGTGTTCAACATCTCTAGTTATTAGAGAAATTCAAATCAAAACTACCCTAAGATTTCATCTCACCCCAATTAGAATGACTATTATCAAGAACACAAGCAATAATAGGTGTTGGCATAGATGTGGGGAAAAGGTAAACTCGTACATTGCTTGGTGGAGTTGCAAATTGGTGCAGCCAGTCTGGAAAGTGGTATGGACATTCCTCAGGAAACTTGGAAGGGACCCATCTTTGACCCAGTTATCCCACTCCTCCATTAGTACCCAAAGGACTTAAAATCAGCATACTACAGTAACACAGCCACATCAATGTTTATAACTGCTCAATTCACAATAACTAGATTGTGGAACCAACCTAGATGCCCTTCAATAGATGAATAGATAAAGAAACTGTGGTATATATACACAATGGAACATTATTCAGTCATAAAGAAGAATAAAATTATGGTATTTGCAGGTAAATGGATGGAGTTGGAGAATATCATGCTAAGTGAAATAAGCCAGTCCCAAAACAACAAAGATTGAATGTTTTCTCTGATAAGTAGATGATGATACATAATGGGGGGGGGGGTGTAAAAGAAGAATGGAGGAACTTTGGATTGTATAGAGGAAAATGAGTGGGGAGGGGTGGAAGAAGAAAAGATAGTGGACTGAGACAGACATTATCCTATGTACATGAATGGTGTGAATCTACATTGTGTACAACCATAGAAATGAAAAGTTGTACCCCATTTGTGTACAATGAATCAAAATGCAGTCTGTAAAAATAAAAAAAAAAAAAAAAAAAAAAAAAAAAAAAAACTCGAGGCCAGGTGCAGTAGCACACACCTGTAGTCCCAGCAACTTGGGAGGCTGAGGCAAGAGAATCTTGTGATCAAAGCCAGCCTCAGCAACCATGAGGTGCTAAGCAACTCAGTGAGACCCTGTCTCTAAATAAAATACAAAATAGGACTTGGATGTTGCTTAGTGGTCGAGTGTCCCTGAATTCAATCCCTGGTACCAAAATAAATAAATAGATTTTTTTAAAAAAGATACACTGTAGGGATATTTTAAGTATTCAGTGAATATTGACTCTTTGGGGGTGTATAGATTCTGACTCATGGCAGATAATAAATAGTAATTTATATTTCTATTAGTTGATTCAGACTGCCATATAATAAAATACCACATACTGAGTAACTTGAACAAAAGAAATTTATTGTCTTACAGTTCTGGAGGCTAGGTGCTAAAGATCAAGGTACTGGCAAATTTATTTCTTGGTGAGGGCTTTCTTCCTAGTTTGCAGGCAACCATCCTCTGATTATGTGCTTACATAGGCCTTTATTCTTTGCATGGAGAGACAGAGACAGCACCCACTGGTTTTTTATTATTACAGCACAAATGCTATTGGATTAGGGCCTCACTCTTATGATCTCGTTTAACCTGTATTAACTCCTAAAAGGCCCTGACTTAAAATACAGTTACACTGGGAATTAGAGCTTCAAGATGGGAAGGGGGCACAATGTCATCTACAATGGTCTTGTTAATTCACCAGCCCGTGTCTGCATATGTAGTTATTGTAAAGAAGAGACACAAATAAGAAGATTCATATTAGTAGAACATCTGAATTTCCTGAACACTGATAAGATGCATGTTGAGTGATTTGTGTTGGATATTCTGAAAGTCATAGCCTGGTTGTAAAACTATCTAAATACTTGGCATCCTATGTTGTAAGGGATTCCATTGTAAATAGATTTAATTGGTAATTTTTTTTGTGTTTATATATTTATATATATATATATATATTTGTATATATTTATACAATATATATATGTATAAATATATACATATATATAAAGCTATATGTATACTTATAAATTTAGAATACTACTATTTTTGTTTCTGTGCTCATACAGTATTCTAGTTGACTGATGGTTATGGTCGAAAATTCATGTCTTTTTTCAGAGTATATAGCTTTGGCTAGATTCTAATCTCTGCAAATGTAGAAATGATATTTTTCTAGTTCATCAATGTCATGTAATAGATGCTCAAAATATTTATGAATAAATAAGCCTTGATTTTTTTTGTTGTCTGGACTATAAGCCCTTACATAGAGCAGGTTCTGTCTTATGATTTTTTGACACTGAACTATACCTTACTCAGTATCTATCATGTTGGTACCCATTGAGGAAACTCTTTATAAGGCTAAATACACATTACATGATATAATACTAATGAAAAAAGAATCTTAGAAGATCAATTGGCTACTCTTTCCTCATTTTAAGAAAGATTTTTTAAAGTATGTATATTTTATGGAATTAATAAGACTATTTAGCAATGATCGTCTGGGCTATTTCTCAAAAAAGAAATAAATATACACATACAAATGGAGATGTAACCAACTAATTGATGTTATTTGCAAAAAATATAAATATCTTTTCTAAGACGTCGGTGGTCTCTAAGGGAACATTTGTTCAATTTTTAATCATTTGTGAATGTTACAGCCCTTTTTAATAGAAAAAGCCCTGAACTATCTGTAACTCAGGTGACAAGGACTCAGAAGTGGAAACACAACCATAGACTCCACCACATGAGAAATCAGTTTTCAGGGATCCATGTGCCAAGTCATCTAGAAAGTGAGGGCAAGAGAAGACTGGTGGGAAAGAGAACTGTGGGGAAAGAGGTCAGAGGTGAGCCTGGGCCTGGGGGGGCAGCATGTGAAGTCAGTGATAAGCCCAGCCTCACGAAAATGGAGAGAGAATATCTCTGTAATTTCCTCAACAACAAGGAAGAAACTTTTCAACTTAATAGGTGAAAAATTACAAAGCCCATGAAGGTGACACTCATCTTGTGTCCATATAAACTTGAACTCTATCATTGGGTTGGATTCAAGCTTCTACCCTAACATAGCACCACAAACACACATATAGACAGACAGACAGATACACACACACACACACACACACACACACACACACACACTGGATTCCACAGGTCCCTCTGGCTACTCATCTATCTCTTCTTCCCCTGGCAGTCACTTGTGCTCTGATACCACAAGTTAGCACCTACTTGTTCTTCCATTTCATCTCAAAATTGTCACCTTCTTACAGGACAGTCTTGGCCCCCACAATTGACAAATCCCCCTATTACATGCTCTCATTCACTCATGTACTTCTGTTTACCATTTAGCATGGTTATAATTTCATGTATCTGTACCAGACAATCCAATTAATATCTATAACTTCACTAGACTGCAAACTTAATTATTTTCATTATTATTATTTCTATTTCCCAGGCTCTTGCAGTTAGTGGAGGAAAAAAAATGGCCTTAAGAGTAAGGAATTATGAAAATTTAAGATGGGCCCAGTCCCCAAACAACTCCTAGGTGTCACGCGAAAGCTATTATTCCAAATAATTAGGCTTTTCGATCCCTTGACGTCCTCTGGCACTTCTTGAGGTTGGCACTCAGCATGTCTGTGACTTTCTTTCCTCATCTACCTACAGTTCTTTGATTTGTCATGTGCCTGCACTGCCATGGACACTTCTTTCCGTGTTGAGCTTGCCCTTAGCCTACTCCCCATGATAACCAGATGCACTGTGGTCACCACAACAGGACTTGAGACTCACTGGCTTTCCCCCATGCAAGATGTTTCCATTGTGACAATGTTTCTTCCATTTCCAGATTGAGAAGTCACTGTCAATCTACTTAAGATTAACCTGGACATTATTTCTACTGTGACTCCCTTTTCTGGGACTGACTTAGCTGAACTGATGGTGTATTTCTAGGCCTCTTACAAGCAAGCTGCCAATGAGGCCAAACTGTCTGCTGGGGAATTTGAGAAAAATGTTAACTAGGGCTGAGTAGGAGCTTGCCAAATTCACAGTTTGCCCTGACATTTAGTGGAGACATTCGGTGTACTTAGCACAGTCTCCCAGTCTCCCCTCTGCTTTATTTAATATGATGATTAATTCCTTCCTTGCAGGGTGGAGTTCACTGAACCAAAGTGCATGCTCCTGGCCTACATCTGGCCAGGGAAAAGATTTCCCCATGCAACATTTATAGAACCTAGGCAGTTGGCCTCGGGGGACCCAAGGCCTTCTTGAAGTTCAGATGCCTGAACTTACTGTTTGCCACGACATCTTTGGCTGTTATCAACCCTCTCATCAGAAAAATGCAGGGGGACTTTGGAGTTTGCCATTAGGTCGCATGCAGCTCTGGCCTTCACGGTGGTTCAATGCGTATATAACCTCTGGTAAGAACAATTTAAATGCACCATTAATCCCTCGATGGTCACGAGTAGCCGTACCCTCTGGGGTTTCAGTGGCAGGTACACTGGCATCTATTTTCTCATGATTTAGCAATAAAGCCAACAATAATTGGCTTTGCATCTTGGTCCTTTTCCAGTTTTATTCCTGATTCAATCTGTTAACCTTTTTTTTTTTTCATGAGAACTTTCTTTTGCTTCCTGTACGTGAATGCCAATGCTTGAACATGGCCATGTTTTTACCTCCTTTAGTTGGTGAGTGCAGAAAAGAAAGAACTAGATCTTATCTACATTTCCAGTACCTAGTACAGCATCCAGAACATTGTGGGAAAAAGTATATATGAACCAAATTCTTTTAAGTCTCCTAAAATTAAAGCTGGGTATTGCCCTACTGTGTTTTTTCCATTCTTTAATGGGAAATTAGATGCTAATGGTGGCCATTGTCCTGGTCATTGTTTTGGATATTGTGCTTTTCACCATAGAAAGAAAAATTTCTAAAAATAGTTTTGCTGTTTGATATCTTTTGAATGTTGTATCCCTCAAAAACTCATGTTGAAGCGTAATCCCCAGAGGCTCAGTATTAGAAGGTGGGTCCCATGGGAAGTGATTAGGTCACTGGGAGCACTTCTTTGCCTGTTCCGTCCCTTCCGCCATGTGATGCCATCGTGGAAGCAGAGACCTGGCTCTCACAAGGCACCACGCCTGTCAGTGGCTGGATGGCGGTCTTCCTAGCTTCCTGAACTGTGAGAAATAAATTTCTGTTGTTCTTAAATCATCCAATCTCATGTATTCTGTTAGAGCAACACAAACAGTCTAAAACATTGCTATAGAAATAGTTTTCAAGATTGGGAATTTTGCTGTGGATGTATGTTGCCAGAAGCACAAGAGAATTAAAGAATCAAACCAAAATATGAATGGTTAGGTCTTACTAAGGTGGCAGTGTGTGTTGGGGATGTTTGAAGAGGGGACTCAGATGTCACATATTAACCAGGTGGGACTCAGGGAGAGGAGCAACCATGGGAGTTTCCTCAACAGAGATCACAGAGGAGGGAAATACATTGCACATTCCAGGAACCGTTACCCAGTGGATTATTGAATAGAGTCTCCTCTCCCTGTACTCCATGGAAAGACTCTGGTCTCTCTCTAGAAGCACTAAAATCTAAGGCTTGCAGGAAACACTAGACTTCATCTCATCTGATTCTTTGATTTTGCAAGTGAGGAAACTGTGACCCAAACTGATAAAATGACTTGTCCAGGGTAATACAACTGGCTGGTAGCAGCACTGTACCTAGAATGCAGATTTCTGAAATTCAAAGTTAATATATGTGAAATACCTGGGAGGAGAACCTGATACATAGATTTAATAATGTTCCTCTCCACCAAAAAGAACAGTCCTTGTCCCCATTCCTGGAACCTGTGAATGTTATATCTTTGCAGATGTGCTAAAGTAAAGTATCTTGACATGAGATAATCTTGGTCTACCTAGGTGGGCTCTAATTCCAATGACAACACCTTTAGGAAGACACTGAAAATATGAACAGAAGAGGAGGAGGAAATGGGATTATGGAGAGAGAAACTGGAGAGATGTAAACACAAAGAACGTCCAAAACACTGGAAACCAGAAGAGCCAAAGAAAGGATTCTTCCCTAGAGTCTCCTTCAGACTCTAGACTCCAGAACCATAAGAATAAATTTCTGTTGCTTTAAGCTGCCAAGTTTCTGGTGATATGTTATGGCAACCCCAGGGAACTAATACAGTAGATATTGAAGAAGTAAATCCTATTCTTTAATTCTGCTTCTCACTGCTTGCCTCTTCTTGAATAAGAATGTTCACAGATCACTTGTTATTTTAAGTAAATGGCAGTTAGAGCTACCAGGACCCCTGCTTAGCACCACGGCCTCCCTGGGATCCAGGGTAATGTAGTGAAGAGAGAGACCAGTTTGGCTCATTGAATCTTAGGAAGTTTTATTGATCTCATGATGCCTACTGGCATCTTGGGAGCAGGCAATAAAATATCACAAGTCCAATTTCCTGGAAGAAATTTTCATAACGATTTATATAGTTTCTATCTCTGTTCATGTTATATAATTTTTCCCAATACATCGCAACTGCCAATTACCATAACCATCCACATTCCACAATATGCTACAGATGATTTATCAGGATAGTTGGAAGAAATAAACCTCCAAGTACGATCTTAGCTTCCAGCTGAGAGAAGATTATGATTTAGATCCTGTCCGGTAAACTTAGTTGCTGCTTTTGAGAAGTTGGCATCATATGGAAAACGTACCAGCTTGCAAATCCTGGAAAAAAACCCAGGTAGATCTGGACACCCTCAACATTCCTAACATAGTCTTGCATGTGCGTCTCCCCAGTGGCCAGCCTTATTAAACAATAAGACATACAAATACAGATCTCACACAGGCCAAATTAGGGGGTAGAGAAAGGGCACTACTCTTATTATAAGACAAAAGGGAATGCCTGCAACAACTAGAAAGGGTGACAGCAAAGGAGAGATCACATTTTAGAGAGCAGTAGAAACCTTATCCAGGGAGAGAAGGAGCTGAGAAGAGCCCAAGGCAGCCGATCGCAAAACTGTCTTCCTCATCTGAGGGGGTACAACCTGACACAGTTTTGAAAGAAGGTATTCCCTCCCTCACTGAAACCAGCGGCTGCCAGTGAAAGGACTTCAGAAAGAGTAAACATCCTGCTGGTACCTAAGAGGTCCAGAGGGCTGTCTAAATAATGGCATGCAGCTTGACAAAGGCTCCTGACTAAGGTCTACTTGGTGAGCCCCCGGGGCTGCCATTACCACGCAAAACAAGATATTCCGGGGAATACTTGTTGTTTTAAATTTTCTTGATTTTTCCTGACGGAATGTAATTCTGTATAAAAAGGGCCCTGTGAAAGGGCCATCTGTCAAACATTTCCAGTACCTCTGGTAGATTTAAGGACTTTCTTCTCTGTTACTATAGTCCTAGGTTCATAGAATTAACATAGCGCTAGTCGCATGGTAAAATTACATAAGCTTCTATCCCTGGAGCAGCCAACTGGCATGATAGATAATTATAATAATGAGTGATGAATAAAAGGCTAGAATGGACGTGTGGATGAATCTAATATTGTTTCTTTTTGACTGTACATAGGAGTTTTTCCCATGAATCAAGTCGATCATGAGGTAATCTTAAGTCACAAAGATACGAGAAACTTGTCTAAGAGCAGGACAAGTGTCTTTAATATATAGATGACTATTGCCTCTTCCCTTAATATCTAAGGGGTAATCTTGGATAGTAGACTCAGTTTCGAGGGAACCCTTAAATCTTTTGGTCAAGTAGTTCTGGCAGTTCAATTTCACCCTAAATAAAAAGCTGCCTAGTAAATTGGTATAGTTCATTTTCAGACTTTCCCTAAAGACTCTTTCATTCCCCGATGGACTCAGCAAGCTAAAGATGTTCATTAAATTAAGATTACTATTTGGCTTTGACAGACAAATGTGTTTCCTGGAGCAATGTTGCTTGTACATTTAGAGTGTTGTATTGCTTTGTTTTAAAAGACATCAGACTGTTTCTTGGGATATTACCAAGAAAGCAACATCAATCCTTCTGGTCTCAAGTAGGAATATATATATATATTTTTTAGCAAATGTTGCAGTGGAATGACATCACTCTGGAATGTACATCAACAAATCATGCTGTTCTAAATCTAGGTTTTCACAAATGTTTATACTTTAACCAATGAGTAGCAAAATTCTCTAAGATTTGCTGATTCATTCAGTCATATCTTTCATTGCACTCAACACTCAGTGCATTATTTATTCTTCTGACTGTTTTTCCTCCTTTAGTGCTAGAGAGAAAGATCCTTAAAGTCTTTTGATGATAATAACCTGATTGGCTTCTCTCCCATGAGTGAAGTTTACCATGACTTGCCTGTTTCCTTTACTTGGCTCCTAATTTCTTTTGGAACTACTTTTCTTATCAAACTTTTGGAAACTACTTATCAAATACCTTTAAAACACTTTCCTAAACTAAAAGGAGTAATTGGCATTATCCTTTAAATAATTTCCAGAAGGGCCTTAGTAACCATTAGTTCGAGCTAAATTCATCTTCCCTTTCTATAGCAGAAAACAAACTCATGCAATTTCCTAAGGTCTGCATTAGTGTTGCTCTAGTGTCCAGGGTAGAGTTACCTATCCATCAGATATTTAGGGCTAAGAAAAAGCAGCTTTAGGAATGAAGGTCCTTTCTAGCCTCTTTGGTTCTAAGGTCACTAAGAACAATATCATTACTACAGGAGCTTCTGGTGAAGACAGGATCCCACCACTGGCTCTGAAAGAAAATCTCCTGACCTTATACAAATCAGTGAATTAGCTCAAGGGGACTCCATCTATGGACTGACCCCTGCTTAAATTCTCAGGAGTTGGTAATAAAGTTTTGGGGTGAAGATGTTGGATATTTTAAATGTAATAGTTTTAAAAGTCAAGAAACCACAATGAGATATCACCTCTCTCCAGTAAGAATGTATGTGATCAAAAAGATAGAAGATAATGAGTGCTGGAGAAAATGTAGCGAAAAAGGGGACTCTTGTACATTGTTGGTGGGAATGTAAGTTAGTACAACATTATGGAAAACACTACAGAGATTCCTTCAAAAGTAGAACTACCAAATAATCTGCCAATTCCACTAGTGGGTATACATCTTAAGGAAATGTTTATTGCAGCTCTGTACATAATAGCCAAGATATGGAACACCTGAGATGTCCATCCAGTATGAATGGATAAGAAAATATGGTTATGTATACAAAATGGAATATTATTTAGCCATTAAAATGATGAAATCCTATCTTAGTGGCAACATGGACAGAACCGGAAAACATATGAAGTGGAATAAGTCAGGCACAAAGAGATAAATATCATGTTTTTTACTCGTTTGTGGAAGCTAAACAAGCTGATCACATAGAATTAGGGAATAAAATTAAAGTCACTAGAGGTCAGCAAGTGAGGAGAGGGTAAGGTGAGAGGGCAAATAATGGGCTCCAAAGCACAGTTGGAGGGGGAAGTAGTTTTAATTTTATTTAGAGAAATAAGAAAAATAGCATCTACAACAATTAATTATATACTTCAAAATAACTAGAGAAGAATTTGAAAGTTTTTAACACATAGAAATGATAATACTTGAGGAAATTATTTGAATCTGATTTGATCACTACACGGTGTATGCATATATTGAATTAAAATACTTTACCCCATAAATAAGTACAAATATTATGACAATTAAACAATTTAAAAGAGAAATAAATAGAATAAGTAGTCTTTGAGTAACTTGATTTCTGGATTCGAAAAATTGGGGTTAAACCCTGGAAAGTTTAAACCAGTGTAGAGAAGATAGCACAAATAAGAATTGAAAACAGGATAAAGGAGTGCAATTAATGAGGCCAATTTAAATGGACTTTTGTCAAATAGCCAGAGTAAAAGAATACTCAAATAAATCAACTGGCCTCACTTTTATCAGAGACTGACACCAAATGAGAGCATTGAACTGGACATCAGTCAGTCCCTGACAGACAGAATCCATCTTGTTTTTCCCTTCCTAAAATGGTACTCAGACATAGTCCAGCACTTGAATAGTCTTCCTCATTTCACTTGAACCAATCAATATTTATTCATCTCTTTACAACAGAGCTCAAAATATTACCCACAGGTGCTTAAATATTAACTTAAACTCATGCCTAATCTCCTACCTCAGAGGTGTGTGTGTGTGTGTGTGTGTGTGTGTGTGTGTATTGTGTAGACAAAGTAATTGGAAAAATGACTGTTTGGAGGGTTTAAGATGTTGTTTGTGTGGGTACCAACATATTCAGCAGTGGTAAGGTCATAGGGAAGATTCCAAAACAATACTCCTTTCTATCTCTTACTCCCTATGTCAAACCAAATACTAGCAGTTCTGGTTAGTCCAAAATATCTGTTTGACTGTTCCAATGAAGTAGTCTTCTTTCCTCTGAAATCTTATAACACTTGTCAAATGTAAAACTCATGATGGATTCAACATACATAACATACTAAGCTGCAGCCTGTTTGTTGGTGCTCCATGTGTTCATGTGATTTACCATCTCAATGAAACTGTGAGCTACTCAAAGCTTGGAATGAAGGCTTAGACCTCATTGTCTCCCTACCTAACAGAGATCTAGGGACACACAGGGTTTTTGATTGAGTAATTATTGTTAATTATTCAACATACTTATTTAATTATGAATAATACAATGAATTAACAGTTAATAATTAATTTACTCTACAAATGTTAAAAAATGATCTACTTGCTATGTGCTCAATAGTATTACAAGTGACAGGGATTCAAAACAAAGAGTGCCTTGGTCCTCATGTGGTATGTATTCTACTCAGAATGAAAGGCGATCAACAAATAATGAAGCAAGTAAATAAAATAATGCCAGATTGTGATAAAGGTATGAAGACAAATAAAGCTGGATGAGGAAATAGAAAAAAATTGGGCTATTCTAGAGAGATCACTAGAGGTGATCTCTTTCATATTGAACCATCTCTTATTTATTCAAACCTAAAATCACTAGAGATCACTAGAGGTGAGCTGCAAATTGGTATAAGTGAAGCAAACACCATGTGAATATCAACATCTAGGCATAATCTTTCAAGCACTTGATAGTGCTTGGTTTATGTAAGGAACAGCAAGAAGACTCTGGTAGCTAGAGGAGAATAAGTATAAAAGAAACCATTAGGCTAATATTTATGAAATCAAATACTTGTTTTGATATCATTTTGGAAAAAACCTCAGAAAACTTTGTTTCAAGAAGTTTCTTACTCTTTTGTGTTTATTATATATGCTTTTTGTCCTCATCAATTTTTCTTGTGCTTTGGTTCCAATCTCCTAGTCCTTTGTCTTCTCCCATATTTACTTCTTAAAGCTCCTTTAAATCCAGACAAACCACCTCAACTAAAGAAACACTAGCAGACTAGAATCTCTTTCATACTGACCCATCTCTCAGTGTAAATACATATTTCCAATGGTTGATTTTAAGCTACTAATGTGACCTCACTGGGTACAGAGTCAGAAAGAAGTACGTTCAATTGGCTCTTAAAAGACCTGTGAGAGTAAGCTCAATTATACCACTGACCAGGCTGCACATGGTGTATTCCATTGAGCTATCGCAAAAACATGCCTACAATAAGTTCCCTCAAGAGAGAAGGAATTTATGGCCTTGACTCCTTCTTATTTCCTCCTCCCATTCATCATTTCATCTTATATGAAACTAGCTACCTTGCACTTCTGAGCATATAATTGGGCCCCTTTGACAGCTGCTTAAGAAACTAGATTCTTTCCCAAGGGGTGGTGTTTCATCCCATCTGTAAAGGAGAGAAATCAGAAACTGGCTGTTTAGTTGTTAAGGCTCAGTTTGCCAGAGATTGAGGTCAAAGTGAGAACTCAGGTAGAGCAAATAGCTGAGGTTCTAGAAGATAGTGAGCCTGAGAGACTCTGAGTAAATAATATGTGAATAAAGTTATGCTTTGGTTGCTGGTGGGACTGCAAATTGGTGTGGCCACTCTGGAAAGCAGTGTGGAGATTCCTCAGAAATTTTGGAATGGAACCACCATTTGACCCAGCTATCCCACTCCTTGGTTTATATCCAAAGGACTTAAAATCAGCATAGTACACTGAAGTGGCCACATCAGTGTTTACAGTGGCCCAATTCATAAAAGTTAAGTTATGAAACCAACCTAGATGCCCTTCAACAGATGAATGGATAAAGAAAATGTGGTACATATACACAATGGAATATTACTCAGTCATTAAGAAGAATGAAATTATAGTATTTGTTGGTGAATGGATGGAGCTGGAGACTCATGCCAATCCCTAAAAACTCAAAGGCCTAAGGTTCTCTCTGATATGTGGATGCTGACTTAAAATGGGCAGGGGAGTGTGAGGAAAGGAGAGAGGGTTCACTGGATTAGACAGGGGTCAGTGTGTGGAAGGGAGGGGTGATGAGAATGGGAAAGACGATAGAATGAATCGGACAGAAGTTTCCCACGTTCATGCAAGAATACATGACCAATGTAATTCCATATCATATACAACCACAAAAATGGGAAGTTATACTCCATGTATGTATGATATGTCAAAATACATTCTATTGTCATGTATAACTAAAAAGAACAAATTAAAAATTAAAATAAAATAAAGTTATGCTTTGGGCCACTGGAACACACTTACACCCTTTTAGTCTATGTCCAGTTCCTGTACTTCAATATTGAGTCTCCATTGCGTGTGTGTGTGTGTGTGTGTGTGTGTGTGTGTGTGTGTATAAGGCCCTTTATTTCTTCCTGAGAGGAGAGTCACAATCCCAGTTAGTTTATTAGTTTCCATCACGACAATAAACCATCTCAAACTCCTGAAAGACCTAAAGCCTGTTGGGGTGACCTGGACCTTTTTCCACAAAAAGTCTGAAAAGGTAGTTACCCTTCTTTTTTTGTGATGCACTTGCTATAATTGTCTATAACAGTATTACTAGGCCTGGAAATTAAAAAAAAAAAAAAAGATTTTCCTGGGATCTAGACATGCTCCCATCTAAATGCATTGAGGAGTAGCAGACCGAGCTTCCCACGGTAATCAGGGTCAAGTACTCTTCGTGATAATCAGTGACAACGATGCTAGCAACTCCTGCTGGTGTGCTGGTATGAGAGAGCCAAAGTGGCCAAGTGCTAGTCAAACTTCCAGTTTAGAGCCATTCTGAGTGCTTCCTCTGAGGGCGATGTTCCATTTCTGGAAACCAGGACTGTAGCTTGGTAGAGCCTAAGACTACAGGTGTGTTTAGGATGTGATGGTGAGAAGAGTCATTCCAATTGCCATTCTTTGGGTCCCAAACTCATCTATTCTAATTGTGGAGATACAACTCCACATGTCATCCTTTGGTTCAAAGCTCACTGAAAGACAACACCCACCCCGCCAAGATGTCTCCCAGCTGCATATTTACCTAAGCCTTTCACAGCTGTTTTTGAATAATGGGATACCTGGTAAAACCAGTGGATCTTATGATCATGAGCCCACTGTCACCTCTTGGCTTCAGAAACAGTCCTTTAATCTGAGTCTATATTCTGTGGTTTATCACATCAATGTTTAAGGTATTTTGTAAACCCTTAGATTCTTTAAGAACTAAGAGAAGGGAAGGAAAACACATAATTCCTTACAAATCAATTTGAGTATGAATGAATTTTAGCCTTTTCAAAGTAGAAGGACCTGTTGGAATTGACCTACTACCAGATGGCTGGTTAGTCAGTGGTATATTATTAGGGGCTTAGCGCCATAGTATACCATTAGCTTATTGGGAACTGAGCACCAAGGAGAATGTACTTGACCATGTTTCTATTTATTGCCTGGTTCCCCTAAGTCTCTACTCTAACAAAGGACCACAGTGGAACTGCAGATATGATGGGGTTGAGAATAGTTTAGTCTCCTCCATTGAAAGTACTTAAAATATTTGGGCATTCCTCTTTGCCTAGACTTGTCAGTAAATGGCTACAGGTCCCACTGAGGAAAAAATAATAATTTAAATATATTTATTGCTTATGCTTGTGCTGGCATCTAAAAACTTCTTCTGGGGAGCTGGACCTTCTCTTCAATCAATGGACTCCATGAGTTAAATTTGGAAAATGGATGAGACAACAGGATTTTCCTATGCAGTGACATTAGCCCTCTGCTTAGCTCTTGAATTTGTTGTTACACAAACTTAGTAACACCTTGTGAGCTGTCTTTCTGCTCTCCCCCTAGGACTGCCATAGTTCCTGTATATCAGGCACTCTGACCTGGATACTATTTTAGTAATTGCATGTAGTCTCTCAGGAATAACAGTTGCCAGCTGGCCTCTGCCATTCTACTATGTCATTTAGCATTGTGGATATTAATGGGCTCATTTTATCATGGACTTGGCCTATAGAGAATAATCACAAGTGAGCTTTTCAAAAATACTGGTATCCTCATCCCTCCACAAGTGGTACATTCTCTACTAACTCTCAGAGAATGTAGGTGGTGAACTCTCAGGTCATACATACTTATCCAACATGCCCACTTCCCCAATACTCCAGCCTCACTTCCATGTTAACAAAGGAAGTTCTGGCATCTCCAGTTCACTGGATGAGACACCAGGATTTTCCTTTGTGGTTACATTAGTCTTCTGTTTAACTCTATTATAGGCCATCTTCGAGGTAAGGCTTCAAGGAGCTTTCTTGGTAAACCATCAGGTCTAGTGCCAGTGTCTTTTCAAGACATTGAACCCTGAAACCTAGTTGAGTGCCCTCATGTCAGTGAATTCTTTCTCACTTAGCCTTATTATTCTTCCCTCCTCTCTCTGATCTAACCCTCAAGATACAGTCCTCTACTTTTCACATGTGTTCCTTTGATTCCTATAATTCCTTTGGCATGTAGACTATTTCTTCCCAGAAAAGAGCCTGGACTTTCTTGCTTGGGGATGCTGAGACATGACTGTTCATCAACTTAGAGGAAATAATGGATAGTGTGGGTGGATCTTGAATATCATAACATCAAATCACAAGGAAACTACTTCAAGTGAGGCCATCGCATGGTCTTCAGGAAAAGGGAGGCTATTTTTTTTTTTCCAACAAAAAGAAAGTCTGCTTCTGTTGGCAGGATGATTAAGGGAATCTTGGGACTCAATATTCTCAGGCTTGTCTAAATGTTTTCATATGAGGTCTTAGGGTCTTATTTTTTCTCTATAAGAGACAAGGCTTTGTCATAGGAGACCTGTCAAGACTGTTTGCATTTAGTCTTCTGTAATTCTCCCACTTTAGAAATCAGATCTGTCCCATAGCTGATTGAGACCCTTGTCTCTGAAATTTTTCATGAAGACTTTGTGGATTTTAAAGTGTGCCTTAGGTTATCAGCTAACTACCTTGAACTTGTTATTTTATTTATTTTATTTTTGTAGACACAATACCTTTATTTTATTTATTTATTTTTTTGTGGTGCTGAGGATAGAAACCAGTGCCTCATGCTTGCTAAGCAAGTGCTCTTTCACTGAGCTACAATGCCAGCCCTATTTTATTTATTTATTTTACAAGTTTCCAACTCCATCAAAACCTTGCCCTCCCTGGTCTTTTTAATTTCAACTCCTCCCATAACATTAATTGCCTTAGTGAATTGATTTCCCAGTACCTTCTCTTCTATATATACTGATCTCAGCTGACCCCAGAGTGTTTATTGTGATGCTGGTGCTTACCAGGATTAATCCCACCCACCACTTACACTGGATTCCCTACTGCTTTCAGACAAGCTGGAAATCTCACTCTAAAGTCCCTCCTCTAGGTGGACTTTTGAAAATCTAGTAGCAATTATCTTTGACTTGGCTTCTTAGAAAGCAGAGACTAAGACAAGTATCAAGTTTTGCTGCTTTACAGTGGAGATGAAATCCAGGGTGTTGGAGGGAGGGGGCCATGAGATAGGGAAATAAGGGAACCAGATGGAGTGGCAGGTTACTGTGCAGTCAGAACTTCCAGAAGGGCTGCAAAGAAACAGCCAATCAAATGGAACCATAAAATATTCATACTCAGTGGGATCAAGTCAGACATTAATAGCTTGAGGTCAAGTCTTGCCATCAAATGAGTTCAGTTTAGGTCAAGTTTTGCTCTCTAAGAAGTTATGAAAAAAAAATAAACTTCCAGTTTTAGATTTTGACATTGTAGATAATGGGTAGTGGGCCTGCACTTCTCTCACAGCACTTATCTCATTTAGTATTTTAAATGAGTATTTTGTAGCTTATATTCTAAAATAGTTTACCTGATCTTCCCTACTGTAGTGAAGACGCTGACATATGTTTGTATCTTCAACATAGAGTAATATGAAATACAGCAGACCCTCAGTAAATGTTTTTAGAAATTTATTGAAAATAATCCTGAAATGATAATCATATCAATAAATATGACCACTTGTGATTCTATTATATGCTCAGCACTATGTGTGAAGTCTATATTAGTTTTCTGATGATACCATAACAAAATACCATAAACTGGTTGATTTAAACAACAAAAATTTATTTGTCACAGCACTGGAGACTGGAGTTCTCAGATCAAGTTGTCAGCAGGTTTGGTTTCTTCTGACACCTCTCCCTTTGGCTTGCAGATAGCTAACTTATGCTTACTGTGTTCTCATGTGGTCTGTCCTCTGTGTTTGTGTAGCTGTATGTCCAAAAGCTCCTCTTCTGGTAAGAAAAAGGTCATATCGAATTAGGGCCCTACTCTGAAGACATCATTTAAAGACTTTATATCCAAATGCATTCTGAATTACAGGGGGTTAGGACTTCAACATATGAAGTGGGGAGGGGGGACGGGTGACACAATTCACTTCAGAACAGTGTCTTAAGTTGTATTCTAAAATCCCATTGTCATAAAATAATTTTCTAGAAAACTCAAAATTCCTAACCAGTTCATTTATTTTGGCTTCTCTTTCATTCAAAATAAGTTCATTCATAAATAGTCTAAATAGTTCTTAATTGGACTTATAGTGTATATTTTTTTAAAACACCAGATGGTGCATCCTGCCTAGTTCTTGATCATTTTCCCTTGAATTCTCTGGGTGCATGCTTGTTCAAATGCAGTGAGTCTGGGTCAGTGTGAGCACATGGTTTTTCTAACATCTGGGTGTTATAAAGTCATGACTGAGGGATCCCACAGATGATGGTCCCAGGTGTTCCTGAAGCATTCGTTCCTGTGCAGTTTTCCCTAGATAGGCAAGTACTGCTCCTGGTGTTCACGTATGTTAAGAGAAGAATCAAGTCAATTACCTGCATAATTACAGTGTGAATGAGTCCTTCTTTTACTTATCTATTCCAGGAAGATATTTGAGGGCAGGACCCTTTTATAAGATGGCTGAAAAACTTTTCCTATTCCTCACTTTGCTTGGGATACAGACACGTTTTCTATATCCATGATTCTCAACATGAGGCAATTTTGCCTCCTGTCCCTGGCCCCAGGTATATTTAACAGTGTCTGGAGACATTTTTGATTGACACAACTTGAGGATGTAACTGGAATCTAACAGATAGAGGCTGGGGATGCTGTTAAACATCCTATTATAATGCACAGGACAGTCCCAATTGTAACACAATGTTTTCCAGTCTAAACAGCCAGTATCATCGAGGTTAAGAAACTAAACCTTGTTCTATCCATATCTGTATCTGTGATGGTTACACCCAGGAATTTGTTGGGAGAATTGTGGCTAGTTGATAGGGTTAATGACCTTCTTCTGATCATTGCTATTGAAGTTATAAAACAAAATCACTCCTGCAAAATGGAAAGGAGAGAAAATCTAAACTCTCTAAATTGAAGTAGGACGGCGAATGCATGTAGGAAACCCAGGCAAAACTTGCCATTGTGATTTTGTTTTTAATAACTAAATCACACATTTGAATCATAGCACAGCACTACAAACATCAATCACCTCTTTGGTCAGACTTTGGTCAGATTTCAAGCTTTTCTGTTCTACAAAGACTTCATGTTATGTACCTGAATTCTGTACCTTCAAAATCTTAATCTTGAAAAGAAACTACCATTTCAAGAAAATTACACATTGCGCAGAGCAATAATTAAGATAACTGCATTTTTAAAAAAAAAGTCGAAGAGCCAAGTAGAAAGTCCAGAAGTTTTCGTAAGATATTAATTTCCCCTTAATGAAATAGGAAAGTATTGTTTTGCCCATTGCCCATCTTTCCTGTCATAAGAAATGTAGCTGTGTGTAAGAGAAAACTAATAGTGCTTAGTGACTTCCAGCTTCACAGAAATCAAAGTCAACCAGAAATATGCTTTTGAGTCCTGCCTCATATCACTGTGAAAACAGCCCCTGGTAGAGGAAAACAGTAAGTTTGATATTTTCCTTCAGGGTTTCCAAATTTGTCAGAAAATAAGCATGGTCAGATGTGCTTTTTTCCAATGTAAGTTGGGTAGGTGTGCTTATTTCAAAACAAGCTCTCTAGTTGATTCTCTAAAAAAAAAATTAGTTGTAGATGGACTCAACACCTTTATCTCATTTATTTATTTTTATGTGGTGCTGAGGATCAAACCCAGTGCTTCTCATGTGCTAGGCAAGTGCTCCACCACTGAGCTACAAACCTAACTCTCCAGCTGATACTTGATGCTTATAGGAATGTTGGAAAATATTATCCTAGAACATGACTCCACAAACTATTACCCATGGGCCAAAACTGGCTTGCAACTTGTTTTTGTAAATAAAGTCTTATTGGAACACAGTCATATCCATTATTTTACTTATTATCTATCACAACCATCATGTTATAACAGCAAACTTGAGTACTTGCACGTTAACAGCAAAGCCGAAATGTTTAGTCTTGGACCATTTATAGAAAAAGTTTGTTTTGACCCTCTGCTTTGGGTAGGGGTAAAGTGGATAGGCAGATATGAGCAAAATAGACTGTTCCCTGTCTAAAACTGCAATATAGCACTTGCTCCAAATCAAGAACAATCACTGGAAATCAAGCACTTTCAAGGAATTCTTTGCTTCTTCAATTAATCAAGCCTTATTGAGTCCAAAAATGCATTTGGAAATATTTTAAAATGTGAAGACCCAATTTCTTTAGAAAAATTGCCAAAGATAACATATGTAAGTCAATTAAAGCAAAATTCTGTGCTAAACTGTATGGTACTGACTAGAAAATCAGAAATTCGAAGAAGAGATGAGTTCAGATAGAATTAGTCTGGGCAACAGGAGATAAGGAAGGTGCTGAGGTTAAGTGTGAGATTATGCTGGGCCTGGAAGAAGTAGTAAAAACATACTCAACTGGTTGACTGATTGATTGACTAATTTATTGATTGATACGTTTCAGGAGAGTTTGCATCTTGATGAGCAATGGGAAATAAAATTGGATACTGAATTCATTATCTACTGCTGCATAAGAAATTACTCCAAAACTTAGTGGCTTTAAACAACAAATATTTGTTATCTCCTGTTTTCTGAGGACCCTGAATGTTCAAACAGCTTAATTAGGTGGTTCCAGTTTAGGGTTTCACAGAGGGTGAAGAGATAGGCTAAGATTGCAGTCAAATGAAGGATTGACTGGGGCTAGAAAGTCCACCTCTCAAATGGCTTAGTCACATGAGTGGAAGCTGGAAGCCTCAGTCCCTAGCTGACTACAGTCAGAAGAGTTTGTTCTTTAATGCAAAGACCTCTTCATAGGGTACCTGAGTGTCTTCATGACATGGGAAGTAACTCTCTGCAGGCAAAGTGTTATGGATTGGATCTTAAATGTCCCCCCAAAGGTTCATGTATTGAAAGCTTGGTCCCCAAGGTAGCAATGTTCAGAGGTAGGGCATTTAGAGGCAGTTGGATCATGAGGAATCTGACCAAATCAATGAATTAATCCATTTATAGCTTAATGGGCTTGCAGGGAGGGCTTTGTTATGAAAGCGAGCTCTCCTCTTTGCTTTTAGGCTGCTATGAGGTGAGCAGCTTTGCTCTATCATGAGCTTCCTGCCATGATGTTGCACCTCACCACAGACCCAGGACAATAGAGCCAAGTGACCACAGATGGAAACTTCTGAAACTATGAACTGAAAGAAATCTTTCCTCCTTATAAGTTTCATTTCTCAGGTATTTTGTCACAGCAATGGAAAGCTAACAAACAGGGACTAAAAGGGGAGAGAAAGCAAAAAAAAAAAAAGTTGTAATGCTTTTCTGTGATCTAAGACAGATCTGTCATCACATCTTCCATACTCTATTTGTTAAAAGTGAGTCAGGGTGCTGGGGAGATAGCTCATTGGGTAGAGTGCTCACCTCACAAGCACTAAGGCCCTGAGTTCAATCCCCAGCACCGCAAAAAAAAAAAAAAAAAAAAAAAAAAGTGAGTCAGGAATCCAGATAGCCTGATTCCTTTCCAGGAGATGGGAATTAGGCACCTATTTTTTAAGGGGGTGGGGGTATTAAAGAATTTATGGGAATATTTTAAAACCAACATAAATACTGGTATTAGACGTAAGTCAAGTAAGAATCTGAGTCTATACTGAAGAATTGATGTTTTCTCTAGATTCATGACATGTGACTTGCTTCTACCTGTGAAACCCCAAAGCCATCATTCATCATTAATCATTATCTCTCTTGTATTCTACAACTGGGCTTATCAAAAACCAGCAGAAGAATGTTTTCTCTTGATGTACACAGGATAAAGACAGTGGCTCCTACAGTCTCCTCTCTGTGTATGCCTTTCTTCTATCAGAGGAAAATCATGGCCATGTGGGGGAGAGTACAAAACGTAAGTTTTTTTCCTTTCATTGCTCTAGGGAGTATATTTCTAAACCATGCCAAAAAGTCAGAATCTTAATGTTAAAATACTGTTAAAAAAAATAGAAACCTCAGGCTCTGAAGTCATTTCTAACAAAAAGTATGAAATCATTCTTATAGGTCTTTAATAGTAAATTTTATTTGTAAGTAAAATTGTGAGTTGAACAAGTTTGCTTAACTTTAGTTTCACTTGTGGTATTGGCCTAGTGTGTATATAGTTGTGTCTTTATTCTTACATACAGAATTTTTAAAATGTTATTCATTCATGTGTGCTTAATATGATAAGCTTCTGGTGATAAAGCATGGGTGTAGGCCAATTTTACCACATTTTACAGACAGCTTTAAGAGTAGCCTTATCCAATTTAATCAATCATTCCTTAATTCCATTATACCTGCCTCCTTCTCTGGTTTTGGTCCTAAAGTACCCCCTCACCATTCTTGAACCATAAGCATGACAAACAGAAGCCTCAAATGACAAGCCCCTCAGGGAGACTTAATGTTATTAAAAAAAAACAAAAAAAAAAACCCATACTTTCCTATCTCAAGCACATATAAAAATGAACTCTGTTCTGAGAAATACCCCTGGAAGATACTTCAAGACTTTCCTGGGGTTGATGCCATTCTTGATGCCCTAAAGCTATTTCTGTGGTCCTAGGCCAATAAGTACCTCCTGTTCCTCTAGCCACAGTTAGGAATGACCATGTGACCCTACTTGGGTCCCTGTTCAGGAGTCAGGACCTGGACTCTTTTTTCAACTATTGATGGAAAAAGCCTTCCCTACTTTCCTTGAAAGTGTTTTGCTGTTGCATGGAACACCTTGCTTCCACATAGAGATTAAGGATGAAGTTGATCTTGGGGGAAGAACAGAAGGAACCAGAGTAGATAGAAACATCGAATGAGCCTCTGCATTAAGACTTCCTCAAAGCCAGGACTGCGTGTCTGTCACTTGAATACAAAACATCCTAATTGATAAAATATTTGTATATTTGATTTAATTAACCTTTTCAGTGTTGTTATTTGTGTATTATCTTGTTTCAAAACTCTTTGTGTACAGACAGGACAAATTATACCACTGGGCACTGACTGGACTATTTCTCAGGACTGCAGTTCAAGTAAATATTTTTTAGTTGGCTTATTTCCTTTTTATATGTGCTTGTGATGGGAGAGTATGGTTTAGTTTGTTTTTTTTTTTTTTTTTTTTTAACATTAAGTCTCCCTGAGGGGCTGAGGGGCTTGTCATTTGAGGCTTCTGTTTGTCATGCTTATGGTTCAAGGCAAAAACACTCACTAAATTCAATCTTTGAATTAAGCTGTAACCAAGCTTGTATATTCATTAGAGGAGAAAAATTCTCCTCGAAGAAGTTCAAATTGTTTATTGATTTTCATTTCTGTGTTCAAAGGAAGCCTGAGTAAGTCTGTCTCAGCACAGTCCCCGTGGGCTAAACGGCCAACAAGTGCATCGCATTTAAACCCAACTGAGCAGCTACCAACCACAATGGGAGGATTCTTCTAAAACTATATTAATAAATGGCGAGAGGATGAGATTTCCAGTTCAATAAAGCTGATTCTTAATGAGAAATAATAAATTTGCCACCACTGGCGATAAATGACAATTTGGCAAAAAACTTGAGGAAAAAAAATGAAAATCAAAAGTAAGGAAAGGAGAAAGTACATTTAAATGGCCCCTATTGCCTATGTCTGGGGTAGGGAGAGAGCTTTTTTAAAAAAAACCCTGTCTCCCTTAACTGTGATGATTTCATTATATTGGCGGATACTCCATTCCCCATCATGGGGAGAGTGAATCTAAGGGTTCATGAAGACACAACCATGGTGTTCTATTTGTTAACTATCACAGGTATCTTATAGGGATATGAATTGGCTCTGAGGCATCTCTGAAAGAGGGAGATACCAGTTCACAAAACTATGAATATTTTATGCATCTTTTTAAAATTTTAAAAATTTTAAATTTTTTCTACAGACTGCATTTTTGATTCATTGTACACAAATGGGGTACATCATTTCCTTTCTATGGTTGTGCACAATGTAGATTCATACCATTTGTGTACTCATACATGTACATAGAGTAATGATGTCTGTCTCGTTTTACCATTTTCATACCCCCTCATTTCCCTCTATGTAATCTAAAGTTCCTCCATTCTTCTCTCACCCCTCACCCCCTAACCCCCACCTCCATTAAATATCATCATCCACTTATCAGGGAAAACATTCACTCTTTGGTTTTTTGGGATTAGCTTATTTCACTTAGCATGATATTCTCCAATTCCATCCATTTATGTGCAAATGCCATAATATTATTCTTCTTTATGGCTGAATACTGTTCCTTTGTGTATATACCACAGTTTCTTTCTCCATTCATCTATTGAAGGGCATCTAGATTGGTTCCACAATCCAGCTATTGTGAATTGAGCTGCTAAAAACATTGATGTGACTGTGTTAGTATAGTATGCTAATTTTAAGTCCTTTGGATATAAACCGAGGAGTGGGATTAGTAGGTCAAAAGGTGGGTCCATTCCAAGTCTTCTGAGGATTCTCCACACTGCTTTCCAGAATGTCTGCACCAATTTGCAACTCTACCAGCAATGAGAAGACGAAGTAGACCAGAATCTTCATCATGTTGGCTTAGGATCAGACTTCTTTAACAAGACTCCCAAAGCACAAGAAATCAAAGCAAAAATCAATAAATGGGATGGATTCAAACTAAAAAGCTTTTACTCAGCAAAGGATACAATCAATAATGTGAAAAGAGAGCCTACAGAGTGGGAGAAAATCTTTTCCACACGCACTTCAGATAGAGAACTAATCTCCAAAATTTGTAAAGAACTTACAAAACTTTACACCAAAAATACAAATAACCCAATCAATAAATGGGCCAAGGAACTGAACAGACACTTTACAGAAGAAGACATACAGGCAATTAATAAATATATGAAAAAGTGTTCAACATCTCTAGGAATTAGAGAAATGCAAATTAAAACAACACTAAGATTTCATCTATTTTATGCATCTTGAAGCAAAATCTAAAAATGAGCTTTTAAAAGTGGATGGGATTTTATAGCTTTGTTTTTTTTCCCCCTGTACTAAGGATTGAACTCAGCGATGCTGTACCACAAGCTATCTCTCTAGCCCTTTTTTATTTGTTTATTTAGAGACAAGGTCTTGCTAAGTGACCCAGGCTGGCCTTGAATCTGTGAGCCTCCCAAAAAGCTGGGATTATAGGTGTGCACCACCACACCCAGCTTTTTAAGTCTTTTGATAGATGTTCAACATCAAAAAACTCACCATACTCTGATACATGCAGGGCTATTTCATTCTGTTCAGACTGTAAAATATTCTTTTTTGTCTTTCTTTTAAATAACCTTCATTTTAGAAAACAATTTAAACATGTTTTTTCCTCTCAGTACAAAGACAAACTTATGAAGATTTATCTTCTCTAATTTAACGTTATGCCTAAAGATTTTTTCAAAAATATTTCCACAGTTTAGTTTTTCTATTCTCCCTGAAAGACTTGACAATATAATGGATGGGAATCAGTTTTAAAATCAAATCAAGTTTTGAATTAGAAAATTTTGTGAACTTAGTTTTTATCTTTTTTGTGTGAAATAGGAGAGGAAGTTCCTTGCCTATAAACCTCTTGAAGATTGAGTTTTTGCTTCAGTCCTGCCAATGCTATCTATACACCTGGGGGAAATTTCTTCATCTCTCTGTTTAACAGTTTCCTCATCTACAAATGGGATAAATGTTATTTGTTCTGCTTCTGAGGAAGATGGGGGTTGTTCTGGGGATTGAACCCAGGAACATTTAACAACTGAGTCAGTCCTTTTTATTTTGAGATAGGTTTTCACTAAGTTGCTGAGGCTGGCCTTGAACTTGTAATCCTCCTGCTTCAGCCTCCTGAGTTGCTGGGATTACAGGCACGTGCCACAATGCTGGGCCTTCTGAGGGATGTTTGAGGATGAAATAACATTGACAACAATATTTTTGCAAAACTATAATCACATAAATCTATAAAGTTTAATAATAGGAATGATGTTCTATGGAGGCCAGATTGCTAGAAGAATAATTGTTCAGACTTGATGGCAGTGTTATCTGACACAAATAGTGTCTGTTACTCAAGACAGTTACCATCCATAAAAATAATGGTATAGGGAAATCCTCAAGTAAATAAGTGATCCCTTCTAACTATATCAATAAGCAGGAGTTCTTGGAAAGCTACCTGACAGGTCTAAGTCATGTTTCTCCAAAACTTTGAACACTTTAAGACTTGATTCAGTTTTTAAGGTTGAGAAAAGACAAGATTTAATTACAAAATATAAAAATAAGCTCATTAAAATGAATAATCAAACAATCAGAATATTAATCTATACAAAGTTATACAATGTCTAGAAACATATTGGCTTTGATCTGGGTGTTTAGCACTGGAGAATTTGTCCTGGATCTAGGCTCAATTCTGAGCAAAAATTTCATCTCTGTTTATTAACTTCAACAAACTTAAGGTTAAAAAAAAAATCAGACTGTATCCAATAAAGAAATTGAGAGTGAACTGGCTCATGGGAAAGGTAGCAATGTTCAGGGCTATGAATTATCTCAACATCGTGACAGTGGTGAAAATACTCAGGCCGAGAGAGTTCTTTAATTTATCAGTGAGGCTCCATTAAGTTGAATAATTATAATTCTAGCAAGATAATTTTCACCAGTAGTTTTGCATTAAAGGGAATAATTCATTAGTGAAAAACATCATCTGAATGAGAAATGTAATTTTTAGAAAATGCAGTGTAGTATAACAAACTTCAGGCAAAATTTTTGCATTTTAGTGTTAGATCAAGCTCTGGTTTACTGTGCATGCTTACGTAATCTGTTTCCCCTTTGGTGTAGGCACAGCAAACATCCAGATGAGACAAGAATGAGGGCCTTCATCCATGAGTCCCATATGGGTAAGGACTTCAGGAGCATACCTTTCTCTGGTGGTTAGGAGGCTCCCAAAGGATTCCCAAAGGGAAGTGGATGTTTTGGGGTCCTCTGCTCTGCACAGAAACTCTCACATTGAGTCCCTTGCTTAGGCATTTGTCTAAGCCAAGTTTTGTTCCTTCATAGAACTATAGCTAAGTGATTTCCAGGTTATTATCTCACATATGCTGACTGGTTTGTAATCTAACTTTTACTTGTCTTTTTTATTCTACCTCCTATCATATTTAGAAACTGCAATGTACATGAGAACACGCCAAACAGTACTCCTTGGTGACTGTGATATCACTTCCAGGTCCTTTGAAACCCTGGACCTCATGAACATTCTATACCTACTCCTCCTCTTGAGCAATTTCACACCAGACTTCTCAACTCCAATGCCTCATTCTAGTCTATTTCATACTCTCCTTGAGCTCTCTCACTGCTTCTTTTTTACTTCAGAGAGAGAGAGAGAGACCTATTCTTTGGTCCCAGAAATATTTTCCAGTCTGTCTGAACCCTCCTGGCTTCAAGTACTTTGCTGCTCAGTTCGGACCTCCTAATTGATCACCTGGTGTATTTTTTGGTCTGTGTGCATCAGTAGGGCTCTCTAGTCTCTGTTCACTCCTCTGATCTCAACATCAGGCTCTGCTTGCCTTTCTTTGCAGGAAGGATATCAACTCACAGTTCTTTGCAAATATCACATAGTCTGTTTTATGTCCTTGGGAAGATTTGCTTCAGGCATCCTTTTACCTAGGATTCATTCCTTGACACTTTCTCCCAGGACTCTGGCACACTGAGGCGAGAGCCCTTGTCCCCACACACTGTGCTCTCATGACCATCATGATCCTGACCACATGCTAACATTACTATGTTTCCTAGTAAACTACAAGCTTGCTGGAGGACTTTATTTCTTCAATCCTTGACTCCTGCCAAAGTAGCTGGAGTATAAAGATGCTCAGTGAATATTTCTTTTTTTGTGGGGTAGGGTGGGTGTTTGCCAGGGATTGAAACTACTCAGGGGCACTCAACCACTGAGCCACATCTCCAGCCCTATTTTGTATTTCACTTTGAGTCATGGTCTCACTGAGTTGCTTAGTGCCTCACTATTCCTGAGGCTGGCTTTGAACTCTTGATCTCCTGCTTCAGCTTCCCGAGCTCAGTAAATATTTCTTAAAATTAAATACACTAAACTTTTTCCCTTCTTCCATACCTGCTCCTCAAATGTTCCAAGCTGGAGCAATTAAGCAACCAGTTTTCTTCATTCTCATACCATATAGACTCTCAGTGTCTAGACAATGAAGCACATATTAGGCACTCAAATATTTTTGGAATTTCAGTATTTCATCTAAATGTATATTTTTCCAATACTAGGTGGGCTCAAAGCACATTGAATTTTTTTTCTCACACTTGAATAGATTTTTCTCTTCTCTTCTTTGGCGATTACTTCAAAACTCTCCAAGTGTCCTCAAGCTTTTAAATACATCTCCAGCTAATGACCCAGCTTCCCACTTCCTTGGACAAGATGGGACTATCAAATGTATACCTCTTCAATCCCTCTCACTGTGATGTGCTGTGGCTTTGTATCTACACTAGAAATTAAGAATTTTTTTCACAAGAATGCAAATGCCAACATTTTCATCAATTTCATTACTAAGGCTGACTCTAAATCTGTGCCTTCAAATAAGCAAAAATAAGTTTGTCAAAAAAGTTCTTTTGAATTTTTGCTAATAATTATTTGCTTTATTAAATCATCTTGTAATAATCAATGTTATATTTTAACATTTTTATAAATAAATAATTCTTGTAGCCCTCACATGAGGATGACTGATCATGTGACTTACTATAGAAAAATACTTAGGAGAAAAATCATAGAGATTTTTAATCATTCAACACTCTTCTCATTAAGATAAGCAATAATTTCCATTGGAGTTGGGGTCCTAGAAACACTGGGTGATAGTTCCAGAGGATTATTGATCTCACACAGAGTAACCTAGCTAACCCTCTGGCATGGCTGTTTACTCAGAAAACATTCTGATAAAAATGAAAAAATTAAAAATGCATTTGATCTTTTTTCTATATTTAATCTACGTAAATCACAAGTCCAAGTGTTTTATAGTTTCCAGTGAACTTTAATTTACTCCTTCCCATATACACACTGTGCTTTTAGCTCAAGTTCTGTTCTAAACATAGCTTTTAGAAAAACTATAAATAAATACATTTTAACAAAACACTCAAGAGATCAACCAAACTTTCCTTGCGTTAGGATTTCATTGCACCAAATAGTACTTGAAATGCAGGAAATAAGAGTTAAAAATCTTGCTCTAAAGGAAGATTTCATTGCAATATGACTTGTTTCAATGTAATTTAACCTGTTTGTAAACTATAATCAAAACAAATTAAGAGGTGCAACGTATCAACATGCAGAAGCTTTATCGCTTAAATTACAAAAGATTTATTTATGACTTAAAAATTTTAAAGTTAATTTTTTAAGGTATTGAGCTGAGAAATAATGGGTTTAGAACCAATTAAACTAATATTATTGACTTCAAACTAAAAGCTTTTTTATTGTCATTATTTTTGAATTATGTCAATTCAATACATGTTTATTAATTAAGTTAATTGTCTGTATGGAAGAAAAATAGACTTTACATTAATGTCATCATTTATTTCAAAACTTCAATCAGATTTTTCCCCCATACTTGGAATGTATTCTATTGGTTTGCAAACTATTGGTCCAATTTTTCAAGCAAATTCTTTTTATCACAAGGATCATTATCATATGCTCAGATCTAAATAACTGAATAAATTAAAAGATTGGAAAGATTAAATGTGATTTATACTAACAAATATGCTTTTCCTAGACTAGACTATTCTAGTTGAATTGAGTTGAATGATTAAAAGAAAGAAAGTGAACAAGAACTATTTTTTTGGAAAGAGAAATAATGTGCATGGAGGGGTAGAAGCAAGAAAGGGAGAAAGAACTAGGAAAGGTGTGCTGGCAGGTAACACACCTCACATATATAAACGTTCATGAGAGAAAAGCAGATTTTTTAATTAATTAATTAATTATTTTATTTTTACAGACTGAATTTTGATTCATTGTACACAAATGGGGTACAACTTTTCATTTTTATGGTTGTGCACCATATAGATTCATACCATTTGTGTAATCATACTCGTATATAGGGTAATAATGTCTGTCTCAGTCT
Source organism: Sciurus carolinensis (assembly GCF_902686445.1). NCBI lineage: Eukaryota > Metazoa > Chordata > Mammalia > Rodentia > Sciuridae > Sciurus > Sciurus carolinensis. Next base: position 72,118,775 of record NC_062224.1, read on the forward strand.
ACCATCTTTCATACCCCTGCTCCCTACTCACTCTCATTTCCCTCTATATAATCTAAAGTTCCTCCATTCTTCTCTTACCCCCCAGCCTCCAACCCCATTATATATCATCATCCACTTATCAGGGAAATCATTCAGCCTTTGGTTTTTTGGGAGAAAAGCAGATTTTCACACATGGAAGTCTATTGTTAAAATTCATGTATTTTACACAATAATCCTTCCAAAAATATTTCCTATGAAGAAAATTAGCTCAGAAAGCCTGGTGATTGAAAATCTGTATATCAACATTCATTCATGCATGCTGCTAGAGAAAAATTCCTCTGAATATGTTCATAAAATGATTGTGACTGGCTTGGTTTTAGCGTGACTCAAGTCATTAAGAATTTGCCAAGTTTTGTGATGCCTTTTGTTTATAATACAATGGGTGATATTTGGATTTCCTGCCTCTTGAGACGAAAGCACTAAGTTAAGTCATATTCACACATGACTGGATACTACCAAATTACTCAGAGGTAGCTGAGATCCAGCCATATGATCAAAGGAAGGGGAAACATTTTTGGAGAAGAGTTGTCGGTCTATACCACACTGAATGCATATGAGCCACCATGCATAATCTGAAAATATGAACTTCAAGGAACTTGCATTCTACTAGGAAGACAGATATAGAAACAGATCATTACAAAACTATACAAAGATGCAATAGGAGAGATGTGTTTTGATAACCATACAGCTCTGGGTCTCCCACTGCCAAGTGTCAGTGTAGAAAGCATATCTCTCTTTGCAAGTGTGACTTTAAAAGCTAGTCTGTGAAGCAAACAGGTTCAAGAGGTTTATGAACTTGACCCAAATTATCTTGGTCAAGACTTTCATGGTAATGTGAGAAAATAGTTTTGTATCTATGAAGCACATTGGATAATAAGGAATCTAAGATTTGATTGTTTAAAACTGGCTTGATTTTTAGATGGCTAAGAAAATGACTTCATTCCAATTCAATACCCCGTGCTGTTTAGAACCTGTCCCCAACCTTCCTTGGTATGCATACTGGTAACAGATCACTTGCTGCAAAGTAATTTCAACTTAAATTCCATTTGGGTGCAATCTTAGAGTTTATGAGAAAAAGGTTCTTGCCAGAGGCCCTATTATAATAGTTTTTACAAAATAGGCTCCTGTTGATCCTTTCATGGGAAACTTGCATTTGATTACTGCCTTTTGAATGGTGTCTGATGTGCCCAGAGTGAGCCCCTGGGTGTCCACATGCTAATAAAGCTTCAAGTTCTGCCCCTAAATCTCACCCTTTGGACTTAAAGCATTTAATAAGCCTTCTATATCAGTTTTTTGAGTTGTGTTCAAGTTTTTTAAAATTCCTGCCCTGAACTGGAGCATATTTGTCTGAAGAACTGGTCCTCTGCCCAGTTCTGCTTCATTCTTCTCTTTCAGAAAACAGATCTTACTACTTCCTTGAGGATCCATTCCAATCTAACAAAACTCCCCAGAAAAATGGTTACAGACCCAAACTCTAGAGATTCTCAATAACAACCCTTCGCCAGATTGGAATCTGGATAGCCACTCTCTGAAGGACCTGTGTTTGTTATACTCTTTTGGAGGAGACAGCAGTAGTACTAACAACCTCAAGCTAGACTTCCCAACCAGAGCCCACTGGGCCCACATATCTTGAACTCTTTCTATTGACTTGCTTTATTTTTTTAGATACCCTCGTAAAAATCCATGAAAATTATAACAAGCATCTATGCTGAAATTGGAACAAAATGTTCTAAACACTGTTCTTTTATCATTTCTTAGACCTGCACAGAAAACCACAGTAGGAAAGAAACTTGGTTATAGATGTCTAACATGGCAAACGTGGTTCAAAAATATTTGAGTCCCTACTATTTTGCCAGCATGGTGCTAGGCAGAAGGGATCTTATAATAAACCAGATACAGAACATATCCTCACACACACACACACACACACACACACACAGAGACACACAAATGCTCATGATCTCATTGGAGAGTTGGGCAAGTGAAAAGGTAGTAACATTACGGAGGCATGCTGTCTGAGGTACATAGATAGAATGTTATGGGGACCTATGAGGGATTCTTAATCCAGTTTTAGGAGTTGATGCAAAACTCTTAATTGGAAATGAAAACCATAATTTGATATTAAATATTAGGGTGATTGATGGTAAAGCAGGAACAAGTAGAGAGAGACTTGTGGCAGGGAGCCACAGAGTACAATACACGAAAAAGAATAGAGATGAATGCAAATATGGTGCATTTATATAACAAAGGTACTTCTTTCTCATTGGATTATAATTGATAGAAATAAGTAGTTAGGTAAGTCCTAGAAGTAGGCTTTACAATTAATTTAAAATACCCACCATAACAATCTCACCTCTAATTTCTCCATACAGGACAGGACTACTCAAAATATTTAATTTCTCTGGCAAATGGACATAAACTCTTGGACTTTCCCTATGACAATTTTTTTTTTTATTTCCAGTGTAGTATCTTAGACTTCATTCCTCTTTTGTCTCTTTGCCTTCTAGGTCTTTAAGTCTATTATGAAAGGAAATATGGAAATCCAAAATGAAATTCGGAAGCATAGCTTGTATTACTACAACACAATAGCAGCAAACAGTCTTGATGGGTGTGTAATAAATACAAATGAGGGTGGAGTAAAGTGTAATTGGCAGATAACAGTGAGGAATGGTGGACTGGGAAATGTCTTCAATAATAGTTTCAGAACACCTGTTGACAGAGAATAAAGGATTTTTTTTTTTATCTAGAGCATTGTATGCATATAGAATATAGGACTCAATTTGTCCCCTACTCCCTTGATTTTCTATTGTCAGTTGCTACTGTCAAATTAACTAGAACATTTCAAGTTAGTCTTAGACAAAATAATAAAATCACCTTTTAGGAATTTACTTCCTTCATAATATTGATATTAGGTAACCAGTGTATTTTTTTTTCCTTTCCCATTTTCCTTTATAAAAGTCTCTCAGATCCTTCATTCCAACCTAAGAACAAAGGTCTGATAATAACTAATTCCCTCATGGGAATTTATATTTTGATGAATAAATGCCTGGTTCCTGAACTTCTGAGCATCAGTTATCAATGAGGTATGAAGGATTTCAGGGAGACACTGCACTTCCTGCCTACCCAGAATCCACATCAATAGATAGGCATCTACTCTGCTCTAACTCTGTGCCTCTGAGAAACTATCCAAAAAGTGTCCTCTTCAGGCAGTAAGGTCATTATATCTGAAAAATGTGGATATAGATGAAAAGTTTGGATCTAGGAAGCTTTTTAACTTAGGAAAGGTGACAGAAGAAGGTAACATAAGAATCTAGCAGGATTAAGGAAGGTAGGAAGGTAGATGGTGCCAGGGACATCTCTGGTAGCAAGTTTTTAGATACCAAAATGAAACTAAGGGATAGGACTGAAGTCAGGAAGAAAGCAGATGCTCAGCAAATGACTAAGTCAGAGATCAGAGCTGTTTTTGGCAACAAGATTGGCAATGTGAACCAAATACTGTCTTGACCTATAAGCCAAATACCCACATCGACAAAGTACCCATAAAAGTGCTGAGGTAATAGTCAACATGCTCCTCGCCTCTTATTGACATTCAAGCCCCCAGGTGCCTGTCCCTTCTATGCATACCTTATTTGTGATCTTGTCCTCACCCTCTGCATTTCAGTCCCCTGTCCCAGACTGGGACTCCCACATTGCTGTCCTTATTTGTTGATCACCTTGGGTATTCCCTTCCCTGGCTAACCCACTGTGAGCCAACCCTCAAGATCTGGAACCCGATCTGACTTTTCTACTTTTAAGGAAAGAACACTGAGACATCAGGATCGTCCCAAGAACCAGAGACCAGACTGAACTTACAAGTGAAGGAATCCAGCAGTCCTCACTTTAGGAAAATAATGTGAATAGCCCGGGCTTAATTACTAGACACACCTCTAAATACAACTTCTCAGAAAACACCCAATGTGTCTAAGATACAATGATAACATTTTGAAGAGGTTTCCCAACATGGATTTATTCTGTTTTTATCACACCATAAAAAGTCATAACTTCTATATTAGCCTGTGTGGATATTTCCCTTTTGGTGTTACCTCTACCTTCAATTTTATGGCTTCTGAGTTCTTTATTAATTTACTCATGTTGTATCTGCCCTCAATCATTGAATTGACTGTGTGTGTGTGTGTATGTACACACATACATACATACACACACACACACACACACACACATATATCCTAGTATATATATCTAACATTTCAGTCTTTTTCAGAGCAAAATTAATTTGATTATCCATATTACAATCTCATATAGACAATCAAATCATATTTTTAAACTCTTGTTTTGAACTGTTATTATTAACCATGTGCTAAGCACCTATGTAATTTTGATTTTCAGTTGCTTTTCCATAACATCTGGGAGCATGATCCCTTCATTCTCTACGTCAATGATGAAAATCTTCACAAAAGAAACAATGGATCTAAGATCCATTCCTCAAGAAGCCCTCTCATCTCTACTCGGTAAGTCAGCTCACATTTGTATATTTCCATTAGTGGGAAATATTTCCATTCCCATGAAGATTCTAATCTGAAAAGCTGCTTTTATAGTATGTGACTGGCAAGTTGACTTGCTGGAGAGCATTCTAATCAGTCAGGTTGAAAGCCTTCCATAAACGAGACGACTGTCACCAAGGTTCCTTTTCTCCTGTCCCAGTGGCAATAAAAAAGAACAAATAAAAAGAGAAAACCATAATTGATCTGGTAATTGAGCCATGAAAATATACTATAAAAAATGGAAAGCTAAAGGAAAGCCACAGAAAAGGTGGCATTCCCAATAATTCAACAAGCATCTGAGGAAGACGCCACTTTGTCCTGGCGTGTGTATCTGAAAACAAGTGGTTTTGTTTTGGTGGTGGTTGTGGTTGTTTTTCTCACTTTTCAACATTAAAGGAATGTCAGCCACACTTGGGAGAGGAACAAGATTCACTTAGGGATTTCCTCTCTTCACTAGTAGCATGTGAAGACATTTCTGAAAAGACTGTCATTTCATTCAGAGCCTCATTAATCTGACCCTTTGTCCTCATATCAGTTGAACAAAGGAAAACTTTTTTTATTGTTACTGGCTGAAAATATGATAATCTGACATTTTCTTTCCTTCCCTTGCCCCCAAGTCTTTGGGACTTTTGTTATTGTTTTTGTTTTTTTACTTAATCCATTATTAATGGAAACTTATTAACAATTTATATTGTGATATCATTCTGCAATTATGACACATCCTCACATAAGGAGCATTTCTCTGCCATACACTGCAAAAGAAGAAATAAAAGAAAACTCACTAAGCTGGACAATTGATACCATCCTTGTTGAGGAAAAAAAAAATGTCTAGCCAAAGGATAAATGAAATGCTTTAATCCCAAAACCTTATTCATGATGCTTTTGAATTAAAAACTATGGGTATACAACAAGTAGCTGGAATATTGAGAATCAGGGGTATACAGGTGGGCAGGAATAATTGTAGCTGAAGGTAACAGGCAGGTGAATAAACTTTTCCTGCTCCAAGATCCACCTTCCCATTAACACAGATGTTGGCACTAGACAGCTAAAGAGTTTAACAACAATGGATAAGGAACACATGCACAGGGTGAAGTCACCTGTTTTCATAGTCAAACCTGCTGGAGTGACTGCAGATTCTCCAGTCGTTCACTCCACACTCCAGCAGCTGTTTGGAAGTCAGGATCAGCTCTGTAATAAGCTCAGTGGTAGTAATAACTATTCCCAATAAGTCCCCCAAATCAGCCAGAGCATCTATTGAACACTACTAGTTTTTAAACACAAGTAACTGGGGATATGGTATTGAACAAGAGAGCCTCCACCCTCAAAAAGCTCAGACAGTATTCTGGTGGGTAGTTGGGGGGGACACACTCCTCTTAATAAATAATGTGTCAACAGACATAAACATAATTTGTCATGTTCATGTGTATTTTTTAAAATTTTTAAAAATTATTTTTATTTGTTCTAATTAGTTATATATGGCAGTAGAATGCATTTATACATTTGGATAAATCATACATAAATGGAGTATAATTTTTCATTTTTCTTATGGTACATATTGCAGAAAGATGATGAAATAAGATAATATAGAAAGAATGACGTGGAACTGGAAGCGGTTGTTTTAACTAGATTTCCAATGAAGGCCGTGGAGCAAGTAGAAGTTGATATCTGAGAAGACAGACATGATGGAATCTGGGGGAAAGTGGTCCAAGCAAAAGCAAGATTGAATGCCAAGTCCCTGAGATTGGAAGAGAACTGAAATGTTCAAAGTGTTCAATGAGGGCCATGTGGCTGGAGTAGGCTAGGCAAGAGGGATGGTGGCAGGTGGCAGGAGAGTAAGAGAGGAAGGATAAGGTCAGGACTTATGTTGTTTGAGAGTTATATGGGGGCTTTCCTAGACAAAATAGAAAACAATTTTTAGAAGGTACACTAGCAAATACAGTGTTGCCTAGCAAGCTTTTCTGGATTTCCCTTCAATAGACTCTTTCAGGCATTACTACAATCTAACAATCCAGAGCAAAGCAACCAACTTTTGATGATGGTGGTGGCTTTTGTCCCTGTTCAAGGTGGATGTTGAATTCTGATCTCACAGGTGAGCTACTGGGACTGAATTATGTGATACGACTTGGAGGGTGGATTATTTTTTCCTGAGTGACTGAGAAGGAGTAGGACATTATTGTGGTAGCAAGCATGTGGTTAAAATTTTATCAATTTTTGGACATTTTATTGGTGTAACTTAAATGAAATAAAATGAACACCACTCTTATGGGTATATAACCCAATGAATTTTTGCTAAAGTATACACTGTGTAATCAACATTGAGATCAAGATAATAGAGCCTATCCAGAATCCTAGAAGGTTAGCACATACCCTTTCCCAATCAATATTGCCTTTTATTATAGCAGTCACTTAACTATTTAATTTAGTTATTAAAAGAAATACAACCTAATTTGACCACATATTTGGGTCAAAAATACATACAACCTTTTTTTTCCCACAAACTGATCTGTGGCTTTTTCACCTATCATTATCATGAATATTTGCAGTGTATACAGGCACATTTTACAGAGTTAATAGTTATATAATATTTTAGTAGATAATACTATATTTTGTAATTAATTATCAGTGACTGTGTGTTATGATTATAATCCATTTTAAGCTATCTTTAAACAAAAGAACCATGAAAATCCTTATATTGATATTATAACCTCATATTTAAAACTCAGGATTCAGTCATTGATTTATGTTAATTAAACAAGTACTTTGTCTTTGATGGAGTCATAGAATCTAATGCTGTACCCTTGGCAACTATTATCTAACACACAGACAAAACTTTTTAGTCTGTAAAAGACTAGCTACTAAGAAAAAGAATGTTTTACCTATGAATATAGGCATATGTCTTACATAATACCCAGAAAAACAAGTTAATACATTTGATAATAATTAATCCTTCAAATGGATTATCCACCTATTTGAAAAAATAGAGTGAGCTTTTATGTTTCCAGCAATGACATGGTAACTAATACTGGACTAGTAAGACTTGTGGAATTGCCCTCCTATTGAAAAACAATGACATATTTGGACAATATGTAGTAAATAACTATTTTCAGGCATTAACACCAAGCAGAGTAGAACTTCAACCTTTGAGAAAAAGTGAGCCTCTTAATTTGCTCTGGTTTTCTGTCTTACTCATTTTTCTGCTTTGGTGAAGAAAGTTCAATTCCAAGTAGAGCAAAGGTCTTCTGAGGAGGCAGAAGTTTAAATTCAAGTCCTTTAAAGAAACTGGAATTATCAGGACAGAGTACTGGAAGGAAGGGAGTTACCCAGAAATCTAGGTAGGAATTCTCTGCAGGTCCTTGGCTGACTGCTAGGATAAACATCTACTGGGCAAGACTTTGTGAGCCCTAATAGGTACTTTTTCCTAGGCATCTTGAGAACTGAAGTAACATCAGAGGTCATGCTGCATGGAGACATTAAATTTCTGGTCAAGTCTGAGTGAAAAAATCTCACTGAGCACTTTGGGCATTCATCTGAAACCCAGAAGACCACAATTTATAAGCAAGGATAAAGCCTAAAACTAAGAGCCTTATCATAGAGTTATGTTCAAAACTGAATTAGACCTACCCTAACAAAAAGTAAAATAGCTGTAAAGGACCAAGAGGATCTCACAGAACAGTATATCATTGCTTTAAAAATATAAATAAATCAACCTTATGAATTTTATCCTTTACACTGTCCAGCACTCAATGAAAATTATTGAATATGTGAAGAAATAGGGAAATATAACCCATATTTGAGAAGAAAAAGCAACCCAATTACTGAGTTAAATCAGATGTTATAGTTAACAGACAAGATACATATAGCAAGTGTTACGAATATGACCAATGACATAGAAGAAAAGATGGCAATAATGAGAAAGGGATGAAGAATTTGGAAGAAATGAAAATCATAAAAAAGAACCAAATGGTAGGGAACTTAAAGGAACAATGATTTGAAAGAAAAGAATTACTATATGGACTGAAGAATAAATAAAAATTATAAAATAAAGAACCAATAATGTGAAAAGTAGAACAATTAAGATGATCTAATCTAAAATAGAATTATAATTGACATATCCGTGATGACCAATGGGATCTTATCAATCCGGCTAATGTTCAGGTGATTGGAATCCTGGGGACTAGTTGAAAGGAAATAGTGTAGGCAAAGGTAACTGAAGAAATGATAGCTGAAAATTTCCCAAATTTGGTGAAAATATCAAATTACATACCTTAATAAATGTTTATTGACATTGGTCTTAATAATAACTTTCTGTTTATAAAATCAAATGTTCAAGCTAAAGTAATCATGAACTGAAACCTCTGAAACTATAAGTCAGAATAAATCTTTCTTTCTTTCTTATAAGTTGATTTATCTCAGATAATTTGTCACAGTAATGAAAAAACTGGCAAATATACTCATTATGATGGTTACAAAAAAACAAAACAAAACAAGCAAATAAGTAACAAACAGAAAACAAGTCTGGGCAACTCTGTGGAGAAGCTGGAACCCTTGTGTCATGGTGTAGAGAATACAAAATAGAATACTTTGGAAAACAGTATGGTTATTCCTCCAAATTACAAATATAATTACCATATGACCCAGTAATTCTACCTCTAGGTATATACACAAAAGAATTGAAAGTTGGGTCTGGAAGAGATAATTGTATACCCATGTTCATATCAGCATTATTTACAATAATCAAAGTGGGGAAGCAACCTGTGTCCATCAGTAGATGAACAGATAAACAACTATGGTATATACACATACAATTGAATATATTGTTTAACCTATAAAAGAAGGAAATTCTAATTTGAGTTTCAAAGTGAAGGAACCATGAGGGCATTATACTGAGTGAAATCAACCTGACACAAAAAAGAGAAATACTGTATGATTCTACCTATATGAGCTAGTGAGTCAAAACAATAGACACCGAACTTAGAATGGAAGTTGCCAGGAGCTGAGGAAAAAAGTGAATGGGTGGTTGTTTAACAAGTACAGAGTTTCAGTTCTGCAGGATGAGAAGAATACTAGAGATTGATTGCACCATAATGTGAATTTACTCAAAACTGTTGGATTGTACATTTAAATATGGTTAAGAATGGTAAATTTGATGTTATATGCATTTTACAGCAATTTTGTAATTGAAAAAACATATAGATGCTGTTAAAAGATGATTAGAATAAAATTTACAGCTTTAAAGCCTTCTAATATAAAAGAAGAAATCTATAATCAATGAACTAAGCTTCCATACTACAAAGACAGATAAAGAAGAGCACATTAAAGTCAAAGAAGGAAAATGAAGTAAATAGTAAGAGTAGAAAGAAATGAAATAATTTAAAAAGAAATACAGAGTTGGTTCTTTAAAATAAATTAAATTAGTAAATAAATTGATAACTAAATTGATAACCCCCTAGGAAGATTGACAAAGGAAAAAAAGTGAAAACAGAAATTCCAATATCAGAAATAAAAGAAATATATCTACCAGTTCTATAGATATTAAAATAATAATAGGGAAATATTATACATAATTTCATACCAATAAATTCTACAACTCAGGTGAAATGAGTAAATTTCCTGAAAAAAGATGCAATGAAGTTTGAATAGACCAAAATTTGAATAGACCAATTCAAAGTTTGAATATCCATCAAAGAAACTGAGTAAGCAATAGTCCTTACACAAGACAGAATCAGACCTGGTTACTCCACTAGTGAATCCTACCAAACATTTAAGAAAGAAATATCACATTGTTACATAAATGTTTTGAAGAATAGAAAAGGGAATACTTTCCAACACATTTTACTATGTCAACATAACCCTAACACCAAGGTTGTCTAAGATATTTTAAGAAAAGAGAATTACAGTTGTATATCTATCATGAACATACTCATTAAAATCCTTCATGAGTTCTTAGTAACTTTAATCCAAAGCTACCTAAAAAGATTAAACATCATAACCAACTAGAATTTATTCTAGTAATGCAAAGTTGGTTTAATATTTGAAAATCAACCAATGTAATTTAGCACATTAACATAAAAAAGGTTAATTTATGATCTAAATGATCATCTCATTAGATGCAGAGAAAAGCATTTGATAAAATTAAGCATGTGTTATGATTTTTTAAAAAGTTAAACCCGGAGGAATCTAAGAGTAGAAGTGAATTTTCTCAGTCTGATAAAAGGCTTCTATGAAAAACATTTGATCAGAAACTGTAATTATGAACCACTGAACACCATGTCTGTGAAAACAGAAACAAGAAAGTCACAACTATTTTTTACCATCATATTGCATTGTATCACAATGATGGAATGCAAAAAAAAAAAAAAAAAAAAAAAACAAGGAAAAGATAAAGGACACATAGATCAAAAAGGAAGAAGCAAGACACTCTTTATTTGAAGAAAAATATAATCATCTATGTAGAAAGTCTTAATAATCTGCAATGAAAAACCCTACTTCAATAATCTAATAATGAATTTACCAATGCTATATTATACAAAGTTAATATATAAAAATCAATGGTATTTCCTTAACACCAAACTTAGAAAATGAAATTTTATAAGTTTCCATTTGCAGAAGCCTCAGAAAACATAGTGTTCAAAAATAAAAAATTTCAAGATGTTTAATAACTCTCTAGTTGAAGCTATAAAAATAAGTGAGAAAATAAAGGAAGGTCTTAATAAATGGAGAAATATGAAATGTCTATACCTTGGAAAATTCAGTATTGTTATCATTTGTTTCCAAATTGATCTATAGTTTCAGCACAACATCAATCAAAATCCTGAGAGGCTTCTTTTTTTTTTTTTTTTTTTTAAGAAATGGACAAATTGATTCTAAAAGTTATATGGAAATTAGAAGGCTTGAAGTGACCAAAATAATCTTGAAGAAGAACTTTGGAAAACTCATTCTACCTGACTTTAAAACTTACTATAAAATCACAGTAATGAAGATCACGTGGCAACTAAGTAGGTAAAATAGATGATTGGAGCTTAATAAAATTAAAAAATACACCCATACATGTTTTCAACTAATTTTCAACAAATGTGCTAAGGCTCTTCAATGTGGAAAGGACAGTTGATACATGATGCTGAAACAATACATAACTCAACTTCTCCATCATACTATACAGGGATACTAATTTAAGATAAGTTGTTTATCTAAAACTAAAAGCTATTATTCATGAAGCTTCCAGGGGAAAAAAGAATACAGTTGTCACCTTGGGATGGACAGTTTTCATAGTAGGAACACACAAAGTACTAACCACACACAATATGGACATAATGAAGAAAGACTGAATTGGAAGAAATCACACATGAGTGACAAAAGACTATCTAGAAGATAAAAATATTTCAAATCCATTACAAAACGACAAGTATTCAATAGAAATACATACCAAAATCTTGAATGCTTTATTTTTTAAGTTTTATGAAAGGGAAATAAATATATGAAAAATTGACCAACATCACACTATCAGGGAAATCCAAAATAAAATGACCTTTCATTCATACCCACAGGAATAGTTAAAATTAGAAAAATAGAAAAAATGTTGGCAAAAGATGCAGAAAACCAAAACCGACAATAAAATTACTTCAGAAAACCAATGGTTTCTCAGAAACTCAAGGTTTACCCACCTACCAGAATATCCACTCATGAATAAATACTAAAAATAGATGAAAATATTTGTCCACTAAAAGGACAAATACACTACGTGTATTTTACAAGAATACACTTAGTGGCTTCCTTTATAACAGACACTGTAAAGAAACCAAATGTTCATCAACAAGATAATAAATAATAACAAGTTCTTTTTATTTATATAATGGAATACTACTTAGCCATAAGAAAGCACTAACTACTAAAATACTCAACAATATAGATGGAGCTGTAAAACATTAAGTAAAAAATGCCAGACTCAAGTCTATATTGTATATTACATTTCTCTGAATTTCAATAATTGATAAAAGGGGGCAATCCAAGATGATGGACTAGAGGGTGACTGCATCTACTGTCGCTCCAGAACCCAGGATTCAAGAAGGGGAGGCATTGAGAGACTCGGACTAAAATATAGCCACGGGGTGAGTCTCCCCCACCGGGTGAAGCTCCACCCAGATGGCAGGCCCGGACAGGGGCAGCTTCTCAGAGCAGGGTAGGGCAGTTAGAGTCTTCCCCAGGTAGCCATGCTCCCTCCGGCGGTGGGCTCCTTCCACACGGCCAGCTTCTCGGAGCAGGCCCCCCAGTGAGAGCCTTTCTGCACAGAGCCAGCTCCAAGTCCCGGAGCCAGCAGCGAGCTCCGGCCCGCAGGCAGCTTCAGGGACCAGGACAGGGCAGCCAGGGACTTCCCCAAGCAGCCCTGCTCCCTCCGGCGGCAGGCTCCTTTCATGGCCAGCTTCTCGGAGCAGACCGCCCAGTGAGAGCCTTTCCACACAGAGCCAGCTCCAAGCCCTGGAACCCATAGCAGGCTAGGGGCAGCTTTCTTTAGAAGAACTGCATTATCAAGTTCCTCAAAGACTGCAGGCTACTCAAGGCTAGGAGGTGATATACTGGAAATCTACAGGGACACTATAAGCCAATAGAGGAAATCTGCAATATCTCAGAGTCCCACTGACATCTGACCAATATGAGAAAACAAGGGAAGAAAATGTCCCAAACAAACCTAGATGTTATATCAATAAAACCCAATGACAGCACAGCAGAAGAAATGTCAGAAAGGGAGTTCAGAATGTACATAATTAAAACAATCAGGGAAGCAAACGAGGAGATGAAAGAGCAAATGCAGGCATTAAATGATCGTACCAATCAACAGTTAAAAGACCAAATACGGGAAACAAGAGATCATTTCAATAAAGAGTTAGAGATACTGAAAAAAACAAACAAACAGAAATCCTTGAAATGAAGGAAACAATAAACCAAGTTAAAAACTCCATAGAAAGCATAACCAGTAGGATAGAACACCTGGAAGACAGAACCTGAGACATTGAAGAAAAAATATTTAATCTTGAAAACAAAGTTGACCAAACAGAAAAGATGGTAAGAAATCATGAACCGAATCTACAAGAATTATGGGATATCATGAAAAGGCCAAATTTAAGAATTATTGGGATTGAGGAAGGCTTAGAGAAACAAACCAAAGGAATGAACAATCTATTCAATGAAATAATATCAGAAAATTTCCCAAATCTGAAGAACGAAATGGAAAACCAAGTACAAGAGGCTTATAGGACTCCAAATATATAAAATTACAACAGACCCACACCAAGGCACATTATTATGAAAATACCTAAAATATAAAATAAAGACAGAATTTTAAAGGCCGCGAGAGAAAAGAATCAAATTACATTCAGGGGGAAACCAATACGGATATCAGCAGATTTTTCAATCCAGACCCTAAAAGCTAGAAGGGCCTGGAACAACATTTACCAAGCCCTGAAAGAAAATGGATGCCAACGAAGAATCTTATACCCAGCAAAACTTACTTTCAGATTTGACGACGGAATAAGATCCTTCCATGATAAACAAAAGCTAAAGGAATTTGCAAAAAGAAAGCCAGCATTACAGAACATTCTCAGGAAAATATTCCATGAGGAAGAGATGAAAAACAATGATGCAAATCAGCAACAGGAGGAACTAGCCTAAAGAAATAGCCAAATAAAGGAGAAACCAAATCATGTCAAAAAACAAAAATGAGACAAATGACTGGGTATACAAATCATATCACAATAATAACCCTGAATGTTAATGGCCTGAACTCATCAATTAAAAGACATAGACTGGCAGATTGGATTAAAAAGAAAAATCCAACAATATGCTGCCTGCAAGAGACTCATCTCTTAGAAAGAGATACCCATAGACTAAAGGTGAAAGGATGGGAAAAAACATACCATGCACATGGACACAGCAAAAAAGCTGGAGTATCCATCCTCATTTCAGATAAAAGGTGGACTTCAAGCCAAAACTAGTCAGAAGGGATAAAGAAGGACATTTCATACTGCTTAAGGGAAGCATAAATCAGCAAGACATAACAATCATAAATATCTATGCCCCGAACATTGGCTCATCCATGTACATCAAACAAATCCTTCTTAATTCCAGAAATCAAATAGACCACAACACAATAATACTAGGCGATTTTAACACACCTCTCTCACCACTGGATAGATCCTCCAAACAAAAATTGAATCTCAATAACACAATCAACAATTTAGACTTAAGGGACATATATAGAATATACCATCCAACAAAGAATGAATACACTTTCTTCTCAGCAGCACATGGATCCTTCTCTAAAATAGATGATATTTTATGCCACAAAGCTACTGTTAGCAAATACAAGAAGATAGAGATACGACCTTGTATTCTATCAGAACACAATGGATTGAAATTAGAAATAAATGACAGAATAAAAAACAGAAACTTCTCCAATACCTGGAGATTAAATAATACGCTATTATATGATGAATGGATAATAGAAGACATCAGGAAGGAAATAAAAAAATTCTTAGAAGTAAACAAGAACAAAGACACATCATATCAAAATCTCTGGGACGCTATGAAAGCAGTACTTAGAGGAAGATTTATTTCATGGGGCGCATTCAACAAAAGAAGTAGAAATCGACAAATAAATGACTTAACACTACAGCTCAAAGCCCTAGAAAAAGAAGAGCAGACCAACACCAAAAGTAGTAGAAGACAGGAAATAGTTAAATCAGAGCCAAAATCAACAAAATTGAAACAAAAGAAACAATTGGAAAAAATTAATAAAATAAAGAGTTGGTTCTTTGAAAAAATAAACAAAATTGATAAACCCTTAGCCACACTAACGAAGAGAAAGAGGTAGAAAACTCAAATTACTAAAATTCGGAATGAACAAGGAAATATCACAACAGACATGAGTGAAATACAAAACATAATTAGAAGCTATTCTGAAAATCTATACTCCAACAAAACAGAAAACCTCGAAGACATCAACAAGTTTCTAGAAACATATGAATTAACTAAACTGAACGAGGAGGACATACACAACTTAAATAAATCAATTTCAAGCAATGAAATAGAAGAGGTCATCAAAAGCCTACCAACAAGGAAAAGTCCGGGACCAGATCGGTTCTCAGCCAAGTTCTACAGAACCTTTAAAGAAGAGCTCATTCCAATATCCTCAAAGTATTCCATGAAATAGAAGAGGAAGGAACCCTCCCAAACTCACTCTATGAAGCCAATATCATCCTGATCCCTAAACCAGACAGAGACACATCGAGGAAAGAAAATTTCAGACCAATATCCTTAATGAACATCAACGCAAAAATTCTCAACAAAATTGTAACAAATCACATACAAAATATATTAAAAAGATAGTGCACCAGGATCAAGTGGGTTTTATCCCAGGGATGCAAGGTTGGTTTAACATCCAGAAATCAATAAATGTCATTCACCATATCAACAGACTTAAAGTTAAGAATCACATGATTATTTTGATAGATGCAGAAAAAGCATTCGATAAAATACAGCACCCCTTCATGCTCAAAACACCAGAAAAAATTGGGGTAGTGGGAACATTCCTTAACATTGTAAAGGCCATCTACGTTAAGCCCATGGCCAATATCATTCTAAATGGTGAAAAACTGAAAGCATTCCCCCTAAAAGCTGGAACAAGGCAGGGATGCCCTCTTTCACCACTTCTATTCAACATCATCCTTGAAACTCTAGCCAGAGCAATTAGACAAACCAAAGAAATTAAAGGGATACGAATTGGAAAAGAAGAACTCAAACAATCCCTGTTCGCTGATGACATGACTATATATTTAGAGGAACCTGGAAATTCCACCAGAAAACTTTTAGATCTCATAAGTGAATTCAGTAAAGTAGCAGGTTACAAGATAAATGCTCATAAATCCAATGCATTTTTATACACAAGTGATGAATCTTCAGAAAGAGAAATTAGGTAAACTACCCCATTCACAATAGCATCGAAAAAAACAAAATACTTGGGAATCAATCTCACAAAAGAGGTGAAAGACCCCTACAATGAGAACTACAGAACACTAAAGAAAGAAATTAAAGAAAACCTTAGAATAAGGAAAGATCTCCCATGTTCTTGGATAGGAAGAATTATTATTGTCAAAATGGCCATACTACCAAAAGTGCTATAAAGATTCAATGCAATTCCAATTAAAATCCCAATGACGTACCTCACAGAAATAGAGCAAGCAATTATGAAATTCATCTGGAAGGATAAAAAACCCAGAATAGCTAAAGCAATCCTCAGTAGAAAGAGCAAAGCAGTGGGTATCGCAATACCAGATCTTCAACACTACTACAAAGCAATAGTAACAAAAACGGCATGGTATTGGTACCAAAATAGACAGGTAGACCAATGGTACAGAATAGAGGACATGGACACAAACCCAAATAAATACAATTTTCTCATACTAGACAAAGGGGCCAAAAATATGCAATGGAGAAAAGATAGCCTCTTCAACAAATGGCGCTGGGAAAACTGGAAAACCATATGCAACAGAATGAAATTAAATCCCTATCTCTCACCCTGCACAAAACTCAACTCAAAATGGATCCAGGACCTTGGAATCAGACCAGAGACTTTGCATCTTATAGAAGAAAAAAGTAGATCCAAATCTTCAACTTGTTGGCTTAGGATCAGACTTCCTTAACAGGACTCCCATAGTACAAGAAATAAAAGCAAGAATCAACAACTGGGATAGATTCAAACTAAAAAGCCCTCTCTCAGCAAAGGAAACTATCAGTAATGTGAAGAGAGAGCCTACAGAGTGGGAGAATATCTTTACCACTCATACTTCCGATAGAGCGCTAATTTCCAGAATCTATAAAGAACTCAAAAAACTCTACAGCAAGAATACAAATAATGCAATCAACAAATGGGCTAAGGAAATGAACAGACACTTCACAGAAGAAGATGTACAAGCAACAACAGGTATATGAAAAAATGTTCAACATCTCTAGTAATAAGAGAAATGCAAATCAAAACTACCCTAAGATTCCATCTCACCCCAATTAGAATGGCGATTATCAAGAACACAAGCAACAACAGGTGTTGGCGAGGATGTGGGGAAAAAGGTACACTCATACATTGCTGGTGGGGTTGCAAATTAGTGCAGCCACTCTGGAAAGCAGTATGGAGATTCCTCAGAAAGCTTGGAATGGAACCACCATTTGACCCAGCTATCCTACTCCTTGGCCTATACCCAAAGGACTTAAAGTCAGTATACTATTGAGATACAGTCACATCAGTGTTCATTGCTGCTCAATTCACCTTAGCCAGATTGTGGAACCAACCTAGATGTCCTTCAATTGATGAATGGATAAAGAAACTGTGGTACATATATACAATGGATTATTGCTCCACCATAAAGAATGATAAAATTATGGCATTTGCAGGCAAATGGATGAAATTGGAGAATATCCTGCTAAGTGAGATAAGCCAATCTCAAAAAACTAAAGGACGAATGATCTCGCTGATAAGCGGATGAGGACATATAATGGGGGGTGGGAGGGGTTAGTGTTAGGGTTAGGGTTAGGTTTAGGGTTAGGGTTAAGGAGGGTGGCAAGAATGGAGGAAATAAGGACTGTATAGAGGGAAAAGAGGAGTGGGAGGGGTGGGGGGAAGGATAAAAAATAACAGAATGAATCAAAGAACATTACCCTCTGTAAATTTATGATTACACAAATGGTATGCCTTGACTCCACGTACAAACAGAGAAACAACATGTATCCCATTTGTTTACAATTTAAAAAAATAATTGATAAAAGTAACCTATGATAATAGAAATTAAAATAATGGTTGTTTATGGTTAGTAAGAGAT